>NC_142788.1:3585000-3935833 GCF_988280905.1 Pimephales promelas
TTTTTCGCCCAAAAAAAAAAAACGTAAGGGGTACCACTGTCGTTTTTTTTTCGGGCCGAATTTTTGAGTTTCGATATCTCAGCTCTGGAAGGGGCTAGAGCCTCCATTTTTGCACTCAGGTCTAAGTCTCATGGCCCTCTATCATAATTTGGGAAGATTGGAGAAACTTAATTTTTCGCCCAAAAAAAAAACGTAAGGGGTACCACTGTCGTTTTTTTTTCAGGCCGAATTTTTGAGTTGCGATATCTCAGCTCTGGAAGGGGCTAGAGCCTCCATTTTTGCACTCAGGTCTAAGTCTCATGGCCCTCTATCAGAATTTGGGAAGATTGGAGAAACTTAATTTTTCGCCCCAAAAAAAAAACGTAAGGGGTACCACTGTCGTTTTTTTTTCGGGCCGAATTTTTGAGTTTCGATATCTCAGCTCTGGAAGGGGCTAGAGCCTCCATTTTTGCACTCAGGTCTAAGTCTCATGGCCCTCTACCAGAATTTGGGAGGATTGGAGAAACTTAATTTTTCGCCCAAAAAAAAAACGTAAGGGGTACCACTGTCGTTTTTTTTTTCGGGCCGAATTTTTGAGTTTCGATATCTCAGCTCTGGAAGGGGCTAGAGCCTCCATTTTTGCACTCAGGTCTAAGTCTCATAGCCCTCTATCAGAATTTGGGAAGATTGGAGAAACTTAATTTTTCGCCCCAAAAAAAAAAAACGTAAGGGGTACCACTGTCGTTTTTTTTTCGGGCCAAATTTTTGAGTTTCGATATCTCAGCTCTGGAAGGGGCTAGAGCCTCCATTTTTGCACTCAGGTCTAAGTCTCATGGCCCTCTACCAGAATTTGGGAGGATTGGAGAAACATAATTTTTCGCCCAAAAAAAAAAACCGTAAGGGGTACCACTGTCGTTTTTTTTTCGGGCCGAATTTTTGAGTTTCGATATCTCAGCTCTGGAAGGGGCTAGAGCCTCCATTTTTGCACTCAGGTCTAAGTCTCATGGCCCTCTATCATAATTTGGGAAGATTGGAGAAACTTAATTTTTCGCCCAAAAAAAAAACGTAAGGGGTACCACTGTCGTTTTTTTTTCGGGCCGAATTTTTGAGTTGCGATATCTCAGCTCTGGAAGGGGCTAGAGCCTCCATTTTTGCACTCAGGTCTAAGTCTCATGGCCCTCTATCATAATTTGGGAAGATTGGAGAAACTTAATTTTTCACCCAAAAAAAAAACCGTAAGGGGTACCACTGTCGTTTTTTTTTTCGGGCCGAATTTTTGAGTTTCGATATCTCAGCTCTGGAAGGGGCTAGAGCCTCCATTTTTGCACTCAGGTCTAAGTCTCATGGCCCTCTATCAGAATTTGGGAAGATTGGAGAAACTTAATTTTTCGCCCAAAAAAAAAACGTAAGGGGTACCACTGTCGTTTTTTTTTTCGGGCCGAATTTTTGAGTTTCGATATCTCAGCTCTGGAAGGGGCTAGAGCCTCCATTTTTGCACTCAGGTCTAAGTCTCATGGCCCTCTACCAGAATTTGGGAAGATTGGAGAAACTTAATTTTTCGCCCCAAAAAAAAAAAAACGTAAGGGGTACCACTGTCGTTTTTTTTTTCAGGCCGAATTTTTGAGTTTCGATATCTCAGCTCTGGAAGGGGCTAGAGCCTCCATTTTTGTACTCAGGTCTAAGTCTCATGGCCCTCTATCAGAATTTGGGAAGATTGGAGAAACTTAATTTTTCGCCCAAAAAAAAAACGTAAGGGGTACCACTGTCGTTTTTTTTTTTTCAGGCCGAATTTTTGAGTTTCGATATCTCAGCTCTGGAAGGGGCTAGAGCCTCCATTTTTGCACTCAGGTCTAAGTCTCATGGCCCTCTATCAGAATTTGGGAAGATTGGAGAAACTTAATTTTTCGCCTAAAAAAAAAACGTAAGGGGTACCACTGTCGTTTTTTTTTCGGGACGAATTTTTGAGTTTCGATATCTCAGCTCTGGAAGGGGCTAGAGCCTCCATTTTTGCACTCAGGTCTAAGTCTCATGGCCCTCTATCAGAATTTGGGAAGATTTGAGAAACTTAATTTTTCACCCAAAAAAAAAACGTAAGGGGTACCACTGTCGTTTTTTTTTTCGGGCCGACTGTTTGAGTTTCGATATCTCAGCTCTGGAAGGGGCTAGAGCCTCCATTTTTGCACTCAGGTCTAAGTCTCATGGCCCTCTATCAGAATTTGGGAAGATTGGAGAAACTTAATTTTTCGCCCAAAAAAAAAACGTAAGGGGTACCACTGTCGTTTTTTTTTTCGGGCCGACTGTTTGAGTTTCGATATCTCAGCTCTGGAAGGGGCTAGAGCCTCCATTTTTGCACTCAGGTCTAAGTCTCATGGCCCTCTATCAGAATTTGGGAAGATTGGAGAAACTTAATTTTTCGCCCCCAAAAAAAAACGTAAGGGGTACCACTGTCGTTTTTTTTTCGGGCCGAATTTTTGAGTTTCGATATCTCAGCTCTGGAAGGGGCTAGAGCCTCCATTTTTGCACTCAGGTCTAAGTCTCATGGCCCTCTACCAGAATTTGGGAGGATTGGAGAAACTTAATTTTTCGCCCAAAAAAAAAAACGTAAGGGGTACCACTGTCGTTTTTTTTTTCGGGCCGAATTTTTGAGTTTCGATATCTCAGCTCTGGAAGGGGCTAGAGCCTCCATTTTTGCACTCAGGTCTAAGTCTCATGGCCCTCTATCAGAATTTGGGAAGATTGGAGAAACCTAATTTTTCGCCCAAAAAAAAAACGTAAGGGGTACCACTGTCGTTTTTTTTTCGGGCCGAATTTTTGAGTTTCGATATCTCAGCTCTGGAAGGGGCTAGAGCCTCCATTTTTGCACTCAGGTCTAAGTCTCATGGCCCTCTACCAGAATTTGGGAGGATTGGAGAAACTTAATTTTTCGCCCAAAAAAAAAAACGTAAGGGGTACCACTGTCGTTTTTTTTTCGGGCCGAATTTTTGAGTTTCGATATCTCAGCTCTGGAAGGGGCTAGAGCCTCCATTTTTGCACTCAGGTCTAAGTCTCATGGCCCTCTATCAGAATTTGGGAAGATTGGAGAAACCTAATTTTTCGCCCAAAAAAAAAACGTAAGGGGTACCACTGTCGGTTTTTTTTTTTCGGGCCGAATTTTTGAGTTTCGATATCTCAGCTCTGGAAGGGGCTAGAGCCTCCATTTTTGCACTCAGGTCTAAGTCTCTTGGCCCTCCATCAGAATTTGGGAAGATTGGAGAAACTTAATTTTTCGCCCAAAAAAAAACGTAAGGGGTACCACTGTCGTTTTTTTTTCGGGACGAATTTTTGAGTTTCGATATCTCAGCTCTGGAAGGGGCTAGAGCCTCCATTTTTGCACTCAGGTCTAAGTCTCATGGCCCTCTATCAGAATTTGGGAAGATTGGAGAAACTTAATTTTTCGCCCAAAAAAAAAACGTAAGGGGTACCACTGTCGTTTTTTTTTTCGGGCCGAATTTTTGAGTTTCGATATCTCAGCTCTGGAAGGGGCTAGAGCCTCCATTTTTGCACTCAGGTCTAAGTCTCATAGCCCTCTATCAGAATTTGGGAAGATTGGAGAAACTTAATTTTTCGCCCCAAAAAAAAAAAACGTAAGGGGTACCACTGTCGTTTTTTTTTCGGGCCGAATTTTTGAGTTTCGATATCTCAGCTCTGGAAGGGGCTAGAGCCTCCATTTTTGCACTCAGGTCTAAGTCTCATGGCCCTCTACCAGAATTTGGGAGGATTGGAGAAACATAATTTTTCGCCCAAAAAAAAAAACGTAAGGGGTACCACTGTCGTTTTTTTTTCGGGCCGAATTTTTGAGTTTCGATATCTCAGCTCTGGAAGGGGCTAGAGCCTCCATTTTTGCACTCAGGTCTAAGTCTCATGGCCCTCTATCATAATTTGGGAAGATTGGAGAAACTTAATTTTTCGCCCAAAAAAAAAACGTAAGGGGTACCACTGTCGTTTTTTTTTCGGGCCGAATTTTTGAGTTGCGATATCTCAGCTCTGGAAGGGGCTAGAGCCTCCATTTTTGCACTCAGGTCTAAGTCTCATGGCCCTCTATCAGAATTTGGGAAGATTGGAGAAACTTAATTTTTCGCCCCAAAAAAAAAACGTAAGGGGTACCACTGTCGTTTTTTTTTCGGGCCGAATTTTTGAGTTTCGATATCTCAGCTCTGGAAGGGGCTAGAGCCTCCATTTTTGCACTCAGGTCTAAGTCTCATGGCCCTCTACCAGAATTTGGGAGGATTGGAGAAACTTAATTTTTCGCCCAAAAAAAAAAACGTAAGGGGTACCACTGTCGTTTTTTTTTCGGGCCGAATTTTTGAGTTTCGATATCTCAGCTCTGGAAGGGGCTAGAGCCTCCATTTTTGCACTCAGGTCTAAGTCTCATGGCCCTCTATCAGAATTTGGAAAGATTGGAGAAACCTAATTTTTCGCCCAAAAAAAAAACGTAAGGGGTACCACTGTCGTTTTTTTTTCGGGCCGAATTTTTGAGTTTCGATATCTCAGCTCTGGAAGGGGCTAGAGCCTCCATTTTTGCACTCAGGTCTAAGTCTCATGGCCCTCTACCAGAATTTGGGAGGATTGGAGAAACTTAATTTTTCGCCCAAAAAAAAAAACGTAAGGGGTACCACTGTCGTTTTTTTTTCGGGCCGAATTTTTGAGTTTCGATATCTCAGCTCTGGAAGGGGCTAGAGCCTCCATTTTTGCACTCAGGTATAAGTCTCATGGCCCTCTATCAGAATTTGGGAAGATTGGAGAAACCTAATTTTTCGCCCAAAAAAAAAACGTAAGGGGTACCACTGTCGTTTTTTTTTTTCGGGCCGAATTTTTGAGTTTCGATATCTCAGCTCTGGAAGGGGCTAGAGCCTCCATTTTTGCACTCAGGTCTAAGTCTCTTGGCCCTCCATCAGAATTTGGGAAGATTGGAGAAACGTAATTTTTCGCCCAAAAAAAAAACGTAAGGGGTACCACTGTCGTTTTTTTTTCGGGACGAATTTTTGAGTTTCGATATCTCAGCTCTGGAAGGGGCTAGAGCCTCCATTTTTGCACTCAGGTCTAAGTCTCATAGCCCTCTATCAGAATTTGGGAAGATTGGAGAAACTTAATTTTTCGCCCCAAAAAAAAAAAACGTAAGGGGTACCACTGTCGTTTTTTTTTCGGGCCGAATTTTTGAGTTTCGATATCTCAGCTCTGGAAGGGGCTAGAGCCTCCATTTTTGCACTCAGGTCTAAGTCTCATGGCCCTCTACCAGAATTTGGGAGGATTGGAGAAACATAATTTTTCGCCCAAAAAAAAAAACCGTAAGGGGTACCACTGTCGTTTTTTTTTCGGGCCGAATTTTTGAGTTGCGATATCTCAGCTCTGGAAGGGGCTAGAGCCTCCATTTTTGCACTCAGGTCTAAGTCTCATGGCCCTCTATCATAATTTGGGAAGATTGGAGAAACTTAATTTTTCACCCAAAAAAAAAACCGTAAGGGGTACCACTGTCGTTTTTTTTTTCGGGCCGAATTTTTGAGTTTCGATATCTCAGCTCTGGAAGGGGCTAGAGCCTCCATTTTTGCACTCAGGTCTAAGTCTCATGGCCCTCTATCAGAATTTGGGAAGATTGGAGAAACTTAATTTTTCGCCCAAAAAAAAAACGTAAGGGGTACCACTGTCGGTTTTTTTTTTCGGGCCGAATTTTTGAGTTTCGATATCTCAGCTCTGGAAGGGGCTAGAGCCTCCATTTTTGCACTCAGGTCTAAGTCTCATGGCCCTCTACCAGAATTTGGGAAGATTGGAGAAACTTAATTTTTCGCCCCAAAAAAAAAAAAAACGTAAGGGGTACCACTGTCGTTTTTTTTTTCAGGCCGAATTTTTGAGTTTCGATATCTCAGCTCTGGAAGGGGCTAGAGCCTCCATTTTTGCACTCAGGTCTAAGTCTCATGGCCCTCTATCAGAATTTGGGAAGATTGGAGAAACTTAATTTTTCGCCCAAAAAAAAAACGTAAGGGGTACCACTGTCGTTTTTTTTTTTCAGGCCGAATTTTTGAGTTTCGATATCTCAGCTCTGGAAGGGGCTAGAGCCTCCATTTTTGCACTCAGGTCTAAGTCTCATGGCCCTCTATCAGAATTTGGGAAGATTGGAGAAACTTAATTTTTCGCCTAAAAAAAAAACGTAAGGGGTACCACTGTCGTTTTTTTTTCGGGACGAATTTTTGAGTTTCGATATCTCAGCTCTGGAAGGGGCTAGAGCCTCCATTTTTGCACTCAGGTCTAAGTCTCATGGCCCTCTATCAGAATTTGGGAAGATTTGAGAAACTTAATTTTTCACCCAAAAAAAAAACGTAAGGGGTACCACTGTCGGTTTTTTTTTCGGGCCGACTGTTTGAGTTTCGATATCTCAGCTCTGGAAGGGGCTAGAGCCTCCATTTTTGCACTCAGGTCTAAGTCTCATGGCCCTCTATCAGAATTTGGGAAGATTGGAGAAACTTAATTTTTCGCCCAAAAAAAAAACGTAAGGGGTACCACTGTCGTTTTTTTTTTCGGGCCGACTGTTTGAGTTTCGATATCTCAGCTCTGGAAGGGGCTAGAGCCTCCATTTTTGCACTCAGGTCTAAGTCTCATGGCCCTCTATCAGAATTTGGGAAGATTGGAGAAACTTAATTTTTCGCCCCAAAAAAAAAACGTAAGGGGTACCACTGTCGTTTTTTTTTCGGGCCGAATTTTTGAGTTTCGATATCTCAGCTCTGGAAGGGGCTAGAGCCTCCATTTTTGCACTCAGGTCTAAGTCTCATGGCCCTCTACCAGAATTTGGGAGGATTGGAGAAACTTAATTTTTCGCCCAAAAATAAAAACGTAAGGGGTACCACTGTCGTTTTTTTTTCGGGCCGAATTTTTGAGTTTCGATATCTCAGCTCTGGAAGGGGCTAGAGCCTCCATTTTTGCACTCAGGTCTAAGTCTCATGGCCCTCTATCAGAATTTGGGAAGATTGGAGAAACCTAATTTTTCGCCCAAAAAAAAAACGTAAGGGGTACCACTGTCGTTTTTTTTTCGGGCCGAATTTTTGAGTTTCGATATCTCAGCTCTGGAAGGGGCTAGAGCCTCCATTTTTGCACTCAGGTCTAAGTCTCATGGCCCTCTACCAGAATTTGGGAGGATTGGAGAAACTTAATTTTTCGCCCAAAAAAAAAAAACGTAAGGGGTACCACTGTCGTTTTTTTTTCGGGCCGAATTTTTGAGTTTCGATATCTCAGCTCTGGAAGGGGCTAGAGCCTCCATTTTTGCACTCAGGTCTAAGTCTCATGGCCCTCTATCAGAATTTGGGAAGATTGGAGAAACCTAATTTTTCGCCCAAAAAAAAAACGTAAGGGGTACCACTGTCGTTTTTTTTTTTCGGGCCGAATTTTTGAGTTTCGATATCTCAGCTCTGGAAGGGGCTAGAGCCTCCATTTTTGCACTCAGGTCTAAGTCTCTTGGCCCTCCATCAGAATTTGGGAAGATTGGAGAAACGTAATTTTTCGCCCAAAAAAAAACGTAAGGGGTACCACTGTCGTTTTTTTTCGGGACGAATTTTTGAGTTTCGATATCTCAGCTCTGGAAGGGGCTAGAGCCTCCATTTTTGCACTCAGGTCTAAGTCTCATGGCCCTCTATCAGAATTTGGGAAGATTGGAGAAACTTAATTTTTCGCCCAAAAAAAAAACGTAAGGGGTACCACTGTCGTTTTTTTTTTCGGGCCGAATTTTTGAGTTTCGATATCTCAGCTCTGGAAGGGGCTAGAGCCTCCATTTTTGCACTCAGGTCTAAGTCTCATAGCCCTCTATCAGAATTTGGGAAGATTGGAGAAACTTAATTTTTCGCCCCAAAAAAAAAAAACGTAAGGGGTACCACTGTCGTTTTTTTTTCGGGCCGAATTTTTGAGTTTCGATATCTCAGCTCTGGAAGGGGCTAGAGCCTCCATTTTTGCACTCAGGTCTAAGTCTCATGGCCCTCTACCAGAATTTGGGAGGATTGGAGAAACTTAATTTTTCGCCCAAAAAAAAAAACGTAAGGGGTACCACTGTCGTTTTTTTTTCGGGCCGAATTTTTGAGTTTCGATATCTCAGCTCTGGAAGGGGCTAGAGCCTCCATTTTTGCACTCAGGTCTAAGTCTCATTGCCCTCTATCAGAATTTGGGAAGATTGGAGAAACTTAATTTTTCGCCCAAAAAAAAAACGTAAGGGGTACCACTGTCGTTTTTTTTTTTTCGGGCCGAATTTTTGAGTTTCGATATCTCAGCTCTGGAAGGGGCTAGAGCCTCCATTTTTGCACTCAGGTCTAAGTCTCATGGCCCTCTATCAGAATTTGGGAAGATTGGAGAAACTTAATTTTTCGCCCAAAAAAAAAAACGTAAGGGGTACCACTGTCGTTTTTTTTTCGGGCCGAATTTTTGAGTTTCGATATCTCAGCTCTGGAAGGGGCTAGAGCCTCCATTTTTGCACTCAGGTCTAAGTCTCATGGCCCTCTATCAGAATTTGGGAAGATTGGAGAAACTTAATTTTTCGCCCCAAAAAAAAAACAACGTAAGGGGTACCACTGTCGTTTTTTTTTTCGGGCCGAATGTTTGAGTTTCGATATCTCAGCTCTGGAAGGGGCTAGAGCCTCCATTTTTGCACTCAGGTCTAAGTCTCATGGCCCTCTACCAGAATTTGGGAAGATTGGAGAAACTTAATTTTTCGCCCAAAAAAAAAAAAACGTAAGGGGTACCACTGTCGTTTTTTTTTCAGGCCGAATTTTTGAGTTTCGATATCTCAGCTCTGGAAGGGGCTAGAGCCTCCATTTTTGCACTCAGGTCTAAGTCTCATGGCCCTCTATCAGAATTTGGGAAGATTGGAGAAACCTAATTTTTCGCCCAAAAAAAAAAACGTAAGGGGTACCACTGTCTTTTTTTTTTTCGGGCCGAATTTTTGAGTTTCGATATCTCATCTCTGGAAGGGGCTAGAGCCTCAATTTTTGCACTCAGGTCTAAGTCTCAAGGCCCTCTATCAGAATTTGGGAAGATTGGAGAAACTTAATTTTTCGCCCAAAAAAAAAACCGTAAGGGGTACCACTGTCGTTTTTTTTTCGGGCCGAATTTTTGAGTTTCGATATCTCAGCTCTGGAAGGGGCTAGAGCCTCCATTTTTGCACTCAGGTCTAAGTCTCATGGCCCTCTATCAGAATTTGGGAAGGTTGGAGAAACTTAATTTTTCGCCCAAAAAAAAAAATGTAAGGGGTACCACTGTCGTTTTTTTTTCGGGCCGAATTTTTGAGTTTCGATATATCAGCTCTGGAAGGGGCTAGAGCCTCCATTTTTGCACTCAGGTCTAAGTCTCATGGCCCTCTATCAGAATTTGGGAAGATTGGAGAAACTTAATTTTTCGCCCAAAAAAAAAAAACGTAAGGGGTACCACTGTCGTTTTTTTTTTTCAGGCCGAATTTTTGAGTTTCGATATCTCAGCTCTGGAAGGGGCTAGAGCCTCCATTTTTGCACTCAGGTCTAAGTCTCATGGCCCTCTATCAGAATTTGGGAAGATTGGAGAAACTTAATTTTTCGCCCCAAAAAAAAAACGTAAGGGGTACCACTGTCGTTTTTTTTTCGGGCCGAATTTTTGAGTTTCGATATCTCAGCTCTGGAAGGGGCTAGAGCCTCCATTTTTGCACTCAGGTCTAAGTCTCATGGCCCTCTACCAGAATTTGGGAGGATTGGAGAAACTTAATTTTTCGCCCAAAAATAAAAACGTAAGGGGTACCACTGTCGTTTTTTTTTCGGGCCGAATTTTTGAGTTTCGATATCTCAGCTCTGGAAGGGGCTAGAGCCTCCATTTTTGCACTCAGGTCTAAGTCTCATGGCCCTCTATCAGAATTTGGGAAGATTGGAGAAACCTAATTTTTCGCCCAAAAAAAAAACGTAAGGGGTACCACTGTCGTTTTTTTTTTTCGGGCCGAATTTTTGAGTTTCGATATCTCAGCTCTGGAAGGGGCTAGAGCCTCCATTTTTGCACTCAGGTCTAAGTCTCTTGGCCCTCCATCAGAATTTGGGAAGATTGGAGAAACGTAATTTTTCGCCCAAAAAAAAACGTAAGGGGTACCACTGTCGTTTTTTTTCGGGACGAATTTTTGAGTTTCGATATCTCAGCTCTGGAAGGGGCTAGAGCCTCCATTTTTGCACTCAGGTCTAAGTCTCATGGCCCTCTATCAGAATTTGGGAAGATTGGAGAAACTTAATTTTTCGCCCAAAAAAAAAACGTAAGGGGTACCACTGTCGTTTTTTTTTTCGGGCCGAATTTTTGAGTTTCGATATCTCAGCTCTGGAAGGGGCTAGAGCCTCCATTTTTGCACTCAGGTCTAAGTCTCATAGCCCTCTATCAGAATTTGGGAAGATTGGAGAAACTTAATTTTTCGCCCCAAAAAAAAAAAACGTAAGGGGTACCACTGTCGTTTTTTTTTCGGGCCGAATTTTTGAGTTTCGATATCTCAGCTCTGGAAGGGGCTAGAGCCTCCATTTTTGCACTCAGGTCTAAGTCTCATGGCCCTCTACCAGAATTTGGGAGGATTGGAGAAACTTAATTTTTCGCCCAAAAAAAAAAACGTAAGGGGTACCACTGTCGTTTTTTTTTCGGGCCGAATTTTTGAGTTTCGATATCTCAGCTCTGGAAGGGGCTAGAGCCTCCATTTTTGCACTCAGGTCTAAGTCTCATTGCCCTCTATCAGAATTTGGGAAGATTGGAGAAACTTAATTTTTCGCCCAAAAAAAAAACGTAAGGGGTACCACTGTCGTTTTTTTTTTTTCGGGCCGAATTTTTGAGTTTCGATATCTCAGCTCTGGAAGGGGCTAGAGCCTCCATTTTTGCACTCAGGTCTAAGTCTCATGGCCCTCTATCAGAATTTGGGAAGATTGGAGAAACTTAATTTTTCGCCCAAAAAAAAAAACGTAAGGGGTACCACTGTCGTTTTTTTTTCGGGCCGAATTTTTGAGTTTCGATATCTCAGCTCTGGAAGGGGCTAGAGCCTCCATTTTTGCACTCAGGTCTAAGTCTCATGGCCCTCTATCAGAATTTGGGAAGATTGGAGAAACTTAATTTTTCGCCCCAAAAAAAAAACAACGTAAGGGGTACCACTGTCGTTTTTTTTTTCGGGCCGAATGTTTGAGTTTCGATATCTCAGCTCTGGAAGGGGCTAGAGCCTCCATTTTTGCACTCAGGTCTAAGTCTCATGGCCCTCTACCAGAATTTGGGAAGATTGGAGAAACTTAATTTTTCGCCCAAAAAAAAAAAAACGTAAGGGGTACCACTGTCGTTTTTTTTTCAGGCCGAATTTTTGAGTTTCGATATCTCAGCTCTGGAAGGGGCTAGAGCCTCCATTTTTGCACTCAGGTCTAAGTCTCATGGCCCTCTATCAGAATTTGGGAAGATTGGAGAAACCTAATTTTTTGCCCAAAAAAAAAAACGTAAGGGGTACCACTGTCTTTTTTTTTTTCGGGCCGAATTTTTGAGTTTCGATATCTCATCTCTGGAAGGGGCTAGAGCCTCAATTTTTGCACTCAGGTCTAAGTCTCAAGGCCCTCTATCAGAATTTGGGAAGATTGGAGAAACTTAATTTTTCGCCCAAAAAAAAAACCGTAAGGGGTACCACTGTCGTTTTTTTTTCGGGCCGAATTTTTGAGTTTCGATATCTCAGCTCTGGAAGGGGCTAGAGCCTCCATTTTTGCACTCAGGTCTAAGTCTCATGGCCCTCTATCAGAATTTGGGAAGGTTGGAGAAACTTAATTTTTCGCCCAAAAAAAAAAATGTAAGGGGTACCACTGTCGTTTTTTTTTCGGGCCGAATTTTTGAGTTTCGATATATCAGCTCTGGAAGGGGCTAGAGCCTCCATTTTTGCACTCAGGTCTAAGTCTCATGGCCCTCTATCAGAATTTGGGAAGATTGGAGAAACTTAATTTTTCGCCCAAAAAAAAAAAACGTAAGGGGTACCACTGTCGTTTTTTTTTTTTCAGGCCGAATTTTTGAGTTTCGATATCTCAGCTCTGGAAGGGGCTAGAGCCTCCATTTTTGCACTCAGGTCTAAGTCTCATGGCCCTCTATCAGAATTTGGGAAGATTGGAGAAACTTAATTTTTCGCCTAAAAAAAAAAACGTAAGGGGTACCACTGTCGTTTTTTTTTTTCGGGCCGAATTTTTGAGTTTCGATATCTCAGCTCTGGAAGGGGCTAGAGCCTCCATTTTTGCACTCAGGTCTAAGTCTCATGGCCCTCTATCAGAATTTGGGAAGATTTGAGAAACTTAATTTTTCAACCAAAAAAAAAAACGTAAGGGGTACCACTGTCGTTTTTTTTTCGGGCCGACTGTTTGAGTTTCGATATCTCAGCTCTGGAAGGGGCTAGAGCCTCCATTTTTGCACTCAGGTCTAAGTCTCATGGCCCTCTATCAGAATTTGGGAAGATTGGAGAAACTTAATTTTTCGGCCAAAAAAAAACGTAAGGGGTACCACTGTCGTTTTTTTTTTCGGGCCGACTGTTTGAGTTTCGATATCTCAGCTCTGGAAGGGGCTAGAGCCTCCATTTTTGCACTCAGGTCTAAGTCTCATGGCCCTCTATCAGAATTTGGGAAGATTGGAGAAACTTAATTTTTCGCCCCAAAAAAAAAACGTAAGGGGTACCACTGTCGTTTTTTTTTTCGGGCCGAATTTTTGAGTTTCGATATCTCAGCTCTGGAAGGGGCTAGAGCCTCCATTTTTGCACTCAGGTCTAAGTCTCATGGCCCTCTACCAGAATTTGGGAGGATTGGAGAAACTTAATTTTTCGCCCAAAAAAAAAAACGTAAGGGGTACCACTGTCGTTTTTTTTTCGGGCCGAATTTTTGAGTTTCGATATCTCAGCTCTGGAAGGGGCTAGAGCCTCCATTTTTGCACTCAGGTCTAAGTCTCATGGCCCTCTATCAGAATTTGGGAAGATTGGAGAAACCTAATTTTTCGCCCAAAAAAAAAACGTAAGGGGTACCACTGTCGTTTTTTTTTCGGGACGAATTTTTGAGTTTCGATATCTCAGCTCTGGAAGGGGCTAGAGCCTCCATTTTTGCACTCAGGTCTAAGTCTCATGGCCCTCTACCAGAATTTGGGAGGATTGGAGAAACTTAATTTTTCGCCCAAAAAAAAAAACGTAAGGGGTACCACTGTCGTTTTTTTTTCGGGCCGAATTTTTGAGTTTCGATATCTCAGCTCTGGAAGGGGCTAGAGCCTCCATTTTTGCACTCAGGTCTAAGTCTCATGGCCCTCTATCAGAATTTGGGAAGATTGGAGAAACCTAATTTTTCGCCCAAAAAAAAAACGTAAGGGGTACCACTGTCGTTTTTTTTTTTTCGGGCCGAATTTTTGAGTTTCGATATCTCAGCTCTGGAAGGGGCTAGAGCCTCCATTTTTGCACTCAGGTCTAAGTCTCTTGGCCCTCCATCAGAATTTGGGAAGATTGGAGAAACGTAATTTTTCGCCCAAAAAAAACGTAAGGGGTACCACTGTCGTTTTTTTTTCGGGACGAATTTTTGAGTTTCGATATCTCAGCTCTGGAAGGGGCTAGAGCCTCCATTTTTGCACTCAGGTCTAAGTCTCATGGCCCTCTATCAGAATTTGGGAAGATTGGAGAAACTTAATTTTTCGCCCAAAAAAAAAACGTAAGGGGTACCACTGTCGTTTTTTTTTTCGGGCCGAATTTTTGAGTTTCGATATCTCAGCTCTGGAAGGGGCTAGAGCCTCCATTTTTGCACTCAGGTCTAAGTCTCATAGCCCTCTATCAGAATTTGGGAAGATTGGAGAAACTTAATTTTTCGCCCCAAAAAAAAAAAACGTAAGGGGTACCACTGTCGTTTTTTTTTCGGGCCGAATTTTTGAGTTTCGATATCTCAGCTCTGGAAGGGGCTAGAGCCTCCATTTTTGCACTCAGGTCTAAGTCTCATGGCCCTCTACCAGAATTTGGGAGGATTGGAGAAACATAATTTTTCGCCCAAAAAAAAAAAACGTAAGGGGTACCACTGTCGTTTTTTTTTCGGGCCGAATTTTTGAGTTTCGATATCTCAGCTCTGGAAGGGGCTAGAGCCTCCATTTTTGCACTCAGGTCTAAGTCTCATGGCCCTCTATCATAATTTGGGAAGATTGGAGAAACTTAATTTTTCGCCCAAAAAAAAAACGTAAGGGGTACCACTGTCGTTTTTTTTTCGGGCCGAATTTTTGAGTTGCGATATCTCAGCTCTGGAAGGGGCTAGAGCCTCCATTTTTGCACTCAGGTCTAAGTCTCATGGCCCTCTATCAGAATTTGGGAAGATTGGAGAAACTTAATTTTTCGCCCCAAAAAAAAACGTAAGGGGTACCACTGTCGTTTTTTTTTCGGGCCGAATTTTTGAGTTTCGATATCTCAGCTCTGGAAGGGGCTAGAGCCTCCATTTTTGCACTCAGGTCTAAGTCTCATGGCCCTCTACCAGAATTTGGGAGGATTGGAGAAACTTAATTTTTCGCCCAAAAAAAAAAACGTAAGGGGTACCACTGTCGTTTTTTTTTCGGGCCGAATTTTTGAGTTTCGATATCTCAGCTCTGGAAGGGGCTAGAGCCTCCATTTTTGCACTCAGGTCTAAGTCTCATGGCCCTCTATCAGAATTTGGGAAGATTGGAGAAACCTAATTTTTCGCCCAAAAAAAAAACGTAAGGGGTACCACTGTCGTTTTTTTTTCGGGCCGAATTTTTGAGTTTCGATATCTCAGCTCTGGAAGGGGCTAGAGCCTCCATTTTTGCACTCAGGTCTAAGTCTCATGGCCCTCTACCAGAATTTGGGAGGATTGGAGAAACTTAATTTTTCGCCCAAAAAAAAAAACGTAAGGGGTACCACTGTCGTTTTTTTTTCGGGCCGAATTTTTGAGTTTCGATATCTCAGCTCTGGAAGGGGCTAGAGCCTCCATTTTTGCACTCAGGTCTAAGTCTCATGGCCCTCTATCAGAATTTGGGAAGATTGGAGAAACCTAATTTTTCGCCCAAAAAAAAAACGTAAGGGGTACCACTAGGGATGGGTACCGAAACCCGGTATTAAACGGGCCCCGGTACTGAATTTTGAAAGACCGCTGTATCGATAAGCTCGGACGTTATCGGTTCTGCTGTCGGTACTGGAGAAATTAAGTAAATACACGTAAGTTGGGCTACTATTTATTATTCCTATAAAGAAGTTATCTTGAACATGTTTCGCCAGCCATTTCTATATATAAGCTATATTTTAATTAAACCATAGTCTGTGATGCAAATTTGCAATTCGCAGTTCAGAAGAGAGAGAGAGAGAGAGAGAGAGAGAGAGAGAGAGAGAGAGAGAGAGAGAGAGAAGAGAGAGAGCGATCTCTCACGCAAAGCCACAGCACGCGCAACACGACAGTGAATGCTTAATGATGAGTGACAATGAGGACAGAACTAACATTCAACGTGGTTACACTTTAGATCTGGGATATTATTCTAATATATTTTGTATTTTGGCTTCCAAAGATTATAAAAAGAAGATATTTGAGATTAAACCGTTAAAAAAACAAGACGATCTGTCCGGCTTAACTTCCTTTACTTCACAGCACTGCGGAGCGCTGTCAGTTCTTCCTAAAACCCAAACGTAACCGTCAGAATCAGCAACATCAGCGATTGTTGCAAAATGCTGTCTTCTACTGTTGCAAGATCAAAAAATGGCTACTAAAAACACAAAAACCTGCGCAAGAGACGCTGTTCACAAGGCGGTGCACGCTCCGAAAGGGATTGCCTATACTTGGGCTCGTGCGTCCTTAACTATCAAATATACATAAAAATGTCAAAATGACCAGCTCTGAGATTAACTTAAACACAGTTTATTCACTTAAACACAATTATGTCTTAAATGGGCGTAAATAATAGGGAGAAAATGATGGTGCATCAGTCCCCATTAGATCTGCAATCGGTCTTAAAGGGGCAGCAGTCTAATAGCCTAAACCTGCTGACGATTCAGACATTAATGCAAATCAAACAACAAAAGCCAGAGAAAATCACTCACAGCTTTTGAATGAGTAACTTTAGATTTAATAAGCATTATTCTATCTATGATAAACTATACAGTGCTATTTTATATTTGAGTTTCTATTCAGATAGAAACAATTACCTGAAAAGATGTTACACCTTCCTGAAATTAAAGCACTTTGTGTATAATTTGTATCTTTGATTAATTGTATTCTTGTGTTTGTACTTGTTTTTTTCTTATGCATCCTTTTTGTATAAACAAAAAAAGCCTGCACACTGCTGCATAACAAAAATATATTTTTCTTTGTTTTGCTTTTTCTATTTTACATTTCAAAATATAAAGTTTAATTATGTTCTTAATTCTTAAAAAAAAAAAAAAACCACCAAAAAGAACCGATAAGAATACCGTTAAAGTACCGGATCGATAAGCGGTATCGGTAAGAGTAGTAATACCGATAAAACCTTAACGATACCCATCCCTAGGTACCACTGTCGTTTTTTTTTTTCGGGCCGAATTTTTGAGTTTCGATATCTCAGCTCTGGAAGGGGCTAGAGCCTCCATTTTTGCACTCAGGTCTAAGTCTCTTGGCCCTCCATCAGAATTTGGGAAGATTGGAGAAACGTAATTTTTCGCCCAAAAAAAAACGTAAGGGGTACCACTGTCGTTTTTTTTTCGGGACGAATTTTTGAGTTTCGATATCTCAGCTCTGGAAGGGGCTAGAGCCTCCATTTTTGCACTCAGGTCTAAGTCTCATGGCCCTCTATCAGAATTTGGGAAGATTGGAGAAACTTAATTTTTCGCCCAAAAAAAAAACGTAAGGGGTACCACTGTCGTTTTTTTTTTCGGGCCGAATTTTTGAGTTTCGATATCTCAGCTCTGGAAGGGGCTAGAGCCTCCATTTTTGCACTCAGGTCTAAGTCTCATAGCCCTCTATCAGAATTTGGGAAGATTGGAGAAACTTAATTTTTCGCCCCAAAAAAAAAAAACGTAAGGGGTACCACTGTCGTTTTTTTTTCGGGCCAAATTTTTGAGTTTCGATATCTCAGCTCTGGAAGGGGCTAGAGCCTCCATTTTTGCACTCAGGTCTAAGTCTCATGGCCCTCTACCAGAATTTGGGAGGATTGGAGAAACATAATTTTTCGCCCAAAAAAAAAAACCGTAAGGGGTACCACTGTCGTTTTTTTTTCGGGCCGAATTTTTGAGTTTCGATATCTCAGCTCTGGAAGGGGCTAGAGCCTCCATTTTTGCACTCAGGTCTAAGTCTCATGGCCCTCTATCATAATTTGGGAAGATTGGAGAAACTTAATTTTTCACCCAAAAAAAAAACCGTAAGGGGTACCACTGTCGTTTTTTTTTTCGGGCCGAATTTTTGAGTTTCGATATCTCAGCTCTGGAAGGGGCTAGAGCCTCCATTTTTGCACTCAGGTCTAAGTCTCATGGCCCTCTATCAGAATTTGGGAAGATTGGAGAAACTTAATTTTTCGCCCAAAAAAAAAACGTAAGGGGTACCACTGTCGTTTTGTTTTTCGGGCCGAATTTTTGAGTTTCGATATCTCAGCTCTGGAAGGGGCTAGAGCCTCCATTTTTGCACTCAGGTCTAAGTCTCATGGCCCTCTACCAGAATTTGGGAAGATTGGAGAAACTTAATTTTTCGCCCCAAAAAAAAAAAAAACGTAAGGGGTACCACTGTCGTTTTTTTTTTCAGGCCGAATTTTTGAGTTTCGATATCTCAGCTCTGGAAGGGGCTAGAGCCTCCATTTTTGCACTCAGGTCTAAGTCTCATGGCCCTCTATCAGAATTTGGGAAGATTGGAGAAACTTAATTTTTCGCCCAAAAAAAAAACGTAAGGGGTACCACTGTCGTTTTTTTTTTTTTCAGGCCGAATTTTTGAGTTTCGATATCTCAGCTCTGGAAGGGGCTAGAGCCTCCATTTTTGCACTCAGGTCTAAGTCTCATGGCCCTCTATCAGAATTTGGGAAGATTGGAGAAACTTAATTTTTCGCCTAAAAAAAAAACGTAAGGGGTACCACTGTCGTTTTTTTTTCGGGACGAATTTTTGAGTTTCGATATCTCAGCTCTGGAAGGGGCTAGAGCCTCCATTTTTGCACTCAGGTCTAAGTCTCATGGCCCTCTATCAGAATTTGGGAAGATTTGAGAAACTTAATTTTTCACCCAAAAAAAAAACGTAAGGGGTACCACTGTCGTTTTTTTTTTCGGGCCGAATGTTTGAGTTTCGATATCTCAGCTCTGGAAGGGGCTAGAGCCTCCATTTTTGCACTCAGGTCTAAGTCTCATGGCCCTCTATCAGAATTTGGGAAGATTGGAGAAACTTAATTTTTCGCCCAAAAAAAAAACGTAAGGGGTACCACTGTCGTTTTTTTTTTCGGGCCGACTGTTTGAGTTTCGATATCTCAGCTCTGGAAGGGGCTAGAGCCTCCATTTTTGCACTCAGGTCTAAGTCTCATGGCCCTCTATCAGAATTTGGGAAGATTGGAGAAACTTAATTTTTCGCCCCCAAAAAAAAACGTAAGGGGTACCACTGTCGTTTTTTTTTCGGGCCGAATTTTTGAGTTTCGATATCTCAGCTCTGGAAGGGGCTAGAGCCTCCATTTTTGCACTCAGGTCTAAGTCTCATGGCCCTCTACCAGAATTTGGGAGGATTGGAGAAACTTAATTTTTCGCCCAAAAAAAAAAACGTAAGGGGTACCACTGTCGTTTTTTTTTTCGGGCCGAATTTTTGAGTTTCGATATCTCAGCTCTAGAAGGGGCTAGAGCCTCCATTTTTGCACTCAGGTCTAAGTCTCATGGCCCTCTATCAGAATTTGGGAAGATTGGAGAAACCTAATTTTTCGCCCAAAAAAAAAACGTAAGGGGTACCACTGTCGTTTTTTTTCGGGCCGAATTTTTGAGTTTCGATATCTCAGCTCTGGAAGGGGCTAGAGCCTCCATTTTTGCACTCAGGTCTAAGTCTCATGGCCCTCTACCAGAATTTGGGAGGATTGGAGAAACTTAATTTTTCGCCCAAAAAAAAAAACGTAAGGGGTACCACTGTCGTTTTTTTTTTTTCGGGCCGAATTTTTGAGTTTCGATATCTCAGCTCTGGAAGGGGCTAGAGCCTCCATTTTTGCACTCAGGTCTAAGTCTCTTGGCCCTCCATCAGAATTTGGGAAGATTGGAGAAACGTAATTTTTCGCCCAAAAAAAAACGTAAGGGGTACCACTGTCGTTTTTTTTTCGGGACGAATTTTTGAGTTTCGATATCTCAGCTCTGGAAGGGGCTAGAGCCTCCATTTTTGCACTCAGGTCTAAGTCTCATGGCCCTCTATCAGAATTTGGGAAGATTGGAGAAACTTAATTTTTCGCCCAAAAAAAAAACGTAAGGGGTACCACTGTCGTTTTTTTTTTCGGGCCGAATTTTTGAGTTTCGATATCTCAGCTCTGGAAGGGGCTAGAGCCTCCATTTTTGCACTCAGGTCTAAGTCTCATAGCCCTCTATCAGAATTTGGGAAGATTGGAGAAACTTAATTTTTCGCCCCAAAAAAAAAAAACGTAAGGGGTACCACTGTCGTTTTTTTTTCGGGCCGAATTTTTGAGTTTCGATATCTCAGCTCTGGAAGGGGCTAGAGCCTCCATTTTTGCACTCAGGTCTAAGTCTCATGGCCCTCTACCAGAATTTGGGAGGATTGGAGAAACATAATTTTTCGCCCAAAAAAAAAAAACGTAAGGGGTACCACTGTCGTTTTTTTTTCGGGCCGAATTTTTGAGTTTCGATATCTCAGCTCTGGAAGGGGCTAGAGCCTCCATTTTTGCACTCAGGTCTAAGTCTCATGGCCCCCTATCATAATTTGGGAAGATTGGAGAAACTTAATTTTTCGCCCAAAAAAAAAACGTAAGGGGTACCACTGTCGTTTTTTTTTCGGGCCGAATTTTTGAGTTGCGATATCTCAGCTCTGGAAGGGGCTAGAGCCTCCATTTTTGCACTCAGGTCTAAGTCTCATGGCCCTCTATCAGAATTTGGGAAGATTGGAGAAACTTAATTTTTCGCCCCAAAAAAAAAAACGTAAGGGGTACCACTGTCGTTTTTTTTTCGGGCCGAATTTTTGAGTTTCGATATCTCAGCTCTGGAAGGGGCTAGAGCCTCCATTTTTGCACTCAGGTCTAAGTCTCATGGCCCTCTACCAGAATTTGGGAGGATTGGAGAAACTTAATTTTTCGCCCAAAAAAAAAAACGTAAGGGGTACCACTGTCGTTTTTTTTTTCGGGCCGAATTTTTGAGTTTCGATATCTCAGCTCTGGAAGGGGCTAGAGCCTCCATTTTTGCACTCAGGTCTAAGTCTCATGGCCCTCTATCAGAATTTGGAAAGATTGGAGAAACCTAATTTTTCGCCCAAAAAAAAAACGTAAGGGGTACCACTGTCGTTTTTTTTTCGGGCCGAATTTTTGAGTTTCGATATCTCAGCTCTGGAAGGGGCTAGAGCCTCCATTTTTGCACTCAGGTCTAAGTCTCATGGCCCTCTACCAGAATTTGGGAGGATTGGAGAAACTTAATTTTTCGCCCAAAAAAAAAAACGTAAGGGGTACCACTGTCGTTTTTTTTTCGGGCCGAATTTTTGAGTTTCGATATCTCAGCTCTGGAAGGGGCTAGAGCCTCCATTTTTGCACTCAGGTCTAAGTCTCATGGCCCTCTATCAGAATTTGGGAAGATTGGAGAAACCTAATTTTTCGCCCAAAAAAAAAACGTAAGGGGTACCACTGTCGTTTTTTTTTTTTCGGGCCGAATTTTTGAGTTTCGATATCTCAGCTCTGGAAGGGGCTAGAGCCTCCATTTTTGCACTCAGGTCTAAGTCTCTTGGCCCTCCATCAGAATTTGGGAAGATTGGAGAAACGTAATTTTTCGCCCAAAAAAAAAACGTAAGGGGTACCACTGTCGTTTTTTTTTCGGGACGAATCTTTGAGTTTCGATATCTCAGCTCTGGAAGGGGCTAGAGCCTCCATTTTTGCACTCAGGTCTAAGTCTCATAGCCCTCTATCAGAATTTGGGAAGATTGGAGAAACTTAATTTTTCGCCCCAAAAAAAAAAAAACGTAAGGGGTACCACTGTCGTTTTTTTTTCGGGCCGAATTTTTGAGTTTCGATATCTCAGCTCTGGAAGGGGCTAGAGCCTCCATTTTTGCACTCAGGTCTAAGTCTCATGGCCCTCTACCAGAATTTGGGAGGATTGGAGAAACATAATTTTTCGCCCAAAAAAAAAAACCGTAAGGGGTACCACTGTCGTTTTTTTTTCGGGCCGAATTTTTGAGTTTCGATATCTCAGCTCTGGAAGGGGCTAGAGCCTCCATTTTTGCACTCAGGTCTAAGTCTCATGGCCCTCTATCATAATTTGGGAAGATTGGAGAAACTTAATTTTTCGCCCAAAAAAAAAACGTAAGGGGTACCACTGTCGTTTTTTTTTCGGGCCGAATTTTTGAGTTGCGATATCTCAGCTCTGGAAGGGGCTAGAGCCTCCATTTTTGCACTCAGGTCTAAGTCTCATGGCCCTCTATCATAATTTGGGAAGATTGGAGAAACTTAATTTTTCACCCAAAAAAAAAACCGTAAGGGGTACCACTGTCGTTTTTTTTTTCGGGCCGAATTTTTGAGTTTCGATATCTCAGCTCTGGAAGGGGCTAGAGCCTCCATTTTTGCACTCAGGTCTAAGTCTCATGGCCCTCTATCAGAATTTGGGAAGATTGGAGAAACTTAATTTTTCGCCCAAAAAAAAAACGTAAGGGGTACCACTGTCGTTTTTTTTTTTCGGGCCGAATTTTTGAGTTTCGATATCTCAGCTCTGGAAGGGGCTAGAGCCTCCATTTTTGCACTCAGGTCTAAGTCTCATGGCCCTCTACCAGAATTTGGGAGGATTGGAGAAACTTAATTTTTCGCCCAAAAAAAAAACGTAAGGGGTACCACTGTCGTTTTTTTTTTCGGGCCGAATTTTTGAGTTTCGATATCTCAGCTCTGGAAGGGGCTAGAGCCTCCATTTTTGCACTCAGGTCTAAGTCTCATGGCCCTCTATCAGAATTTGGGAAGATTGGAGAAACCTAATTTTTCGCCCAAAAAAAAAACGTAAGGGGTACCACTGTCGTTTTTTTTTCGGGCCGAATTTTTGAGTTTCGATATCTCAGCTCTGGAAGGGGCTAGAGCCTCCATTTTTGCACTCAGGTCTAAGTCTCATGGCCCTCTACCAGAATTTGGGAGGATTGGAGAAACTTAATTTTTCGCCCAAAAAAAAAAAACGTAAGGGGTACCACTGTCGTTTTTTTTTCGGGCCGAATTTTTGAGTTTCGATATCTCAGCTCTGGAAGGGGCTAGAGCCTCCATTTTTGCACTCAGGTCTAAGTCTCTTGGCCCTCCATCAGAATTTGGGAAGATTGGAGAAACGTAATTTTTCGCCCAAAAAAAAAACGTAAGGGGTACCACTGTCGTTTTTTTTTCGGGACGAATTTTTGAGTTTCGATATCTCAGCTCTGGAAGGGGCTAGAGCCTCCATTTTTGCACTCAGGTCTAAGTCTCATGGCCCTCTATCAGAATTTGGGAAGATTGGAGAAACTTAATTTTTCGCCCAAAAAAAAAACGTAAGGGGTACCACTGTCGTTTTTTTTTTCGGGCCGAATTTTTGAGTTTCGATATCTCAGCTCTGGAAGGGGCTAGAGCCTCCATTTTTGCACTCAGGTCTAAGTCTCATAGCCCTCTATCAGAATTTGGGAAGATTGGAGAAACTTAATTTTTCGCCCCAAAAAAAAAAAACGTAAGGGGTACCACTGTCATTTTTTTTTCGGGCCGAATTTTTGAGTTTCGATATCTCAGCTCTGGAAGGGGCTAGAGCCTCCATTTTTGCACTCAGGTCTAAGTCTCATGACCCTCTACCAGAATTTGGGAGGATTGGAGAAACATAATTTTTCGCCCAAAAAAAAAAAACGTAAGGGGTACCACTGTCGTTTTTTTTTCGGGCCGAATTTTTGAGTTTCGATATCTCAGCTCTGGAAGGGGCTAGAGCCTCCATTTTTGCACTCAGGTCTAAGTCTCATGGCCCTCTATCATAATTTGGGAAGATTGGAGAAACTTAATTTTTCGCCCAAAAAAAAAACGTAAGGGGTACCACTGTCGTTTTTTTTTCGGGCCGAATTTTTGAGTTGCGATATCTCAGCTCTGGAAGGGGCTAGAGCCTCCATTTTTGCACTCAGGTCTAAGTCTCATGGCCCTCTATCAGAATTTGGGAAGATTGGAGAAACTTAATTTTTCGCCCCAAAAAAAAACCGTAAGGGGTACCACTGTCGTTTTTTTTTCGGGCCGAATTTTTGAGTTTCGATATCTCAGCTCTGGAAGGGGCTAGAGCCTCCATTTTTGCACTCAGGTCTAAGTCTCATGGCCCTCTACCAGAATTTGGGAGGATTGGAGAAACTTAATTTTTCGCCCAAAAAAAAAAACGTAAGGGGTACCACTGTCGTTTTTTTTTCGGGCCGAATTTTTGAGTTTCGATATCTCAGCTCTGGAAGGGGCTAGAGCCTCCATTTTTGCACTCAGGTCTAAGTCTCATGGCCCTCTATCAGAATTTGGGAAGATTGGAGAAACCAAATTTTTCGCCCAAAAAAAAAACGTAAGGGGTACCACTGTCGTTTTTTTTTCGGGCCGAATTTTTGAGTTTCGATATCTCAGCTCTGGAAGGGGCTAGAGCCTCCATTTTTGCACTCAGGTCTAAGTCTCATGGCCCTCTACCAGAATTTGGGAGGATTGGAGAAACTTAATTTTTCGCCCAAAAAAAAAAACGTAAGGGGTACCACTGTCGTTTTTTTTTTCGGGCCGAATTTTTGAGTTTCGATATCTCAGCTCTGGAAGGGGCTAGAGCCTCCATTTTTGCACTCAGGTCTAAGTCTCATGGCCCTCTATCAGAATTTGGGAAGATTGGAGAAACCTAATTTTTCGCCCAAAAAAAAAACGTAAGGGGTACCACTGTCGTTTTTTTTTTTTCGGGCCGAATTTTTGAGTTTCGATATCTCAGCTCTGGAAGGGGCTAGAGCCTCCATTTTTGCACTCAGGTCTAAGTCTCTTGGCCCTCCATCAGAATTTGGGAAGATTGGAGAAACGTAATTTTTCGCCCCAAAAAAAACGTAAGGGGTACCACTGTCGTTTTTTTTTTCGGGACGAATTTTTGAGTTTCGATATCTCAGCTCTGGAAGGGGCTAGAGCCTCCATTTTTGCACTCAGGTCTAAGTCTCATGGCCCTCTATCAGAATTTGGGAAGATTGGAGAAACCTAATTTTTCGCCCAAAAAAAAAACGTAAGGGGTACCACTGTCGTTTTTTTTTTTTCGGGCCGAATTTTTGAGTTTCGATATCTCAGCTCTGGAAGGGGCTAGAGCCTCCATTTTTGCACTCAGGTCTAAGTCTCTTGGCCCTCCATCAGAATTTGGGAAGATTGGAGAAACGTAATTTTTCGCCCAAAAAAAAACGTAAGGGGTACCACTGTCGTTTTTTTTTCGGGACGAATTTTTGATTTTCGATATCTCAGCTCTGGAAGGGGCTAGAGCCTCCATTTTTGCACTCAGGTCTAAGTCTTATGGCCCTCTATCAGAATTTGGGAAGATTGGAGAAACTTAATTTTTCGCCCAAAAAAAAAACGTAAGGGGTACCACTGTCGTTTTTTTTTTCGGGCCGAATTTTTGAGTTTCGATATCTCAGCTCTGGAAGGGGCTAGAGCCTCCATTTTTGCACTCAGGTCTAAGTCTCATAGCCCTCTATCAGAATTTGGGAAGATTGGAGAAACTTAATTTTTCGCCCCAAAAAAAAAAACGTAAGGGGTACCACTGTCGTTTTTTTTTCGGGCCGAATTTTTGAGTTTCGATATCTCAGCTCTGGAAGGGGCTAGAGCCTCCATTTTTGCACTCAGGTCTAAGTCTCATGGCCCTCTATCAGAATTTGGGAAGATTGGAGAAACCAAATTTTTCGCCCAAAAAAAAAACGTAAGGGGTACCACTGTCGTTTTTTTTTCGGGCCGAATTTTTGAGTTTCGATATCTCAGCTCTGGAAGGGGCTAGAGCCTCCATTTTTGCACTCAGGTCTAAGTCTCATGGCCCTCTATCATAATTTGGGAAGATTGGAGAAACTTAATTTTTCGCCCAAAAAAAAAACGTAAGGGGTACCACTGTCGTTTTTTTTTCGGGCCGAATTTTTGAGTTGCGATATCTCAGCTCTGGAAGGGGCTAGAGCCTCCATTTTTGCACTCAGGTCTAAGTCTCATGGCCCTCTATCATAATTTGGGAAGATTGGAGAAACTTAATTTTTCACCCAAAAAAAAAACCGTAAGGGGTACCACTGTCGTTTTTTTTTTCGGGCCGAATTTTTGAGTTTCGATATCTCAGCTCTGGAAGGGGCTAGAGCCTCCATTTTTGCACTCAGGTCTAAGTCTCATGGCCCTCTATCAGAATTTGGGAAGATTGGAGAAACTTAATTTTTCGCCCAAAAAAAAAACGTAAGGGGTACCACTGTCGTTTTTTTTTTCGGGCCGAATTTTTGAGTTTCGATATCTCAGCTCTGGAAGGGGCTAGAGCCTCCATTTTTGCACTCAGGTCTAAGTCTCATGGCCCTCTACCAGAATTTGGGAAGATTGGAGAAACTTAATTTTTCGCCCCAAAAAAAAAAAAACCGTAAGGGGTACCACTGTCGTTTTTTTTTTCAGGCCGAATTTTTGAGTTTCGATATCTCAGCTCTGGAAGGGGCTAGAGCCTCCATTTTTGCACTCAGGTCTAAGTCTCATGGCCCTCTATCAGAATTTGGGAAGATTGGAGAAACTTAATTTTTCGCCCAAAAAAAAAACGTAAGGGGTACCACTGTCGTTTTTTTTTTTCAGGCCGAATTTTTGAGTTTCGATATCTCAGCTCTGGAAGGGGCTAGAGCCTCCATTTTTGCACTCAGGTCTAAGTCTCATGGCCCTCTATCAGAATTTGGGAAGATTGGAGAAACTTAATTTTTCGCCCAAAAAAAAAACGTAAGGGGTACCACTGTCGTTTTTTTTTTTCAGGCCGAATTTTTGAGTTTCGATATCTCAGCTCTGGAAGGGGCTAGAGCCTCCATTTTTGCACTCAGGTCTAAGTCTCATGGCCCTCTATCAGAATTTGGGAAGATTTGAGAAACTTAATTTTTCACCCAAAAAAAAAACGTAAGGGGTACCACTGTCGTTTTTTTTTTTCGGGCCGACTGTTTGAGTTTCGATATCTCAGCTCTGGAAGGGGCTAGAGCCTCCATTTTTGCACTCAGGTCTAAGTCTCATGGCCCTCTATCAGAATTTGGGAAGATTGGAGAAACTTAATTTTTCGCCCAAAAAAAAAACGTAAGGGGTACCACTGTCGTTTTTTTTTTCGGGCCGACTGTTTGAGTTTCGATATCTCAGCTCTGGAAGGGGCTAGAGCCTCCATTTTTGCACTCAGGTCTAAGTCTCATGGCCCTCTATCAGAATTTGGGAAGATTGGAGAAACTTAATTTTTCGCCCCAAAAAAAAAAACGTAAGGGGTACCACTGTCGTTTTTTTTTCGGGCCGAATTTTTGAGTTTCGATATCTCAGCTCTGGAAGGGGCTAGAGCCTCCATTTTTGCACTCAGGTCTAAGTCTCATGGCCCTCTACCAGAATTTGGGAGGATTGGAGAAACTTAATTTTTCGCCCAAAAAAAAAAACGTAAGGGGTACCACTGTCGTTTTTTTTTTCGGGCCGAATTTTTGAGTTTCGATATCTCAGCTCTGGAAGGGGCTAGAGCCTCCATTTTTGCACTCAGGTCTAAGTCTCATGGCCCTCTATCAGAATTTGGGAAGATTGGAGAAACCTAATTTTTCGCCCAAAAAAAAAACGTAAGGGGTACCACTGTCGTTTTTTTTTCGGGCCGAATTTTTGAGTTTCGATATCTCAGCTCTGGAAGGGGCTAGAGCCTCCATTTTTGCACTCAGGTCTAAGTCTCATGGCCCTCTACCAGAATTTGGGAGGATTGGAGAAACTTAATTTTTCGCCCAAAAAAAAAACGTAAGGGGTACCACTGTCGTTTTTTTTTCGGGCCGAATTTTTGAGTTTCGATATCTCAGCTCTGGAAGGGGCTAGAGCCTCCATTTATGCACTCAGGTCTAAGTCTCATGGCCCTCTATCAGAATTTGGGAAGATTGGAGAAACCTAATTTTTCGCCCAAAAAAAAAACGTAAGGGGTACCACTGTCGTTTTTTTTTTTCGGGCCGAATTTTTGAGTTTCGATATCTCAGCTCTGGAAGGGGCTAGAGCCTCCATTTTTGCACTCAGGTCTAAGTCTCTTGGCCCTCCATCAGAATTTGGGAAGATTGGAGAAACGTAATTTTTCGCCCAAAAAAAAACGTAAGGGGTACCACTGTCGTTTTTTTTTCGGGACGAATTTTTGAGTTTCGATATCTCAGCTCTGGAAGGGGCTAGAGCCTCCATTTTTGCACTCAGGTCTAAGTCTCATGGCCCTCTACCAGAATTTGGGAGGATTGGAGAAACATAATTTTTCGCCCAAAAAAAAAAAACGTAAGGGGTACCACTGTCGTTTTTTTTTCGGGCCGAATTTTTGAGTTTCGATATCTCAGCTCTGGAAGGGGCTAGAGCCTCCATTTTTGCACTCAGGTCTAAGTCTCATGGCCCTCTATCATAATTTGGGAAGATTGGAGAAACTTAATTTTTCGCCCAAAAAAAAAACGTAAGGGGTACCACTGTCGTTTTTTTTTCGGGCCGAATTTTTGAGTTGCGATATCTCAGCTCTGGAAGGGGCTAGAGCCTCCATTTTTGCACTCAGGTCTAAGTCTCATGGCCCTCTATCAGAATTTGGGAAGATTGGAGAAACTTAATTTTTCGCCCCAAAAAAAAAACGTAAGGGGTACCACTGTCGTTTTTTTTTCGGGCCGAATTTTTGAGTTTCGATATCTCAGCTCTGGAAGGGGCTAGAGCCTCCATTTTTGCACTCAGGTCTAAGTCTCATGGCCCTCTACCAGAATTTGGGAGGATTGGAGAAACTTAATTTTTCGCCCAAAAAAAAAACGTAAGGGGTACCACTGTCGTTTTTTTTTCGGGCCGAATTTTTGAGTTTCGATATCTCAGCTCTGGAAGGGGCTAGAGCCTCCATTTTTGCACTCAGGTCTAAGTCTCATGGCCCTCTATCAGAATTTGGAAAGATTGGAGAAACCTAATTTTTCGCCCAAAAAAAAAACGTAAGGGGTACCACTGTCGTTTTTTTTTCGGGCCGAATTTTTGAGTTTCGATATCTCAGCTCTGGAAGGGGCTAGAGCCTCCATTTTTGCACTCAGGTCTAAGTCTCATGGCCCTCTACCAGAATTTGGGAGGATTGGAGAAACTTAATTTTTCGCCCAAAAAAAAAAACGTAAGGGGTACCACTGTCGTTTTTTTTTCGGGCCGAATTTTTGAGTTTCGATATCTCAGCTCTGGAAGGGGCTAGAGCCTCCATTTTTGCACTCAGGTCTAAGTCTCATGGCCCTCTATCAGAATTTGGGAAGATTGGAGAAACCTAATTTTTCGCCCAAAAAAAAAACGTAAGGGGTACCACTGTCGTTTTTTTTTTTTCCGGCCGAATTTTTGAGTTTCGATATCTCAGCTCTGGAAGGGGCTAGAGCCTCCATTTTTGCACTCAGGTCTAAGTCTCTTGGCCCTCCATCAGAATTTGGGAAGATTGGAGAAACGTAATTTTTCGCCCAAAAAAAAAACGTAAGGGGTACCACTGTCGTTTTTTTTTCGGGACGAATTTTTGAGTTTCGATATCTCAGCTCTGGAAGGGGCTAGAGCCTCCATTTTTGCACTCAGGTCTAAGTCTCATGGCCCTCTATCAGAATTTGGGAAGATTGGAGAAACTTAATTTTTCGCCCAAAAAAAAAACGTAAGGGGTACCACTGTCGTTTTTTTTTTCGGGCCGAATTTTTGAGTTTCGATATCTCAGCTCTGGAAGGGGCTAGAGCCTCCATTTTTGCACTCAGG
This sequence comes from Pimephales promelas, assembly GCF_988280905.1. Lineage (NCBI taxonomy): Eukaryota > Metazoa > Chordata > Actinopteri > Cypriniformes > Leuciscidae > Pimephales > Pimephales promelas. The sequence goes on from NC_142788.1 coordinate 3,614,011, forward strand.
TCTAAGTCTCATAGCCCTCTATCAGAATTTGGGAAGATTGGAGAAACTTAATTTTTCGCCCCAAAAAAAAAAAACGTAAGGGCTACCACTGTCGTTTTTTTTTCGGGCCGAATTTTTGAGTTTCGATATCTCAGCTCTGGAAGGGGCTAGAGCCTCCATTTTTGCACTCAGGTCTAAGTCTCATGGCCCTCTATCAGAATTTGGGAAGATTGGAGAAACTTAATTTTTCGCCCAAAAAAAAAAACGTAAGGGGTACCACTGTCGTTTTTTTTTTCGGGCCGAATTTTTGAGTTTCGATAGCTCTGGAAGGGGCTAGAGCCTCCATTTTTGCACTCAGGTCTAAGTCTCATGGCCCTCTATCAGAATTTGGGAAGATTGGAGAAACTTAATTTTTCGCCCCAAAAAAAAAAACGTAAGGGGTACCACTGTCGTTTTTTTTTTTTCGGGCCGAATTTTTGAGTTTCGCTATCTCAGCTCTGGAAGGGGCTAGAGCCTCCATTTTTGCACTCAGGTCTAAGTCTCATGGCCCTCTATCAGAATTTGGGAAGATTGGAGAAACGTAATTTTTCGCCCAAAAAAAAAAAACGTAAGGGGTACCACTGTCGTTTTTTTTTTCGGGCCGAATTTTTGAGTTTCGATATCTCAGCTCTGGAAGGGGCTAGAGCCTCCATTTTTGCACTCAGGTCTAAGTCTCATGGCCCTCTTTTAGAATTTGGGAAGATTGGAGAAACTTAATTTTTCGCCCAAAAAAAAAAACGTAAGGGGTACCACTGTCGTTTTTTTTTCGGGCCGAATTTTTGAGTTTCGATATCTCAGCTCTGGAAGGGGCTAGAGCCTCCATTTTTGCACTCAGGTCTAAGTCTCATGGCCCTCTATCAGAATTTGGGAAGATTGGAGAAACTTAATTTTTCGCCCCCCCAAAAAAAACGTAAGGGGTACCACTGTCGTTTTTTTTTCGGGCCGAATTTTTGAGTTTCGATATATCAGCTCTGGAAGGGGCTAGAGCCTCCATTTTTGCACTCAGGTCTAAGTCTCATGGCCCTCTATCAGAATTTGGGAAGATTGGAGAAACTTAATTTTTCGCCCAAAAAAAAAACCGTAAGGGGTACCTCTGTCGTTTTTTTTTTCGGGCCGAATTTTTGAGTTTCGATATCTCAGCTCTGGAAGGGGCTAGAGCCTCCATTTTTGCACTCAGGTCTAAGTCTCATGGCCCTCTATCAGAATTTGGGAAGATTGGAGAAACTTAATTTTTCGCCCAAAAAAAAAACGTAAGGGGTACCACTGTCGTTTTTTTTTTCGGGCCGAATTTTTGAGTTTCGATATCTCAGCTCTGGAAGGGGCTAGAGCCTCCATTTTTGCACTCAGGTCTAAGTCTCATAGCCCTCTATCAGAATTTGGGAAGATTGGAGAAACTTAATTTTTCGCCCCAAAAAAAAAAAACGTAAGGGGTACCACTGTCGTTTTTTTTTCGGGCCGAATTTTTGAGTTTCGATATCTCAGCTCTGGAAGGGGCTAGAGCCTCCATTTTTGCACTCAGGTCTAAGTCTCATGGCCCTCTACCAGAATTTGGGAGGATTGGAGAAACTTAATTTTTCGCCCAAAAAAAAAAACGTAAGGGGTACCACTGTCGTTTTTTTTTCGGGCCGAATTTTTGAGTTTCGATATCTCAGCTCTGGAAGGGGCTAGAGCCTCCATTTTTGCACTCAGGTCTAAGTCTCATGGCCCTCTATCAGAATTTGGAAAGATTGGAGAAACCTAATTTTTCGCCCAAAAAAAAAACGTAAGGGGTACCACTGTCGTTTTTTTTTCGGGCCGAATTTTTGAGTTTCGATATCTCAGCTCTGGAAGGGGCTAGAGCCTCCATTTTTGCACTCAGGTCTAAGTCTCATGGCCCTCTACCAGAATTTGGGAGGATTGGAGAAACTTAATTTTTCGCCCAAAAAAAAAAACGTAAGGGGTACCACTGTCGTTTTTTTTTCGGGCCGAATTTTTGAGTTTCGATATCTCAGCTCTGGAAGGGCCTAGAGCCTCCATTTTTGCACTCAGGTCTAAGTCTCATGGCCCTCTATCAGAATTTGGGAAGATTGGAGAAACCTAATTTTTCGCCCAAAAAAAAAACGTAAGGGGTACCACTGTCGTTTTTTTTTTTTCGGGCCGAATTTTTGAGTTTCGATATCTCAGCTCTGGAAGGGGCTAGAGCCTCCATTTTTGCACTCAGGTCTAAGTCTCTTGGCCCTCCATCAGAATTTGGGAAGATTGGAGAAACGTAATTTTTCGCCCAAAAAAAAAACGTAAGGGGTACCACTGTCGTTTTTTTTTCGGGACGAATTTTTGAGTTTCGATATCTCAGCTCTGGAAGGGGCTAGAGCCTCCATTTTTGCACTCAGGTCTAAGTCTCATAGCCCTCTATCAGAATTTGGGAAGATTGGAGAAACTTAATTTTTCGCCCCAAAAAAAAAAAACGTAAGGGGTACCACTGTCGTTTTTTTTTCGGGCCGAATTTTTGAGTTTCGATATCTCAGCTCTGGAAGGGGCTAGAGCCTCCATTTTTGCACTCAGGTCTAAGTCTCATGGCCCTCTACCAGAATTTGGGAGGATTGGAGAAACATAATTTTTCGCCCAAAAAAAAAAACCGTAAGGGGTACCACTGTCGTTTTTTTTTCGGGCCGAATTTTTGAGTTTCGATATCTCAGCTCTGGAAGGGGCTAGAGCCTCCATTTTTGCACTCAGGTCTAAGTCTCATGGCCCTCTATCATAATTTGGGAAGATTGGAGAAACTTAATTTTTCGCCCAAAAAAAAAACGTAAGGGGTACCACTGTCGTTTTTTTTTCGGGCCGAATTTTTGAGTTGCGATATCTCAGCTCTGGAAGGGGCTAGAGCCTCCATTTTTGCACTCAGGTCTAAGTCTCATGGCCCTCTATCATAATTTGGGAAGATTGGAGAAACTTAATTTTTCACCCAAAAAAAAAACCGTAAGGGGTACCACTGTCGTTTTTTTTTTCGGGCCGAATTTTTGAGTTTCGATATCTCAGCTCTGGAAGGGGCTAGAGCCTCCATTTTTGCACTCAGGTCTAAGTCTCATGGCCCTCTACCAGAATTTGGGAGGATTGGAGAAACATAATTTTTCGCCCAAAAAAAAAAACCGTAAGGGGTACCACTGTCGTTTTTTTTTCGGGCCGAATTTTTGAGTTTCGATATCTCAGCTCTGGAAGGGGCTAGAGCCTCCATTTTTGCACTCAGGTCTAAGTCTCATGGCCCTCTATCATAATTTGGGAAGATTGGAGAAACTTAATTTTTCGCCCAAAAAAAAAAACGTAAGGGGTACCACTGTCGTTTTTTTTTCGGGCCGAATTTTTGAGTTGCGATATCTCAGCTCTGGAAGGGGCTAGAGCCTCCATTTTTGCACTCAGGTCTAAGTCTCATGGCCCTCTATCATAATTTGGGAAGATTGGAGAAACTTAATTTTTCACCCAAAAAAAAAACCGTAAGGGGTACCACTGTCGTTTTTTTTTTCGGGCCGAATTTTTGAGTTTCGATATCTCAGCTCTGGAAGGGGCTAGAGCCTCCATTTTTGCACTCAGGTCTAAGTCTCATGGCCCTCTATCAGAATTTGGGAAGATTGGAGAAACTTAATTTTTCGCCCAAAAAAAAAACGTAAGGGGTACCACTGTCGTTTTTTTTTTTCGGGCCGAATTTTTGAGTTTCGATATCTCAGCTCTGGAAGGGGCTAGAGCCTCCATTTTTGCACTCAGGTCTAAGTCTCATGGCCCTCTACCAGAATTTGGGAAGATTGGAGAAACTTAATTTTTCGCCCCAAAAAAAAAAAAACGTAAGGGGTACCACTGTCGTTTTTTTTTTCAGGCCGAATTTTTGAGTTTCGATATCTCAGCTCTGGAAGGGGCTAGAGCCTCCATTTTTGCACTCAGGTCTAAGTCTCATGGCCCTCTATCAGATTTTGGGAAGATTGGAGAAACTTAATTTTTCGCCCAAAAAAAAAACGTAAGGGGTACCACTGTCGTTTTTTTTTTTCAGGCCGAATTTTTGAGTTTCGATATCTCAGCTCTGGAAGGGGCTAGAGCCTCCATTTTTGCACTCAGGTCTAAGTCTCATGGCCCTCTATCAGAATTTGGGAAGATTGGAGAAACTTAATTTTTCGCCTAAAAAAAAAACGTAAGGGGTACCACTGTCGTTTTTTTTTCGGGACGAATTTTTGAGTTTCGATATCTCAGCTCTGGAAGGGGCTAGAGCCTCCATTTTTGCACTCAGGTCTAAGTCTCATGGCCCTCTATCAGAATTTGGGAAGATTTGAGAAACTTAATTTTTCACCCAAAAAAAAAACGTAAGGGGTACCACTGTCGTTTTTTTTTTCGGGCCGACTGTTTGAGTTTCGATATCTCAGCTCTGGAAGGGGCTAGAGCCTCCATTTTTGCACTCAGGTCTAAGTCTCATGGCCCTCTATCAGAATTTGGGAAGATTGGAGAAACTTAATTTTTCGCCCAAAAAAAAAACGTAAGGGGTACCACTGTCGTTTTTTTTTTCGGGCCGACTGTTTGAGTTTCGATATCTCAGCTCTGGAAGGGGCTAGAGCCTCCATTTTTGCACTCAGGTCTAAGTCTCATGGCCCTCTATCAGAATTTGGGAAGATTGGAGAAACTTAATTTTTCGCCCCAAAAAAAAAACGTAAGGGGTACCACTGTCGTTTTTTTTTCGGGCCGAATTTTTGAGTTTCGATATCTCAGCTCTGGAAGGGGCTAGAGCCTCCATTTTTGCACTCAGGTCTAAGTCTCATGGCCCTCTACCAGAATTTGGGAGGATTGGAGAAACTTAATTTTTCGCCCAAAAAAAAAAAACGTAAGGGGTACCACTGTCGTTTTTTTTTCGGGCCGAATTTTTGAGTTTCGATATCTCAGCTCTGGAAGGGGCTAGAGCCTCCATTTTTGCACTCAGGTCTAAGTCTCATGGCCCTCTATCAGAATTTGGGAAGATTGGAGAAACCTAATTTTTCGCCCAAAAAAAAAACGTAAGGGGTACCACTGTCGTTTTTTTTTCGGGCCGAATTTTTGAGTTTCGATATCTCAGCTCTGGAAGGGGCTAGAGCCTCCATTTTTGCACTCAGGTCTAAGTCTCATGGCCCTCTACCAGAATTTGGGAGGATTGGAGAAACTAAATTTTTCGCCCAAAAAAAAAAAACGTAAGGGGTACCACTGTCGTTTTTTTTTCGGGCCGAATTTTTGAGTTTCGATATCTCAGCTCTGGAAGGGGCTAGAGCCTCCATTTTTGCACTCAGGTCTAAGTCTCATGGCCCTCTATCAGAATTTGGGAAGATTGGAGAAACCTAATTTTTCGCCCAAAAAAAAAACGTAAGGGGTACCACTGTCGTTTTTTTTTTTTCGGGCCGAATTTTTGAGTTTCGATATCTCAGCTCTGGAAGGGGCTAGAGCCTCCATTTTTGCACTCAGGTCTAAGTCTCTTGGCCCTCCATCAGAATTTGGGAAGATTGGAGAAACGTAATTTTTCGCCCAAAAAAAAAACGTAAGGGGTACCACTGTCGTTTTTTTTTCGGGACGAATTTTTGAGTTTCGATATCTCAGCTCTGGAAGGGGCTAGAGCCTCCATTTTTGCACTCAGGTCTAAGTCTCATGGCCCTCTATCAGAATTTGGGAAGATTGGAGAAACTTAATTTTTCGCCCAAAAAAAAAACGTAAGGGGTACCACTGTCGTTTTTTTTTTCGGGCCGAATTTTTGAGTTTCGATATCTCAGCTCTGGAAGGGGCTAGAGCCTCCATTTTTGCACTCAGGTCTAAGTCTCATAGCCCTCTATCAGAATTTGGGAAGATTGGAGAAACTTAATTTTTCGCCCCAAAAAAAAAAACGTAAGGGGCACCACTGTCGTTTTTTTTTCGGGCCGAATTTTTGAGTTTCGATATCTCAGCTCTGGAAGGGGCTAGAGCCTCCATTTTTGCACTCAGGTCTAAGTCTCATGACCCTCTACCAGAATTTGGGAGGATTGGAGAAACATAATTTTTCGCCCAAAAAAAAAAAACGTAAGGGGTACCACTGTCGTTTTTTTTTCGGGCCGAATTTTTGAGTTTCGATATCTCAGCTCTGGAAGGGGCTAGAGCCTCCATTTTTGCACTCAGGTCTAAGTCTCATGGCCCTCTATCATAATTTGGGAAGATTGGAGAAACTTAATTTTTCGCCCAAAAAAAAAACGTAAGGGGTACCACTGTCGTTTTTTTTTTCGGGCCGAATTTTTGAGTTGCGATATCTCAGCTCTGGAAGGGGCTAGAGCCTCCATTTTTGCACTCAGGTCTAAGTCTCATGGCCCTCTATCAGAATTTGGGAAGATTGGAGAAACTTAATTTTTCGCCCCAAAAAAAAACCGTAAGGGGTACCACTGTCGTTTTTTTTTTCGGGCCGAATTTTTGAGTTTCGATATCTCAGCTCTGGAAGGGGCTAGAGCCTCCATTTTTGCACTCAGGTCTAAGTCTCATGGCCCTCTACCAGAATTTGGGAGGATTGGAGAAACTTAATTTTTCGCCCAAAAAAAAAAACGTAAGGGGTACCACTGTCGTTTTTTTTTCGGGCCGAATTTTTGAGTTTCGATATCTCAGCTCTGGAAGGGGCTAGAGCCTCCATTTTTGCACTCAGGTCTAAGTCTCATGGCCCTCTATCAGAATTTGGGAAGATTGGAGAAACCAAATTTTTCGCCCAAAAAAAAAACGTAAGGGGTACCACTGTCGTTTTTTTTTCGGGCCGAATTTTTGAGTTTCGATATCTCAGCTCTGGAAGGGGCTAGAGCCTCCATTTTTGCACTCAGGTCTAAGTCTCATGGCCCTCTACCAGAATTTGGGAGGATTGGAGAAACTTAATTTTTCGCCCAAAAAAAAAAACGTAAGGGGTACCACTGTCGTTTTTTTTTCGGGCCGAATTTTTGAGTTTCGATATCTCAGCTCTGGAAGGGGCTAGAGCCTCCATTTTTGCACTCAGGTCTAAGTCTCATGGCCCTCTATCAGAATTTGGGAAGATTGGAGAAACCTAATTTTTCGCCCAAAAAAAAAACGTAAGGGGTACCACTGTCGTTTTTTTTTTTCGGGCCGAATTTTTGAGTTTCGATATCTCAGCTCTGGAAGGGGCTAGAGCCTCCATTTTTGCACTCAGGTCTAAGTCTCTTGGCCCTCCATCAGAATTTGGGAAGATTGGAGAAACGTAATTTTTCGCCCAAAAAAAAACGTAAGGGGTACCACTGTCGTTTTTTTTTTCGGGACGAATTTTTGAGTTTCGATATCTCAGCTCTGGAAGGGGCTAGAGCCTCCATTTTTGCACTCAGGTCTAAGTCTCATGGCCCTCTATCAGAATTTGGGAAGATTGGAGAAACCTAATTTTTCGCCCAAAAAAAAAACGTAAGGGGTACCACTGTCGTTTTTTTTTTTTCGGGCCGAATTTTTGAGTTTCGATATCTCAGCTCTGGAAGGGGCTAGAGCCTCCATTTTTGCACTCAGGTCTAAGTCTCTTGGCCCTCCATCAGAATTTGGGAAGATTGGAGAAACGTAATTTTTCGCCCAAAAAAAAACGTAAGGGGTACCACTGTCGTTTTTTTTTCGGGACGAATTTTTGAGTTTCGATATCTCAGCTCTGGAAGGGGCTAGAGCCTCCATTTTTGCACTCAGGTCTAAGTCTTATGGCCCTCTATCAGAATTTGGGAAGATTGGAGAAACTTAATTTTTCGCCCCAAAAAAAAACGTAAGGGGTACCACTGTCGTTTTTTTTTTCGGGCCGAATTTTTGAGTTTCGATATCTCAGCTCTGGAAGGGGCTAGAGCCTCCATTTTTGCACTCAGGTCTAAGTCTCATAGCCCTCTATCAGAATTTGGGAAGATTGGAGAAACTTAATTTTTCGCCCCAAAAAAAAAAAAACGTAAGGGGTACCACTGTCGTTTTTTTTTCGGGCCGAATTTTTGAGTTTCGATATCTCAGCTCTGGAAGGGGCTAGAGCCTCCATTTTTGCACTCAGGTCTAAGTCTCATGGCCCTCTATCATAATTTGGGAAGATTGGAGAAACTTAATTTTTCGCCCAAAAAAAAAACGTAAGGGGTACCACTGTCGTTTTTTTTTCGGGCCGAATTTTTGAGTTGCGATATCTCAGCTCTGGAAGGGGCTAGAGCCTCCATTTTTGCACTCAGGTCTAAGTCTCATGGCCCTCTATCATAATTTGGGAAGATTGGAGAAACTTAATTTTTCACCCAAAAAAAAAACCGTAAGGGGTACCACTGTCGTTTTTTTTTTCGGGCCGAATTTTTGAGTTTCGATATCTCAGCTCTGGAAGGGGCTAGAGCCTCCATTTTTGCACTCAGGTCTAAGTCTCATGGCCCTCTATCAGAATTTGGGAAGATTGGAGAAACTTAATTTTTCGCCCAAAAAAAAAACGTAAGGGGTACCACTGTCGTTTTTTTTTTCGGGCCGAATTTTTGAGTTTCGATATCTCAGCTCTGGAAGGGGCTAGAGCCTCCATTTTTGCACTCAGGTCTAAGTCTCATGGCCCTCTACCAGAATTTGGGAAGATTGGAGAAACTTAATTTTTCGCCCCAAAAAAAAAAAAAACGTAAGGGGTACCACTGTCGTTTTTTTTTTCAGGCCGAATTTTTGAGTTTCGATATCTCAGCTCTGGAAGGGGCTAGAGCCTCCATTTTTGCACTCAGGTCTAAGTCTCATGGCCCTCTATCAGAATTTGGGAAGATTGGAGAAACTTAATTTTTCGCCCAAAAAAAAAACGTAAGGGGTACCACTGTCGTTTTTTTTTTTCAGGCCGAATTTTTGAGTTTCGATATCTCAGCTCTGGAAGGGGCTAGAGCCTCCATTTTTGCACTCAGGTCTAAGTCTCATGGCCCTCTATCAGAATTTGGGAAGATTGGAGAAACTTAATTTTTCGCCTAAAAAAAAAACGTAAGGGGTACCACTGTCGTTTTTTTTTCGGGCCGAATTTTTGAGTTTCGATATCTCAGCTCTGGAAGGGGCTAGAGCCTCCATTTTTGCACTCAGGTCTAAGTCTCATGGCCCTCTATCAGAATTTGGGAAGATTTGAGAAACTTAATTTTTCACCCAAAAAAAAAAACGTAAGGGGTACCACTGTCGTTTTTTTTTTCGGGCCGACTGTTTGAGTTTCGATATCTCAGCTCTGGAAGGGGCTAGAGCCTCCATTTTTGCACTCAGGTCTAAGTCTCATGGCCCTCTATCAGAATTTGGGAAGATTGGAGAAACTTAATTTTTCGCCCAAAAAAAAAACGTAAGGGGTACCACTGTCGTTTTTTTTTTCGGGCCGACTGTTTGAGTTTCGATATCTCAGCTCTGGAAGGGGCTAGAGCCTCCATTTTTGCACTCAGGTCTAAGTCTCATGGCCCTCTATCAGAATTTGGGAAGATTGGAGAAACTTAATTTTTCGCCCCAAAAAAAAAACGTAAGGGGTACCACTGTCGTTTTTTTTTCGGGCCGAATTTTTGAGTTTCGATATCTCAGCTCTGGAAGGGGCTAGAGCCTCCATTTTTGCACTCAGGTCTAAGTCTCATGGCCCTCTACCAGAATTTGGGAGGATTGGAGAAACTTAATTTTTCGCCCAAAAAAAAAAACGTAAGGGGTACCACTGTCGTTTTTTTTTTCGGGCCGAATTTTTGAGTTTCGATATCTCAGCTCTGGAAGGGGCTAGAGCCTCCATTTTTGCACTCAGGTCTAAGTCTCATGGCCCTCTATCAGAATTTGGGAAGATTGGAGAAACCTAATTTTTCGCCCAAAAAAAAAACGTAAGGGGTACCACTGTCGTTTTTTTTTCGGGCCGAATTTTTGAGTTTCGATATCTCAGCTCTGGAAGGGGCTAGAGCCTCCATTTTTGCACTCAGGTCTAAGTCTCATGGCCCTCTACCAGAATTTGGGAGGATTGGAGAAACTTAATTTTTCGCCCAAAAAAAAAAACGTAAGGGGTACCACTGTCGTTTTTTTTTCGGGCCGAATTTTTGAGTTTCGATATCTCAGCTCTGGAAGGGGCTAGAGCCTCCATTTATGCACTCAGGTCTAAGTCTCATGGCCCTCTATCAGAATTTGGGAAGATTGGAGAAACCTAATTTTTCGCCCAAAAAAAAAACGTAAGGGGTACCACTGTCGTTTTTTTTTTTTTCGGGCCGAATTTTTGAGTTTCGATATCTCAGCTCTGGAAGGGGCTAGAGCCTCCATTTTTGCACTCAGGTCTAAGTCTCTTGGCCCTCCATCAGAATTTGGGAAGATTGGAGAAACGTAATTTTTCGCCCAAAAAAAAACGTAAGGGGTACCACTGTCGGTTTTTTTTCGGGACGAATTTTTGAGTTTCGATATCTCAGCTCTGGAAGGGGCTAGAGCCTCCATTTTTGCACTCAGGTCTAAGTCTCATGGCCCTCTATCAGAATTTGGGAAGATTGGAGAAACTTAATTTTTCGCCCCAAAAAAAAAAACGTAAGGGGTACCACTGTCGTTTTTTTTTCGGGCCGAATTTTTGAGTTTCGATATCTCAGCTCTGGAAGGGGCTAGAGCCTCCATTTTTGCACTCAGGTCTAAGTCTCATGGCCCTCTACCAGAATTTGGGAGGATTGGAGAAACATAATTTTTCGCCCAAAAAAAAAAACGTAAGGGGTACCACTGTCGTTTTTTTTTCGGGCCGAATTTTTGAGTTTCGATATCTCAGCTCTGGAAGGGGCTAGAGCCTCCATTTTTGCACTCAGGTCTAAGTCTCATGGCCCTCTACCAGAATTTGGGAGGATTGGAGAAACTTAATTTTTCGCCCAAAAAAAAAAACGTAAGGGGTACCACTGTCGTTTTTTTTTCGGGCCGAATTTTTGAGTTTCGATATCTCAGCTCTGGAAGGGGCTAGAGCCTCCATTTTTGCACTCAGGTCTAAGTCTCATGGCCCTCTATCAGAATTTGGGAAGATTGGAGAAACCTAATTTTTCGCCCAAAAAAAAAACGTAAGGGGTACCACTGTCGTTTTTTTTTTCGGGCCGAATTTTTGAGTTTCGATATCTCAGCTCTGGAAGGGGCTAGAGCCTCCATTTTTGCACTCAGGTCTAAGTCTCTTGGCCCTCCATCAGAATTTGGGAAGATTGGAGAAACGTAATTTTTCGCCCAAAAAAAAACGTAAGGGGTACCACTGTCGTTTTTTTTTCGGGGACGAATTTTTGAGTTTCGATATCTCAGCTCTGGAAGGGGCTAGAGCCTCCATTTTTGCACTCAGGTCTAAGTCTCATGGCCCTCTATCAGAATTTGGGAAGATTGGAGAAACTTAATTTTTCGCCCCAAAAAAAAAAACGTAAGGGGTACCACTGTCGTTTTTTTTTCGGGCCGAATTTTTGAGTTTCGATATCTCAGCTCTGGAAGGGGCTAGAGCCTCCATTTTTGCACTCAGGTCTAAGTCTCATGGCCCTCTACCAGAATTTGGGAGGATTGGAGAAACATAATTTTTCGCCCAAAAAAAAAAAACGTAAGGGGTACCACTGTCGTTTTTTTTTCGGGCCGAATTTTTGAGTTTCGATATCTCAGCTCTGGAAGGGGCTAGAGCCTCCATTTTTGCACTCAGGTCTAAGTCTCATGGCCCTCTATCATAATTTGGGAAGATTGGAGAAACTTAATTTTTCGCCCAAAAAAAAAACGTAAGGGGTACCACTGTCGTTTTTTTTTCGGGCCGAATTTTTGAGTTGCGATATCTCAGCTCTGGAAGGGGCTAGAGCCTCCATTTTTGCACTCAGGTCTAAGTCTCATGGCCCTCTATCAGAATTTGGGAAGATTGGAGAAACTTAATTTTTCGCCCCAAAAAAAAAACGTAAGGGGTACCACTGTCGTTTTTTTTTCGGGCCGAATTTTTGAGTTTCGATATCTCAGCTCTGGAAGGGGCTAGAGCCTCCATTTTTGCACTCAGGTCTAAGTCTCATGGCCCTCTACCAGAATTTGGGAGGATTGGAGAAACTTAATTTTTCGCCCAAAAAAAAAACGTAAGGGGTACCACTGTCGTTTTTTTTTCGGGCCGAATTTTTGAGTTTCGATATCTCAGCTCTGGAAGGGGCTAGAGCCTCCATTTTTGCACTCAGGTCTAAGTCTCATGGCCCTCTATCAGAATTTGGAAAGATTGGAGAAACCTAATTTTTCGCCCAAAAAAAAAAACGTAAGGGGTACCACTGTCGTTTTTTTTTCGGGCCGAATTTTTGAGTTTCGATATCTCAGCTCTGGAAGGGGCTAGAGCCTCCATTTTTGCACTCAGGTCTAAGTCTCATGGCCCTCTACCAGAATTTGGGAGGATTGGAGAAACTTAATTTTTCGCCCAAAAAAAAAAACGTAAGGGGTACCACTGTCGTTTTTTTTTCGGGCCGAATTTTTGAGTTTCGATATCTCAGCTCTGGAAGGGGCTAGAGCCTCCATTTTTGCACTCAGGTCTAAGTCTCATGGCCCTCTATCAGAATTTGGGAAGATTGGAGAAACCTAATTTTTCGCCCAAAAAAAAAACGTAAGGGGTACCACTGTCGTTTTTTTTTTTTTAGGGGCCGAATTTTTGAGTTTCGATATCTCAGCTCTGGAAGGGGCTAGAGCCTCCATTTTTGCACTCAGGTCTAAGTCTCTTGGCCCTCCATCAGAATTTGGGAAGATTGGAGAAACGTAATTTTTCGCCCAAAAAAAAAACGTAAGGGGTACCACTGTCGTTTTTTTTTCGGGACGAATTTTTGAGTTTCGATATCTCAGCTCTGGAAGGGGCTAGAGCCTCCATTTTTGCACTCAGGTCTAAGTCTCATGGCCCTCTATCAGAATTTGGGAAGATTGGAGAAACTTAATTTTTCGCCCAAAAAAAAAACGTAAGGGGTACCACTGTCGTTTTTTTTTTCGGGCCGAATTTTTGAGTTTCGATATCTCAGCTCTGGAAGGGGCTAGAGCCTCCTTTTTTGCACTCAGGTCTAAGTCTCATAGCCCTCTATCAGAATTTGGGAAGATTGGAGAAACTTAATTTTTCGCCCCAAAAAAAAAAAACGTAAGGGGTACCACTGTCGTTTTTTTTTCGGGCCGAATTTTTGAGTTTCGATATCTCAGCTCTGGAAGGGGCTAGAGCCTCCATTTTTGCACTCAGGTCTAAGTCTCATGGCCCTCTATCAGAATTTGGGAAGATTGGAGAAACTTAATTTTTCGCCCAAAAAAAAAAACGTAAGGGGTACCACTGTCGTTTTTTTTTTCGGGCCGAATTTTTGAGTTTCGATAGCTCTGGAAGGGGCTAGAGCCTCCATTTTTGCACTCAGGTCTAAGTCTCATGGCCCTCTATCAGAATTTGGGAAGATTGGAGAAACTTAATTTTTCGCCCCAAAAAAAAAAACGTAAGGGTACCACTGTCGTTTTTTTTTTTTCGGGCCGAATTTTTGAGTTTCGCTATCTCAGCTCTGGAAGGGGCTAGAGCCTCCATTTTTGCACTCAGGTCTAAGTCTCATGGCCCTCTATCAGAATTTGGGAAGATTGGAGAAACGTAATTTTTCGCCCAAAAAAAAAAAACGTAAGGGGTACCACTGTCGTTTTTTTTTTCGGGCCGAATTTTTGAGTTTCGATATCTCAGCTCTGGAAGGGGCTAGAGCCTCCATTTTTGCACTCAGGTCTAAGTCTCATGGCCCTCTTTTAGAATTTGGGAAGATTGGAGAAACTTAATTTTTCGCCCAAAAAAAAAAACGTAAGGGGTACCACTGTCGTTTTTTTTTCGGGCCGAATTTTTGAGTTTCGATATCTCAGCTCTGGAAGGGGCTAGAGCCTCCATTTTTGCACTCAGGTCTAAGTCTCATGGCCCTCTATCAGAATTTGGGAAGATTGGAGAAACTTAATTTTTCGCCCCCCCAAAAAAAACGTAAGGGGTACCACTGTCGTTTTTTTTTCGGGCCGAATTTTTGAGTTTCGATATATCAGCTCTGGAAGGGGCTAGAGCCTCCATTTTTGCACTCAGGTCTAAGTCTCATGGCCCTCTATCAGAATTTGGGAAGATTGGAGAAACTTAATTTTTCGCCCAAAAAAAAAAACGTAAGGGGTACCTCTGTCGTTTTTTTTTTCGGGCCGAATTTTTGAGTTTCGATATCTCAGCTCTGGAAGGGGCTAGAGCCTCCATTTTTGCACTCAGGTCTAAGTCTCATGGCCCTCTATCAGAATTTGGGAAGATTGGAGAAACTTAATTTTTCGCCCAAAAAAAAAACGTAAGGGGTACCACTGTCGTTTTTTTTTTCGGGCCGAATTTTTGAGTTTCGATATCTCAGCTCTGGAAGGGGCTAGAGCCTCCATTTTTGCACTCAGGTCTAAGTCTCATGGCCCTCTATCAGAATTTGGGAAGATTGGAGAAACTTATTTTTTCGCCCAAAAAAAAACCGTAAGGGGTACCACTGTCGTTTTTTTTTTCGGGCCGAATTTTTGAGTTTCGATATCTCAGCTCTGGAAGGGGCTAGAGCCTCCATTTTTGCACTCAGGTCTAAGTCTCATGGTCCTCTATCAGAATTTGGGAAGATTGGAGAAACTTAATTTTTCGCCCAAAAAAAAAAAACGTAAGGGGTACCACTGTCGTTTTTTTTTCGGGACGAATTTTTGAGTTTCGATATCTCAGCTCTGGAAGGGGCTAGAGCCTCCATTTTTGCACTCAGGTCTAAGTCTCATGGCCCTCTATCAGAATTTGGGAAGATTGGAGAAACGTAATTTTTCGCCCAAAAAAAAAACGTAAGGGGTACCACTGTCGTTTTTTTTTTTCGGGCCGAATTTTTGAGTTTCGATATCTCAGCTCTGGAAGGGGCTAGAGCCTCCATTTTTGCACTCAGGTCTAAGTCTCATGGCCCTCCATCAGAATTTGGGAAGATTGGAGAAACTTAATTTTTCGCCCAAAAAAAAAACGTAAGGGGTACCACTGTCGTTTTTTTTTCGGGCCGAATTTTTGAGTTTCGATATCTCAGCTCTGGAAGGGGCTAGAGCCTCCATTTTTGCACTCAGGTCAAAGTCTCATGGCTCTCTATCAGAATTTGGGAAGATTGGAGAAACTTAATTTTTCGCCCAAAAAAAAAAAACGTAAGGGGTACCACTGTCGTTTTTTTTTCGGGCCGAATTTTTGAGTTTCGATATCTCAGCTCTGGAAGGGGCTAGAGCCTCCATTTTTGCACTCAGGTCTAAGTCTCATGGCCCTCTATCAGAATTTGGGAAGATTGGAGAAACTTAATTTTTCGCCCAAAAAAAACAAAACGTAAGGGGTACCACTGTCGTTTTTTTTTCGGGCCGAATTTTTGAGTTTCGATATCTCAGCTCTGGAAGGGGCTAGAGCCTCCATTTTTGCACTCAGGTCTAAGTCTCATGGCCCTCTATCAGAATTTGGGAAGATTGGAGAAACTTAATTTTTCGCCCAAAAAAAAAAACGTAAGGGGTACCACTGTCGTTTTTTTTTTCGGGCCGAATTTTTGAGTTTCGATAGCTCTGGAAGGGGCTAGAGCCTCCATTTTTGCACTCAGGTCTAAGTCTCATGGCCCTCTATCAGAATTTGGGAAGATTGGAGAAACTTAATTTTTCGCCCCAAAAAAAAAAACGTAAGGGGTACCACTGTCGTTTTTTTTTTTTCGGGCCGAATTTTTGAGTTTCGCTATCTCAGCTCTGGAAGGGGCTAGAGCCTCCATTTTTGCACTCAGGTCTAAGTCTCATTGCCTTCTATCAGAATTTGGGAAGATTGGAGAAACTTAATTTTTCGCCCAAAAAAAAAAACGTAAGGGGTACCACTGTCGTTTTTTTTCGGGCCGAATTTTTGAGTTTCGATATCATAGCTCTGGAAGGGGCTAGAGCCTCCATTTTTGCACTCAGGTCTAAGTCTCATGGCCCTCTATAAGAATTTGGGAAGATTGGAGAAACTTAATTTTTCGCCCAAAAAAAAAAACGTAAGGGGTACCACTGTCGTTTTTTTTTTCGGGCCGAATTTTTGAGTTTCGATATCTCAGCTCTGGAAGGGGCTAGAGCCTCCATTTTTGCACTCAGGTCTAAGTCTCATGGCCCTCTATCAGAATTTGGGAAGATTGGAGAAACTTAATTTTTCGCCCCCCCAAAAAAAACGTAAGGGGTACCACTGTCGTTTTTTTTTTCGGGCCGAATTTTTGAGTTTCGATATCTCAGCTCTGGAAGGGGCTAGAGCCTCCATTTTTGCACTCAGGTCTAAGTCTCATGGCCCTCTATCAGAATTTGGGAAGATTGGAGAAACTTAATTTTTCGCCCAAAAAAAAAACGTAAGGGGTACCACTGTCGTTTTTTTTTTCGGGCCGAATTTTTGAGTTTCGATATCTCAGCTCTGGAAGGGGCTAGAGCCTCCATTTTTGCACTCAGGTCTAAGTCTCATGGCCCTCTATCAGAATTTGGGAAGATTGGAGAAACTTAATTTTTCGCCCAAAAAAAAAAAAGTAAGGGGTACCACTGTCGTTTTTTTTTCGGGCCGAATTTTTGAGTTTCGATATCTCAGCTCTGGAAGGGGCTAGAGCCTCCATTTTTGCACTCAGGTCTAAGTCTCATGGCCCTCTATCAGAATTTGGGAAGATTGGAGAAACTTAATTTTTCGCCCAAAAAAAACAAAACGTAAGGGGTACCACTGTCGTTTTTTTTTCGGGCCGAATTTTTGAGTTTCGATATCTCAGCTCTGGAAGGGGCTAGAGCCTCCATTTTTGCACTCAGGTCTAAGTCTCATGGCCCTCTATCAGAATTTGGGAAGATTGGAGAAACTTAATTTTTCGCCCAAAAAAAAAACGTAAGGGGTACCACTGTCGTTTTTTTTTTCGGGCCGAATTTTTGAGTTTCGATAGCTCTGGAAGGGGCTAGAGCCTCCATTTTTGCACTCAGGTCTAAGTCTCATGGCCCTCTATCAGAATTTGGGAAGATTGGAGAAACTTAATTTTTCGCCCCAAAAAAAAAAAAAGAAGGGGTACCACTGTCGTTTTTTTTTTTCGGGCCGAATTTTTGAGTTTCGCTATCTCAGCTCTGGAAGGGGCTAGAGCCTCCATTTTTGCACTCAGGTCTAAGTCTCATGGCCCTCTATCAGAATTTGGGAAGATTGGAGAAACGTAATTTTTCGCCCAAAAAAAAAAACGTAAGGGGTACCACTGTCGTTTTTTTTTTCGGGCCGAATTTTTGAGTTTCGATATCTCAGCTCTGGAAGGGGCTAGAGCCTCCATTTTTGCACTCAGGTCTAAGTCTCATGGCCCTCTTTTAGAATTTGGGAAGATTGGAGAAACTTAATTTTTCGCCCAAAAAAAAAAACGTAAGGGGTACCACTGTCGTTTTTTTTTCGGGCCGAATTTTTGAGTTTCGATATCTCAGCTCTGGAAGGGGCTAGAGCCTCCATTTTTGCACTCAGGTCTAAGTCTCATGGCCCTCTATCAGAATTTGGGAAGATTGGAGAAACTTAATTTTTCGCCCCCCCAAAAAAAACGTAAGGGGTACCACTGTCGTTTTTTTTTCGGGCCGAATTTTTGAGTTTCGATATATCAGCTCTGGAAGGGGCTAGAGCCTCCATTTTTGCACTCAGGTCTAAGTCTCATGGCCCTCTATCAGAATTTGGGAAGATTGGAGAAACTTAATTTTTCGCCCAAAAAAAAAAACGTAAGGGGTACCTCTGTCGTTTTTTTTTTCGGGCCGAATTTTTGAGTTTCGATATCTCAGCTCTGGAAGGGGCTAGAGCCTCCATTTTTGCACTCAGGTCTAAGTCTCATGGCCCTCTATCAGAATTTGGGAAGATTGGAGAAACTTAATTTTTCGCCCAAAAAAAAAACGTAAGGGGTACCACTGTCGTTTTTTTTTTCGGGCCGAATTTTTGAGTTTCGATATCTCAGCTCTGGAAGGGGCTAGAGCCTCCATTTTTGCACTCAGGTCTAAGTCTCATGGCCCTCTATCAGAATTTGGGAAGATTGAAGAAACTTAATTTTTCGCCCAAAAAAAAACGTAAGGGGTACCACTGTCGTTTTTTTTTTCGGGCCGAATTTTTGAGTTTCGATATCTCAGCTCTGGAAGGGGCTAGAGCCTCCATTTTTGCACTCAGGTCTAAGTCTCATGGCCCTCTATCAGAATTTGGGAAGATTGGAGAAACTTAATTTTTCGCCCAAAAAAAAAAAACGTAAGGGGTACCACTGTCGTTTTTTTTTCGGGACGAATTTTTGAGTTTCGATATCTCAGCTCTGGAAGGGGCTAGAGCCTCCATTTTTGCACTCAGGTCTAAGTCTCATGGCCCTCTATCAGAATTTGGGAAGATTGGAGAAACGTAATTTTTCGCCCAAAAAAAAAACGTAAGGGGTACCACTGTCGTTTTTTTTTTCGGGCCGAATTTTTGAGTTTCGATATCTCAGCTCTGGAAGGGGCTAGAGCCTCCATTTTTGCACTCAGGTCTAAGTCTCATGGCCCTCTATCAGAATTTGGGAAGATTGGAGAAACTTAATTTTTCGCCCAAAAAAAAAACGTAAGGGGTACCACTGTTGTTTTTTTTTTCGGGCCGAATTTTTGAGTTTCGATATCTCAGCTCTGGAAGGGGCTAGAGCCTCCATTTTTGCACTCAGGTCTAAGTCTCATGGCCCTCTATCAGAATTTGGGAAGATTGGAGAAACTTAATTTTTCGCCCAAAAAAAAAAAAACGTAAGGGGTACCACTGTCGTTTTTTTTTCGGGACGAATTTTTGAGTTTCGATATCTCAGCTCTGGAAGGGGCTAGAGCCTCCATTTTTGCACTCAGGTCAAAGTCTCATGGCTCTCTATCAGAATTTGGGAAGATTGGAGAAACTTAATTTTTCGCCCAAAAAAAAAAAACGTAAGGGGTACCACTGTCGTTTTTTTTTTCGGGCCGAATTTTTGAGTTTCGATATCTCAGCTCTGGAAGGGGCTAGAGCCTCCATTTTTGCACTCAGGTCTAAGTCTCATGGCCCTCTATCAGAATTTGGGAAGATTGGAGAAACTTAATTTTTCGCCCAAAAAAAACAAAACGTAAGGGGTACCACTGTCGTTTTTTTTTCGGGCCGAATTTTTGAGTTTCGATATCTCAGCTCTGGAAGGGGCTAGAGCCTCCATTTTTGCACTCAGGTCTAAGTCTCATGGCCCTCTATCAGAATTTGGGAAGATTGGAGAAACTTAATTTTTCGCCCAAAAAAAAAACGTAAGGGGTACCACTGTCGTTTTTTTTTTCGGGCCGAATTTTTGAGTTTCGATAGCTCTGGAAGGGGCTAGAGCCTCCATTTTTGCACTCAGGTCTAAGTCTCATGGCCCTCTATCAGAATTTGGGAAGATTGGAGAAACTTAATTTTTCGCCCCAAAAAAAAAAACGTAAGGGGTACCACTGTCGTTTTTTTTTTTTCGGGCCGAATTTTTGAGTTTCGCTATCTCAGCTCTGGAAGGGGCTAGAGCCTCCATTTTTGCACTCAGGTCTAAGTCTCATTGCCTTCTATCAGAATTTGGGAAGATTGGAGAAACTTAATTTTTCGCCCAAAAAAAAAAACGTAAGGGGTACCACTGTCGTTTTTTTTCGGGCCGAATTTTTGAGTTTCGATATCATAGCTCTGGAAGGGGCTAGAGCCTCCATTTTTGCACTCAGGTCTAAGTCTCATGGCCCTCTATAAGAATTTGGGAAGATTGGAGAAACTTAATTTTTCGCCCAAAAAAAAAAAACGTAAGGGGTACCACTGTCGTTTTTTTTTTCGGGCCGAATTTTTGAGTTTCGATATCTCAGCTCTGGAAGGGGCTAGAGCCTCCATTTTTGCACTCAGGTCTAAGTCTCATGGCCCTCTATCAGAATTTGGGAAGATTGGAGAAACTTAATTTTTCGCCCCCCCAAAAAAAACGTAAGGGGTACCACTGTCGTTTTTTTTTTCGGGCCGAATTTTTGAGTTTCGATATCTCAGCTCTGGAAGGGGCTAGAGCCTCCATTTTTGCACTCAGGTCTAAGTCTCATGGCCCTCTATCAGAATTTGGGAAGATTGGAGAAACTTAATTTTTCGCCCAAAAAAAAACGTAAGGGGTACCACTGTCGTTTTTTTTTTCGGGCCGAATTTTTGAGTTTCGATATCTCAGCTCTGGAAGGGGCTAGAGCCTCCATTTTTGCACTCAGGTCTAAGTCTCATGGCCCTCTATCAGAATTTGGGAAGATTGGAGAAACTTAATTTTTCGCCCAAAAAAAAAAAAGTAAGGGGTACCACTGTCGTTTTTTTTTTCGGGCCGAATTTTTGAGTTTCGATATCTCAGCTCTGGAAGGGGCTAGAGCCTCCATTTTTGCACTCAGGTCTAAGTCTCATGGCCCTCTATCAGAATTTGGGAAGATTGGAGAAACTTAATTTTTCGCCCAAAAAAAAAAAACGTAAGGGGTACCACTGTCGTTTTTTTTTCAGGACGAATTTTTGAGTTTCGATATCTCAGCTCTGGAAGGGGCTAGAGCCTCCATTTTTGCACTCAGGTCTAAGTCTCATGGCCCTCTATCAGAATTTGGGAAGATTGGAGAAACTTAATTTTTCGCCCAAAAAAAAAAACGTAAGGGGTACCACTGTCGTTTTTTTTTTCGGGCCGAATTTTTGAGTTTCGATAGCTCTGGAAGGGGCTAGAGCCTCCATTTTTGCACTCAGGTCTAAGTCTCATGGCCCTCTATCAGAATTTGGGAAGATTGGAGAAACTTAATTTTTCGCCCCAAAAAAAAAAACGTAAGGGGTACCACTGTCGTTTTTTTTTTTTCGGGCCGAATTTTTGAGTTTCGCTATCTCAGCTCTGGAAGGGGCTAGAGCCTCCATTTTTGCACTCAGGTCTAAGTCTCATTGCCTTCTATCAGAATTTGGGAAGATTGGAGAAACTTAATTTTTCGCCCAAAAAAAAAAACGTAAGGGGTACCACTGTCGTTTTTTTTCGGGCCGAATTTTTGAGTTTCGATATCATAGCTCTGGAAGGGGCTAGAGCCTCCATTTTTGCACTCAGGTCTAAGTCTCATGGCCCTCTATAAGAATTTGGGAAGATTGGAGAAACTTAATTTTTCGCCCAAAAAAAAAAACGTAAGGGGTACCACTGTCGTTTTTTTTTTCGGGCCGAATTTTTGAGTTTCGATATCTCAGCTCTGGAAGGGGCTAGAGCCTCCATTTTTGCACTCAGGTCTAAGTCTCATGGCCCTCTATCAGAATTTGGGAAGATTGGAGAAACTTAATTTTTCGCCCCCCCAAAAAAAACGTAAGGGGTACCACTGTCGTTTTTTTTTTCGGGCCGAATTTTTGAGTTTCGATATCTCAGCTCTGGAAGGGGCTAGAGCCTCCATTTTTGCACTCAGGTCTAAGTCTCATGGCCCTCTATCAGAATTTGGGAAGATTGGAGAAACTTAATTTTTCGCCCAAAAAAAAACGTAAGGGGTACCACTGTCGTTTTTTTTTTCGGGCCGAATTTTTGAGTTTCGATATCTCAGCTCTGGAAGGGGCTAGAGCCTCCATTTTTGCACTCAGGTCTAAGTCTCATGGCCCTCTATCAGAATTTGGGAAGATTGGAGAAACTTAATTTTTCGCCCAAAAAAAAAAAAGTAAGGGGTACCACTGTCGTTTTTTTTTTCGGGCCGAATTTTTGAGTTTCGATATCTCAGCTCTGGAAGGGGCTAGAGCCTCCATTTTTGCACTCAGGTCTAAGTCTCATGGCCCTCTATCAGAATTTGGGAAGATTGGAGAAACTTAATTTTTCGCCCAAAAAAAAAAAAACGTAAGGGGTACCACTGTCGTTTTTTTTTCAGGACGAATTTTTGAGTTTCGATATCTCAGCTCTGGAAGGGGCTAGAGCCTCCATTTTTGCACTCAGGTCTAAGTCTCATGGCCCTCTATCAGAATTTGGGAAGATTGGAGAAACGTAATTTTTCGCCCAAAAAAAAAAACGTAAGGGGTACCACTGTCGTTTTTTTTTTCGGGCCGAATTTTTGAGTTTCAATATCTCAGCTCTGAAAGGGGCTAGAGCCTCCATTTTTGCACTCAGGTCTAAGTCTCATGGCCCTCTATCAGAATTTGGGAAGATTGGAGAAACGTAATTTTTCGCCCAAAAAAAAAACGTAAGGGGTACCACTGTCGTTTTTTTTTTCGGGCCGAATTTTTGAGTTTCGATATCTCAGCTCTGGAAGGGGCTAGGGCCTCCATTTTTGCACTCAGGTCTAAGTCTCATGGCCCTCTATCAGAATTTGGGAAGATTGGAGAAACTTAATTTTTCGCCCAAAAAAAAAATGTAAGGGGTACCACTGTCATTTTTTTTTTCGGGCCGAATTTTTGAGTTTCGATATCTCAGCTCTGGAAGGGGCTAGAGCCTCCATTTTTGCACTCAGGTCTAAGTCTCATGGCCCTCTATCAGAATTTGGGAAGATTGGAGAAACTTAATTTTTCGCCCAAAAAAAAAAAAAAACGTAAGGGGTACCACTGTCGTTTTTTTTTCGGGACGAATTTTTGAGTTTCGATATCTCAGCTCTGGAATGGGCTAGAGCCTCCATTTTTGCACTCAGGTCTAAGTCTCATGGCCCTCTATCAGAATTTGGGAACATTGGAGAAACTTAATTTTTCGCCCAAAAAAAAAACGTAAGGGGTACCACTTTCGTTTTTTTTTCGGGCCGAATTTTTGAGTTTCGATATCTCAGCTCTGGAAGGGGCTAGAGCCTCCATTTTTGCACTCAGGCCTAAGTCTCATGGCCCTCTATCAGAATTTGGGAAGATTGGAGAAACTTAATTTTTCGCCCAAAAAAAAAAAACGTAAGGGGTACCACTGTCGTTTTTTTTTCGGGCCGAATTTTTGAGTTTCGATATCTCAGCTCTGGAAGGGGTTAGAGCCTCCATTTTTGCACTCAGGTCTAAGTCTCATGGCCCTCTATCAGAATTTGGGAAGATTGGAGAAACTTAATTTTTCGCCCCCCAAAAAAAAACGTAAGGGGTACCACTGTCGTTTTTTTTTCGGGCCGAATTTTTGAGTTTCGATATCTCAGCTCTGGAAGGGGCTAGAGCCTCCATTTTTGCACTCAGGTCTAAGTCTCATGGCCCTCTATCAGAATTTGGGAAGATTGGAGAAACTTAATTTTTTTCGCCCCCAAAAAAAAAAACTTAAGGGGTACCACTGTCGTTTTTTTTTCGGGCCGAATTTTTGAGTTTCGATATCTCAGCTCTGGAAGGGGCTAGAGCCGTCATTTTTGCACTCAGGTCTAAGTCTCATGGCCCTCTATCAGAATTTGGGAAGATTGGAGAAACTTAATTTTTCGCCCAAAAAAAAAAACGTAAGGGGTACCACTGTCGTTTTTTTTTCGGGCCGAATTTTTGAGTTTCGATATCTCAGCTCTGGAAGGGGCTAGAGCCTCCATTTTTGCACTCAGGTCTAAGTCTCATGGCCCTCTATCAGAATTTGGGAAGATTGGAGAAACTTAATTTTTCGCCCCAAAAAAAACGTAAGGGGTACCACTGTCGTTTTTTTTTTCGGGCCGAATTTTTGAGTTTCGATATCTCAGCTCTGGAAGGGGCTAGAGCCTCCATTTTTGCACTCAGGTCTAAGTCTCATGGCCCTCTATCAGAATTTGGGAAGATTGGAGAAACTTAATTTTTCGCCCCAAAAAAAAAAACGTAAGGGGTACCACTGTCGTTTTTTTTTTCGGGCCGAATTTTTGAGTTTCGATATCTCAGCTCTGGAAGGGGCTAGAGCCTCCATTTTTGCACTCAGGTCTAAGTCTCATGGCCCTCTATCAGAATTTGGGAAGATTGGAGAAACTTAATTTTTCGCCCAAAAAAAAAAAACGTAAGGGGTACCACTGTCGTTTTTTTTTCGGGCCGAATTTTTGAGTTTCGATATCTCAGCTCTGGAAGGGGCTAGA
Source organism: Pimephales promelas (assembly GCF_988280905.1). NCBI lineage: Eukaryota > Metazoa > Chordata > Actinopteri > Cypriniformes > Leuciscidae > Pimephales > Pimephales promelas. The sequence goes on from NC_142788.1 coordinate 3,637,864, forward strand.
GCCTCCATTTTTGCACTCAGGTCTAAGTCTCATGGCCCTCTATCAGAATTTGGGAAGATTGGAGAAACTTAATTTTTCGCCCCCCAAAAAAACGTAAGGGGTACCACTGTCGTTTTTTTTTTGGGCCGAATTTTTGAGTTTCGATATCTCAGCTCTGGAAGGGGCTAGAGCCTCCATTTTTGCACTCAGGTCTAAGTCTCATGGCCCCTCTATCAGAATTTGGGAAGATGGGAGAAACTTAATTTTTTGCCCAAAAAAAAAAACGTAAGGGGTACCACTGTTGTTTTTTTTTCGGGCCGAATTTTTGAGTTTCGATATCTCAGCTCTGGAAGGGGCTAGAGCCTCCATTTTTGCACTCAGGTCTAAGTCTCATGGCCCTCTATCAGAATTTGGGATAATTGGAGAAACTTAATTTTTCGCCCCAAAAAAAAAAACGTAAGGGGTACCACTGTCGTTTTTTTTTCGGGCCGAATTTTTGAGTTTCGATATCTCAGCTCTGGAAGGGGCTAGAGCCTCCATTTTTGCACTCAGGTCTAAGTCTCATGGCCCTCTATCAGAATTTGGGAAGATTGGAGAAACTTAATTTTTCGCCCAAAAAAAAAAAACGTAAGGGGTACCACTGTCGTTTTTTTTTGGGCCGAATTTTTGAGTTTCGATATCTCAGCTCTGGAAGGGGCTAGAGCCTCCATTTTTGCACTCAGGTCTAAGTCTCATGGCCCTCTATCAGAATTTGGGAAGATTGGAGAAACTTAATTTTTCGCCCAAAAAAAAACGTAAGGGGTACCACTGTCGTTTTTTTTTCGGGCCGAATTTTTGAGTTTCGATATCTCAGCTCTGGAAGGGGCTAGAGCCTCCATTTTTGCACTCAGGTCTAAGTCTCATGGCCCTCTATCAGAATTTGGGAAGATTGGAGAAACTTAATTTTTCGCCCAAAAAAAAAAAACGTAAGGGGTACCACTGTCGTTTTTTTTTGGGCCGAATTTTTGAGTTTCGATATCTCAGCTCTGGAAGGGGCTAGAGCCTCCATTTTTGCACTCAGGTCTAAGTCTCATGGCCCTCTATCAGAATTTGGGAAGATTGGAGAAACTTAATTTTTCGCCCCAAAAAAAAAACGTAAGGGGTACCACTGTCGTTTTTTTTTTTTGGGCCGAATTTTTGAGTTTCGATATCTCAGCTCTGGAAGGGGCTAGAGCCTCCATTTTTGCACTCAGGTCTAAGTCTCATGGCCCCTCTATCAGAATTTGGGAAGATGGGAGAAACTTAATTTTTCGCCCAAAAAAAAAAAAACGTAAGGGGTACCACTGTCGTTTTTTTTTTGGGCCGAATTTTTGAGTTTCGATATCTCAGCTCTGGAAGGGGCTAGAGCCTCCATTTTTGCACTCAGGTCTAAGTCTCATGGCCCCTCTATCAGAATTTGGGAAGATGGGAGAAACTTAATTTTTCGCCCAAAAAAAAAAACGTAAGGGGTACCACTGTCGTTTTTTTTTCGGGCTGAATTTTTGAGTTTCGATATCTCAGCTCTGGAAGGGGCTAGAGCCTCCATTTTTGCACTCAGGTCTAAGTCTCATGGCCCTCTATCAGAATTTGGGATAATTGGAGAAACTTAATTTTTCGCCCCAAAAAAAAAAACGTAAGGGGTACCACTGTCGTTTTTTTTTCGGGCCGAATTTTTGAGTTTCGATATCTCAGCTCTGGAAGGGGCTAGAGCCTCCATTTTTGCACTCAGGTCTAAGTCTCATGGCCCTCTATCAGAATTTGGGAAGATTGGAGAAACTTAATTTTTCGCCCAAAAAAAAAAACGTAAGGGGTACCAACTGTCGTTTTTTTTCGGGCCGAATTTTTGAGTTTCGATATCTCAGCTCTGGAAGGGGCTAGAGCCTCCATTTTTGCACTCAGGTCTAAGTCTCATGGCCCTCTACCAGAATTTGGGAGGATTGGAGAAACTTCATTTTTCGCCCAAAAAAAAAAACGTAAGGGGTACCACTGTCGTTTTTTTTTCTGGCCGAATTTTTGAGTTTCGATATCTCAGCTCTGGAAGGGGCTAGAGCCTCCATTTTTGCACTCAGGTCTAAGTCTCATGGCCCTCTATCAGAATTTGGGAAGATTGGAGAAACTTAATTTTTCGCCCAAAAAAAACACGTAAGGGGTACCACTGTCGGTTTTTTTTTCGGGCCGAATTTTTGAGTTTCGATATCTCAGCTCTGGAAGGGGCTAGAGCCTCCATTTTTGCACTCAGGTCTAAGTCTCATGGCCCTCTATCAGAATTTGGGAAGATTGGAGAAACTTAATTTTTTGCCCAAAAAAAAAAACGTAAGGGGTACCACTGTCGTTTTTTTTTCGGGCCGAATTTTTGAGTTTCGATATCTCAGCTCTGGAAGGGGCTAGAGCCTCCATTTTTGCACTCAGGTCTAAGTCTCATGGCCCTCTATCAGAATTTGGGAAGATTGGAGAAACTTAATTTTTCGCCCAAAAAAAAAAAACGTAAGGGGTACCACTGTCGTTTTTTTTTCGGGCCGAATTTTTGAGTTTCGATATCTCAGCTCTGGAAGGGGCTAGAGCCTCCATTTTTGCACTCAGGTCTAAGTCTCATGGCCCTCTATCAGAATTTGGGAAGATTGGAGAAACTTAATTTTTCGCCCCCAAAAAAAACGTTAGGGGTACCACTGTCGTTTTTTTTTTGGGCCGAATTTTTGAGTTTCGATATCTCAGCTCTGGAAGGGGCTAGAGCCTCCATTTTTGCACTCAGGTCTAAGTCTCATGGCCCCTCTATCAAAATTTGGGAAGATGGGAGAAACTTAATTTTTCGCCCAAAAAAAAAAACGTAAGGGGTACCACTGTCGTTTTTTTTTCGGGCCGAATTTTTGAGTTTCGATATCTCAGCTCTGGAAGGGGCTAGAGCCTCCATTTTTGCACTCAGGTCTAAGTCTCATGGCCCTCTATCAGAATTTGGGAAGATTGGAGAAACTTAATTTTTCGCCCAAAAAAAAAAAAACGTAAGGGGTACCACTGTCGTTTTTTTTCGGGCCGAATTTTTGAGTTTCGATATCTCAGCTCTGGAAGGGGCTAGAGCCTCCATTTTTGCACTCAGGTCTAAGTCTCATGGCCCTCTATCAGAATTTGGGAAGATTGGAGAAACTTAATTTTTCGCCCAAAAAAAAAACGTAAGGGGTACCACTGTCGTTTTTTTTTCGGGCCGAATTTTTGAGTTTCGATATCTCAGCTCTGGAAGGGGCTAGAGCCTCCATTTTTGCACTCAGGTCTAAGTCTCATGGCCCTCTATCAGAATTTGGGAAGATTGGAGAAACTTAATTTTTCGCCCAAAAAAAACACGTAAGGGGTACCACTGTCGGTTTTTTTTTCGGGCCGAATTTTTGAGTTTCGATATCTCAGCTCTGGAAGGGGCTAGAGCCTCCATTTTTGCACTCAGGTCTAAGTCTCATGGCCCTCTATCAGAATTTGGGAAGATTGGAGAAACTTAATTTTTTGCCCAAAAAAAAAACGTAAGGGGTACCACTGTCGTTTTTTTTTCGGGCCGAATTTTTGAGTTTCGATATCTCAGCTCTGGAAGGGGCTAGAGCCTCCATTTTTGCACTCAGGTCTAAATCTCATGGCCCTCTATCAGAATTTGGGAAGATTGGAGAAACTTAATTTTTCGCCCAAAAAAAAAAACGTAAGGGGTACCACTGTCGTTTTTTTTTCGGGCCGAATTTTTGAGTTTCGATATCTCAGCTCTGGAAGAGGCTAGAGCCTCCATTTTTGCACTCAGGTCTAAGTCTCATGGCCCTCTATCAGAATTTGGGAAGATTGGAGAAACTTAATTTTTCGCCCCAAAAAAAAAACGTAAGGGGTACCACTGTCGTTTTTTTTTTTTGGGCCGAATTTTTGAGTTTCGATATCTCAGCTCTGGAAGGGGCTAGAGCCTCCATTTTTGCACTCAGGTCTAAGTCTCATGGCCCCTCTATCAGAATTTGGGAAGATGGGAGAAACTTAATTTTTTGCCCAAAAAAAAAAACGTAAGGGGTACCACTGTCGTTTTTTTTTCGGGCCGAATTTTTGAGTTTCGATATCTCAGCTCTGGAAGGGGCTAGAGCCTCCATTTTTGCACTCAGGTCTAAGTCTCATGGCCCTCTATCAGAATTTGGGAAGATTGGAGAAACTTAATTTTTCGCCCAAAAAAAAAACGTAAGGGGTACCACTGTCGTTTTTTTTTCGGGCCGAATTTTTGAGTTTCGATATCTCAGCTCTGGAAGGGGCTAGAGCCTCCATTTTTGCACTCAGGTCTAAGTCTCATGGCCCTCTATCAGAATTTGGGAAGATTGGAGAAACTTAATTTTTCGCCCAAAAAAAACACGTAAGGGGTACCACTGTCGGTTTTTTTTTCGGGCCGAATTTTTGAGTTTCGATATCTCAGCTCTGGAAGGGGCTAGAGCCTCCATTTTTGCACTCAGGTCTAAGTCTCATGGCCCTCTATCAGAATTTGGGAAGATTGGAGAAACTTAATTTTTTGCCCAAAAAAAAAACGTAAGGGGTACCACTGTCGTTTTTTTTTTCGGGCCGAATTTTTGAGTTTCGATATCTCAGCTCTGGAAGGGGCTAGAGCCTCCATTTTTGCACTCAGGTCTAAATCTCATGGCCCTCTATCAGAATTTGGGAAGATTGGAGAAACTTAATTTTTCGCCCAAAAAAAAAAACGTAAGGGGTACCACTGTCGTTTTTTTTTCGGGCCGAATTTTTGAGTTTCGATATCTCAGCTCTGGAAGAGGCTAGAGCCTCCATTTTTGCACTCAGGTCTAAGTCTCATGGCCCTCTATCAGAATTTGGGAAGATTGGAGAAACTTAATTTTTCGCCCCAAAAAAAAAACGTAAGGGGTACCACTGTCGTTTTTTTTTTTTGGGCCGAATTTTTGAGTTTCGATATCTCAGCTCTGGAAGGGGCTAGAGCCTCCATTTTTGCACTCAGGTCTAAGTCTCATGGCCCCTCTATCAGAATTTGGGAAGATGGGAGAAACTTAATTTTTCGCCCAAAAAAAAAAAAACGTAAGGGGTACCACTGTCGTTTTTTTTTTGGGCCGAATTTTTGAGTTTCGATATCTCAGCTCTGGAAGGGGCTAGAGCCTCCATTTTTGCACTCAGGTCTAAGTCTCATGGCCCCTCTATCAGAATTTGGGAAGATGGGAGAAACTTAATTTTTCGCCCAAAAAAAAAAACGTAAGGGGTACCACTGTCGTTTTTTTTTCGGGCCGAATTTTTGAGTTTCGATATCTCAGCTCTGGAAGGGGCTAGAGCCTCCATTTTTGCACTCAGGTCTAAGTCTCATGGCCCTCTATCAGAATTTGGGATAATTGGAGAAACTTAATTTTTCGCCCCAAAAAAAAAAACGTAAGGGGTACCACTGTCGTTTTTTTTTCGGGCCGAATTTTTGAGTTTCGATATCTCAGCTCTGGAAGGGGCTAGAGCCTCCATTTTTGCACTCAGGTCTAAGTCTCATGGCCCTCTATCAGAATTTGGGAAGATTGGAGAAACTTAATTTTTCGCCCAAAAAAAAAAACGTAAGGGGTACCAACTGTCGTTTTTTTTCGGGCCGAATTTTTGAGTTTCGATATCTCAGCTCTGGAAGGGGCTAGAGCCTCCATTTTTGCACTCAGGTCTAAGTCTCATGGCCCTCTACCAGAATTTGGGAGGATTGGAGAAACTTCATTTTTCGCCCAAAAAAAAAACGTAAGGGGTACCACTGTCGTTTTTTTTTTCTGGCCGAATTTTTGAGTTTCGATATCTCAGCTCTGGAAGGGGCTAGAGCCTCCATTTTTGCACTCAGGTCTAAGTCTCATGGCCCTCTATCAGAATTTGGGAAGATTGGAGAAACTTAATTTTTCGCCCAAAAAAAAAACGTAAGGGGTACCACTGTCGTTTTTTTTTCGGGCCGAATTTTTGAGTTTCGATATCTCAGCTCTGGAAGGGGCTAGAGCCTCCATATTTGCACTCAGGTCTAAGTCTCATGGCCCTCTATCAGAATTTGGGAAGATTGGAGAAACTTAATTTTTCGCCCAAAAAAAACACGTAAGGGGTACCACTGTCGGTTTTTTTTTCGGGCCGAATTTTTGAGTTTCGATATCTCAGCTCTGGAAGGGGCTAGAGCCTCCATTTTTGCACTCAGGTCTAAGTCTCATGGCCCTCTATCAGAATTTGGGAAGATTGGAGAAACTTAATTTTTTGCCCAAAAAAAAAACGTAAGGGGTACCACTGTCGTTTTTTTTTCGGGCCGAATTTTTGAGTTTCGATATCTCAGCTCTGGAAGGGGCTAGAGCCTCCATTTTTGCACTCAGGTCTAAGTCTCATGGCCCTCTATCAGAATTTGGGAAGATTGGAGAAACTTAATTTTTCGCCCCAAAAAAAAAACGTAAGGGGTACCACTGTCGTTTTTTTTTTTTGGGCCGAATTTTTGAGTTTCGATATCTCAGCTCTGGAAGGGGCTAGAGCCTCCATTTTTGCACTCAGGTCTAAGTCTCATGGCCCCTCTATCAGAATTTGGGAAGATGGGAGAAACTTAATTTTTCGCCCCAAAAAAAAAAACGTAAGGGGTACCACTGTCGTTTTTTTTTCGGGCCGAATTTTTGAGTTTCGATATCTCAGCTCTGGAAGGGGCTAGAGCCTCCATTTTTGCACTCAGGTCTAAGTCTCATGGCCCTCTATCAGAATTTGGGATAATTGGAGAAATTTAATTTTTCGCCCCAAAAAAAAAACGTAAGGGGTACCACTGTCGGTTTTTTTTCGGGCCGAATTTTTGAGTTTCGATATCTCAGCTCTGGAAGGGGCTAGAGCCTCCATTTTTGCACTCAGGTCTAAGTCTCATGGCCCTCTATCAGAATTTGGGAAGATTGGAGAAACTTAATTTTTCGCCCAAAAAAAAAACGTAAGGGGTACCACTGTCGTTTTTTTTTGGGCCGAATTTTTGAGTTTTGATATCTCAGCTCTGGAAGGGGCTAGAGCCTCCATTTTTGCACTCAGGTCTAAGTCTCATGGCCCTCTATCAGAATTTGGGAAGATTGGAGAAACTTAATTTTTCGCCCCAAAAAAAAAACGTAAGGGGTACCACTGTCGTTTTTTTTTCGGGCCGAATTTTTGAGTTTCGATATCTCAGCTCTGGAAGGGGCTAGAGCCTCCATTTTTGCACTCAGGTCTAAGTCTCATGGCCCTCTATCAGAATTTGGGAAGATTGGAGAAACTTAATTTTTCGCCCAAAAAAAAAAACGTAAGGGGTACCACTGTCGTTTTTTTTTCGGGCCGAATTTTTGAGTTTCGATATCTCAGCTCTGGAAGGGGCTAGAGCCTCCATTTTTGCACTCAGGTCTAAGTCTCATGGCCCTCTATCAGAATTTGGGAAGATTGGAGAAACTTAATTTTTCGCCCAAAAAAAAAAACGTAAGGGGTACCACTGTCGGTTTTTTTTCGGGCCGAATTTTTGAGTTTCGATATCTCAGCTCTGGAATGGGCTAGAGCCTCCATTTTTGCACTCAGGTCTAAGTCTCATGGCCCTCTATCAGAATTTGGGAAGATTGGAGAAACTTAATTTTTCGCCCCCCCAAAAAAAACGTAAGGGGTACCACTGTCGTTTTTTTTTCGGGCCGAATTTTTGAGTTTCGATATCTCAGCTCTGGAAGGGGCTAGAGCCTCCATTTTTGCACTCAGGTCTAAGTCTCATGGCCCTCTATCAGAATTTGGGAAGATTGGAGAAACTTAATTTTTCGCCCAAAAAAAAAACGTAAGGGGTACCACTGTCGTTTTTTTTTCGGACCGAATTTTTGAGTTTCGATATCTCAGCTCTGGAAGGGGCTAGAGCCTCCATTTTTGCACTCAGGTCTAAGTCTCATGGCCCCTCTATCAGAATTTGGGAAGATGGGAGAAACTTAATTTTTCTCCCCAAAAAAAAAAAACCGTAAGGGGTACCACTGTCGTTTTTTTTTTCGGGCCGAATTTTTGAGTTTCGATATCTCAGCTCTGGAAGGGGCTAGAGCCTCCATTTTTGCACTCAGGTCTAAGTCTCATGGCCCTCTATCAGAATTTGGGATAATTGGAGAAATTTAATTTTTCGCCCCAAAAAAAAAACGTAAGGGGTACCACTGTCGGTTTTTTTTCGGGCCGAATTTTTGAGTTTCGATATCTCAGCTCTGGAAGGGGCTAGAGCCTCCATTTTTGCACTCAGGTCTAAGTCTCATGGCCCTCTATCAGAATTTGGGAAGATTGGAGAAACTTAATTTTTCGCCCAAAAAAAAACGTAAGGGGTACCACTGTCGTTTTTTTTTGGGCCGAATTTTTGAGTTTCGATATCTCAGCTCTGGAAGGGGCTAGAGCCTCCATTTTTGCACTCAGGTCTAAGTCTCATGGCCCTCTATCAGAATTTGGGAAGATTGGAGAAACTTAATTTTTCGCCCCCAAAAAAAAACGTAAGGGGTACCACTGTCGTTTTTTTTTTCGGGCCGAATTTTTGAGTTTCGATATCTCAGCTCTGGAAGGGGCTAGAGCCTCCATTTTTGCACTCAGGTCTAAGTCTCATGGCCCTCTATCAGAATTTGGGAAGATTGGAGAAACTTAATTTTTCGCCCAAAAAAAAAAACGTAAGGGGTACCACTGTCGTTTTTTTTTCGGGCCGAATTTTTGAGTTTCGATATCTCAGCTCTGGAAGGGGCTAGAGCCTCCATTTTTGCACTCAGGTCTAAGTCTCATGGCCCTCTATCAGAATTTGGGAAGATTGGAGAAACTTAATTTTTCGCCCAAAAAAAAAAACGTAAGGGGTACCACTGTCGTTTTTTTTTCGGGCCGAATTTTTGAGTTTCGATATCTCAGCTCTGGAAGGGGCTAGAGCCTCCATTTTTGCACTCAGGTCTAAGTCTCATGGCCCTCTATCAGAATTTGGGAAGATTGGAGAAACTTAATTTTTCGCCCCCCCAAAAAAAACGTAAGGGGTACCACTGTCGTTTTTTTTTCGGGCCGAATTTTTGAGTTTCGATATCTCAGCTCTGGAAGGGGCTAGAGCCTCCATTTTTGCACTCAGGTCTAAGTCTCATGGCCCTCTATCAGAATTTGGGAAGATTGGAGAAACTTAATTTTTCGCCCAAAAAAAAAACGTAAGGGGTACCACTGTCGTTTTTTTTTCGGACCGAATTTTTGAGTTTCGATATCTCAGCTCTGGAAGGGGCTAGAGCCTCCATTTTTGCACTCAGGTCTAAGTCTCATGGCCCTCTATCAGAATTTGGGAAGATTGGAGAAACTTAATTTTTCGCCCAAAAAAAAAACGTAAGGGGTACCACTGTCGTTTTTTTTTTCGGGCCGAATTTTTGAGTTTCGATATCTCAGCTCTGGAAGGGGCTAGAGCCTCCATTTTTGCACTCAGGTCTAAGTCTCATGACCCTCTATCATAATTTGGGAAGATTGGAGAAACTTAATTTTTCGCCCAAAAAAAAAACGTAAGGGGTACCACTGTCGTTTTTTTTTCGGGCCGAATTTTTGAGTTTCGATATCTCAGCTCTGGAAGGGGCTAGAGCCTCCATTTTTGCACTCAGGTCTAAGTCTCATGGCCCTCTATCAGAATTTGGGAAGATTGGAGAAACTTAATTTTTCGCCCAAAAAAAAAACGTAAGGGGTACCACTGTCGTTTTTTTTCGGGCCGAATTTTTGAGTTTCGATATCTCAGCTCTGGAAGGGGCTAGAGCCTCCATTTTTGCACTCAGGTCTAAGTCTCACGGCCCTCTATCAGAATTTGGGAAGATTGGAGAAACTTAATTTTTCGCCCAAAAAAAAAAACGTAAGGGGTACCACTGTCGTTTTTTTTCGGGCCGAATTTTTGAGTTTCGATATCTCAGCTCTGGAAGGGGCTAGAGCCTCCATTTTTGCACTCAGGTCTAAGTCTCATGGCCCTCTATCAGAATTTGGGAAGATTGGAGAAACTTAATTTTTCGCCCCCCCCAAAAAAACGTAAGGGGTACCACTGTCGTTTTTTTTTCGGGCCGAATTTTTGAGTTTCGATATCTCAGCTCTGGAAGGGGCTAGAGCCTCCATTTTTGCACTCAGGTCTAAGTCTCATGGCCCTCTATCAGAATTTGGGAAGATTGGAGAAACTTAATTTTTCGCCCAAAAAAAAAACGTAAGGGGTACCACTGTCGTTTTTTTTTCGGACCGAATTTTTGAGTTTCGATATCTCAGCTCTGGAAGGGGCTAGAGCCTCCATTTTTGCACTCAGGTCTAAGTCTCATGGCCCTCTATCAGAATTTGGGAAGATTGGAGAAACTTAATTTTTCGCCCAAAAAAAAAACGTAAGGGGTACCACTGTCGTTTTTTTTTTCGGGCCGAATTTTTGAGTTTCGATATCTCAGCTCTGGAAGGGGCTAGAGCCTCCATTTTTGCACTCAGGTCTAAGTCTCATGACCCTCTATCATAATTTGGGAAGATTGGAGAAACTTAATTTTTCGCCCAAAAAAAAAACGTAAGGGGTACCACTGTCGTTTTTTTTTCGGGCCGAATTTTTGAGTTTCGATATCTCAGCTCTGGAAGGGGCTAGAGCCTCCATTTTTGCACTCAGGTCTAAGTCTCATGGCCCTCTATCAGAATTTGGGAAGATTGGAGAAACTTAATTTTTCGCCCAAAAAAAAAACGTAAGGGGTACCACTGTCGTTTTTTTTCGGGCCGAATTTTTGAGTTTCGATATCTCAGCTCTGGAAGGGGCTAGAGCCTCCATTTTTGCACTCAGGTCTAAGTCTCACGGCCCTCTATCAGAATTTGGGAAGATTGGAGAAACTTAATTTTTCGCCCAAAAAAAAAAACGTAAGGGGTACCACTGTCGTTTTTTTTCGGGCCGAATTTTTGAGTTTCGATATCTCAGCTCTGGAAGGGGCTAGAGCCTCCATTTTTGCACTCAGGTCTAAGTCTCATGGCCCTCTATCAGAATTTGGGAAGATTGGAGAAACTTAATTTTTTGCCCAAAAAAAAAACTGTCGTTTTTTTTTCGGGCCGAATTTTTGAGTTTCGATATCTCAGCTCTGGAAGGGGCTAGAGCCTCCATTTTTGCACTCAGGTCTAAGTCTCATGGCCCTCTATCAGAATTTGGGAAGATTGGAGAAACTTAATTTTTCGCCCAAAAAAAAAAACGTAAGGGGTACCACTGTCGTTTTTTTTTTTCGGGCCGAATTTTTGAGTTTCGATATCTCAGCTCTGGAAGGGGCTAGAGCCTCCATTTTTGCACTCAGGTCTAAGTCTCATGGCCCTCTATCAGAATTTGGGAAGATTGGAGAAACTTAATTTTTCGCCCAAAAAAAAACGTAAGGGGTACCACTGTCGTTTTTTTTTCGGGCCGACTGTTTGAGTTTCGATATCTCAGCTCTGGAAGGGGCTAGAGCCTCCATTTTTGCACTCAGGTCTAAGTCTCATGGCCCTCTATCAGAATTTGGGAAGATTGGAGAAACTTAATTTTTCGCCCCAAAAAAAAAACGTAAGGGGTACCACTGTCGTTTTTTTTCGGGCCGAATTTTTGAGTTTCGATATCTCAACTCTGGAAGGGGCTAGAGCCTCCATTTTTGCACTCAGGTCTAAGTCTCATGGCCCTCTACCAGAATTTGGGAGGATTGGAGAAACTTAATTTTTCGCCCAAAAAAAAAACGTAAGGGGTACCACTGTCGTTTTTTTTTCGGGCCGAATTTTTGAGTTTCGATATCTCAGCTCTGGAAGGGGCTAGAGCCTCCATTTTTGCACTCAGGTCTAAGTCTCATGGCCCTCTATCAGAATTTGGGAAGATGGGAGAAACTTAATTTTTCGCCCAAAAAAAAAAAAACGTAAGGGGTACCACTGTCGTTTTTTTTTTGGGCCGAATTTTTGAGTTTCGATATCTCAGCTCTGGAAGGGGCTAGAGCCTCCATTTTTGCACTCAGGTCTAAGTCTCATGGCCCCTCTATCAGAATTTGGGAAGATGGGAGAAACTTAATTTTTCGCCAAAAAAAAAAAAACGTAAGGGGTACCACTGTCGATTTTTTTTCGGGCCGAATTTTTGAGTTTCGATATCTCAGCTCTGGAAGGGGCTAGAGCCTCCATTTTTGCACTCAGGTCTAAGTCTCATGGCCCTCTATCAGAATTTGGGATAATTGGAGAAACTTAATTTTTCGCCCCAAAAAAAAAACGTAAGGGGTACCACTGTCGTTTTTTTTTCGGGCCGAATTTTTGAGTTTCGATATCTCAGCTCTGGAAGGGGCTAGAGCCTCCATTTTTGCACTCAGGTCTAAGTCTCATGGCCCTCTATCAGAATTTGGGAAGATTGGAGAAACTTAATTTTTCGCCCAAAAAAAAAACGTAAGGGGTACCAACTGTCGTTTTTTTTCGGGCCGAATTTTTGAGTTTCGATATCTCAGCTCTGGAAGGGGCTAGAGCCTCCATTTTTGCACTCAGGTCTAAGTCTCATGGCCCTCTACCAGAATTTGGGAGGATTGGAGAAACTTCATTTTTCGCCCAAAAAAAAACGTAAGGGGTACCACTGTCGTTTTTTTTTTTTGGGCCGAATTTTTGAGTTTCGATATCTCAGCTCTGGAAGGGGCTAGAGCCTCCATTTTTGCACTCAGGTCTAAGTCTCATGGCCCTCTATCAGAATTTGGGAAGATTGGAGAAACTTAATTTTTTGCCCAAAAAAAAAACGTAAGGGGTACCACTGTCGTTTTTTTTTTCGGGCCGAATTTTTGAGTTTCGATATCTCAGCTCTGGAAGGGGCTAGAGCCTCCATTTTTGCACTCAGGTCTAAGTCTCATGGCCCTCTATCAGAATTTGGGAAGATTGGAGAAACTTAATTTTTCGCCCAAAAAAAAAACGTAAGGGGTACCACTGTCGTTTTTTTTTCGGGCCGAATTTTTGAGTTTCGATATCTCAGCTCTGGAAGGGGCTAGAGCCTCCATTTTTGCACTCAGGTCTAAGTCTCATGGCCCTCTATCAGAATTTGGGAAGATTGGAGAAACTTAATTTTTCGCCCAAAAAAAACACGTAAGGGGTACCACTGTCGGTTTTTTTTTCGGGCCGAATTTTTGAGTTTCGATATCTCAGCTCTGGAAGGGGCTAGAGCCTCCATTTTTGCACTCAGGTCTAAGTCTCATGGCCCTCTATCAGAATTTGGGAAGATTGGAGAAACTTAATTTTTTGCCCAAAAAAAAAACGTAAGGGGTACCACTGTCGTTTTTTTTTCGGGCCGAATTTTTGAGTTTCGATATCTCAGCTCTGGAAGGGGCTAGAGCCTCCATTTTTGCACTCAGGTCTAAATCTCATGGCCCTCTATCAGAATTTGGGAAGATTGGAGAAACTTAATTTTTCGCCCAAAAAAAAAAACGTAAGGGGTACCACTGTCGTTTTTTTTTCGGGCCGAATTTTTGAGTTTCGATATCTCAGCTCTGGAAGAGGCTAGAGCCTCCATTTTTGCACTCAGGTCTAAGTCTCATGGCCCTCTATCAGAATTTGGGAAGATTGGAGAAACTTAATTTTTCGCCCCAAAAAAAAAACGTAAGGGGTACCACTGTCGTTTTTTTTTTTGGGCCGAATTTTTGAGTTTCGATATCTCAGCTCTGGAAGGGGCTAGAGCCTCCATTTTTGCACTCAGGTCTAAGTCTCATGGCCCCTCTATCAGAATTTGGGAAGATGGGAGAAACTTAATTTTTCGCCCAAAAAAAAAAAAAACGTAAGGGGTACCACTGTCGTTTTTTTTTTGGGCCGAATTTTTGAGTTTCGATATCTCAGCTCTGGAAGGGGCTAGAGCCTCCATTTTTGCACTCAGGTCTAAGTCTCATGGCCCCTCTATCAGAATTTGGGAAGATGGGAGAAACTTAATTTTTCGCCCAAAAAAAAAACATAAGGGGTACCACTGTCGTTTTTTTTTCGGGCTGAATTTTTGAGTTTCGATATCTCAGCTCTGGAAGGGGCTAGAGCCTCCATTTTTGCACTCAGGTCTAAGTCTCATGGCCCTCTATCAGAATTTGGGATAATTGGAGAAACTTAATTTTTCGCCCCAAAAAAAAAAACGTAAGGGGTACCACTGTCGTTTTTTTTTCGGGCCGAATTTTTGAGTTTCGATATCTCAGCTCTGGAAGGGGCTAGAGCCTCCATTTTTGCACTCAGGTCTAAGTCTCATGGCCCTCTATCAGAATTTGGGAGGATTGGAGAAACTTCATTTTTCGCCCAAAAAAAAAACGTAAGGGGTACCACTGTCGTTTTTTTTTCTGGCCGAATTTTTGAGTTTCGATATCTCAGCTCTGGAAGGGGCTAGAGCCTCCATTTTTGCACTCAGGTCTAAGTCTCATGGCCCTCTATCAGAATTTGGGAAGATTGGAGAAACTTAATTTTTCGCCCCCCCAAAAAAAAACGTAAGGGGTACCACTGTCGTTTTTTTTTCGGGCCGAATTTTTGAGTTTCGATATCTCAGCTCTGGAAGGGGCTAGAGCCTCCATTTTTGCACTCAGGTCTAAGTCTCATGGCCCTCTATCAGAATTTGGGAAGATTGGAGAAACTTAATTTTTTCGCCCCAAAAAAAAAACGTAAGGGGTACCACTGTCGTTTTTTTTTCGGGCCGAATTTTTGAGTTTCGATATCTCAGCTCTGGAAGGGTCTAGAGCCTCCATTTTTGCACTCAGGTCTAAGTCTCATGGCCCTCTACCAGAATTTGTGAGGATTTGAGAAACTTAATTTTTCGCCCAAAAAAAAAAAACGTAAGGGGTACCATTGTCGTTTTTTTTTCGGGCCGAATTTTTGAGTTTCGATATCTCAGCTCTGGAAGGGGCTAGAGCCTCCATTTTTGCACTCAGGTCTAAGTCTCATGGCCCTCTATCAGAATTTGGGAAGATTGGAGAAACTTAATTTTTCGCCCAAAAAAAAACGTAAGGGGTACCACTGTCGTTTTTTTTTCGGGCCGAATTTTTGAGTTTCGATATCTCAGCTCTGGAAGGGGCTAGAGCCTCCATTTTTGCACTCAGGTCTAAGTCTCATGGCCCTCTATCAGAATTTGGGAAGATTGGAGAAACCTAATTTTTCGCCCAAAAAAAAAAACGTAAGGGGTACCACTGTCGTTTTTTTTTTCGGGCCGAATTTTTGAGTTTCGATATCTCAGCTCTGGAAGGGGCTAGAGCCTCCATTTTTGCACTCAGGTCTAAGTCTCATGGCCCTCTATCAGAATTTGGGAAGATTGGAGAAACTTAATTTTTCGCCCCAAAAAAAAAATGTAAGGGGTACCACTGTCGTTTTTTTTTCGGGCCGAATTTTTGAGTTTCGATATCTCAGCTCTGGAAGGGGCTAGAGCCTCCATTTTTGCACTCAGGTCTAAGTCTCATGGCCCTCTATCAGAATTTGGGAAGATTGGAGAAACTTAATTTTTCGCCCAAAAAAAAAACGTAAGGGGTACCACTGTCGTTTTTTTTTCGGGCCGAATTTTTGAGTTTCGATATCTCAGCTCTGGAAGGGGCTAGAGCCTCCATTTTTGCACTCAGGTCTAAGTCTCATGGCCCTCTATCAGAATTTGGGAAGATTGGAGAAACTTAATTTTTCGCCCAAAAAAAAAAAACGTAAGGGGTACCACTGTAGTTTTTTTTCGGGCCGAATTTTTGAGTTTCGATATCTCAGCTCTGGAAGGGGCTAGAGCCTCCATTTTTTCACTCAGGTCTAAGTCTCATGGCCCTCTATCAGAATTTGGGAAGATTGGAGAAACTTAATTTTTCGCCCCCCAAAAAAAAAACGTAAGGGGTACCACTGTCGTTTTTTTTTCGGGCCGAATTTTTGAGTTTCGATATCTCAGCTCTGGAAGGGGCTAGAGCCTCCATTTTTGCACTCAGGTCTAAGTCTCATGGCCCTCTATCAGAATTTGGGAAGATTGGAGAAACTTAATTTTTCGCCCAAAAAAAAAAACGTAAGGGGTACCACTGTCGTTTTTTTTTCGGGCCGAATTTTTAAGTTTCGATATCTCAGCTCTGGAAGGGGCTAGAGCCTCCATTTTTTCACTCAGGTCTAAGTCTCATGGCCCTCTATCAGAATTTGGGAAGATTGGAGAAACTTAATTTTTCGCCCCCCCAAAAAAAACGTAAGGGGTACCACTGTCGTTTTTTTTTTCGGGCCGAATTTTTGAGTTTCGATATCTCAGCTCTGGAAGGGGCTAGAGCCTCCATTTTTGCACTCAGGTCTAAGTCTCATGGCCCTCTATCAGAATTTGGGAATATTGGAGAAACTTAATTTTTCGCCCAAAAAAAAAACGTAAGGGGTAGCACTGTCGTTTTTTTTTTTCGGGCCGAATTTTTGAGTTTCGATATCTCAGCTCTGGAAGGGGCTAGAGCCTCCATTTTTGCACTCAGGTCTAAGTCTCATGGCCCTCTATCAGAATTTGGGAAGATTGGAGAAACTTAAGTTTTCGCCCCAAAAAAAAAAACGTAAGGGGTACCACTGTCGTTTTTTTTTTCGGGCCGAATTTTTGAGTTTCGATATCTCAGCTCTGGAAGGGGCTAGAGCCTCCATTTTTGCACTCAGGTCTAAGTCTCATGGCCCCTCTATCAGAATTTGGGAAGATGGGAGAAACTTAATTTTTCACCCAAAAAAAAAAAAAACGTAAGGGGTACCACTGTCGTTTTTTTTTTGGGCCGAATTTTTGAGTTTCGATATCTCAGCTCTGGAAGGGGCTAGAGCCTCCATTTTTGCACTCAGGTCTAAGTCTCATGGCCCCTCTATCAGAATTTGGGAAGATGGGAGAAACTTAATTTTTCACCCAAAAAAAAAAACGTAAGGGGTACCACTGTCGTTTTTTTTTCGGGCTGAATTTTTGAGTTTCGATATCTCAGCTCTGGAAGGGGCTAGAGCCTCCATTTTTGCACTCAGGTCTAAGTCTCATGGCCCTCTATCAGAATTTGGGATAATTGGAGAAACTTAATTTTTCGCCCCAAAAAAAAAAACGTAAGGGGTACCACTGTCGTTTTTTTTTCGGGCCGAATTTTTGAGTTTCGATATCTCAGCTCTGGAAGGGGCTAGAGCCTCCATTTTTGCACTCAGGTCTAAGTCTCATGGCCCTCTATCAGAATTTGGGAGGATTGGAGAAACTTCATTTTTCGCCCAAAAAAAAAACGTAAGGGGTACCACTGTCGTTTTTTTTTCTGGCCGAATTTTTGAGTTTCGATATCTCAGCTCTGGAAGGGGCTAGAGCCTCCATTTTTGCACTCAGGTCTAAGTCTCATGGCCCTCTATCAGAATTTGGGAAGATTGGAGAAACTTAATTTTTCGCCCAAAAAAAACACGTAAGGGGTACCACTGTCGGTTTTTTTTTCGGGCCGAATTTTTGAGTTTCGATATCTCAGCTCTGGAAGGGGCTAGAGCCTCCATTTTTGCACTCAGGTCTAAGTCTCATGGCCCTCTATCAGAATTTGGGAAGATTGGAGAAACTTAATTTTTCGCCCCCCCCAAAAAAAACGTAAGGGGTACCACTGTCGTTTTTTTTTCGGGCCGAATTTTTGAGTTTCGATATCTCAGCTCTGGAAGGGGCTAGAGCCTCCATTTTTGCACTCAGGTCTAAGTCTCATGGCCCTCTATCAGAATTTGGGAAGATTGGAGAAACTTAATTTTTTCGCCCCAAAAAAAAAACGTAAGGGGTACCACTGTCGTTTTTTTTTCGGGCCGAATTTTTGAGTTTCGATATCTCAGCTCTGGAAGGGTCTAGAGCCTCCATTTTTGCACTCAGGTCTAAGTCTCATGGCCCTCTACCAGAATTTGTGAGGATTTGAGAAACTTAATTTTTCGCCCAAAAAAAAAAAACGTAAGGGGTACCATTGTCGTTTTTTTTTCGGGCCGAATTTTTGAGTTTCGATATCTCAGCTCTGGAAGGGGCTAGAGCCTCCATTTTTGCACTCAGGTCTAAGTCTCATGGCCCTCTATCAGAATTTGGGAAGATTGGAGAAACTTAATTTTTCGCCCAAAAAAAAACGTAAGGGGTACCACTGTCGTTTTTTTTTCGGGCCGAATTTTTGAGTTTCGATATCTCAGCTCTGGAAGGGGCTAGAGCCTCCATTTTTGCACTCAGGTCTAAGTCTCATGGCCCTCTATCAGAATTTGGGAAGATTGGAGAAACCTAATTTTTCGCCCAAAAAAAAAAACGTAAGGGGTACCACTGTCGTTTTTTTTTTCGGGCCGAATTTTTGAGTTTCGATATCTCAGCTCTGGAAGGGGCTAGAGCCTCCATTTTTGCACTCAGGTCTAAGTCTCATGGCCCTCTATCAGAATTTGGGAAGATTGGAGAAACTTAATTTTTCGCCCCAAAAAAAAAATGTAAGGGGTACCACTGTCGTTTTTTTTTCGGGCCGAATTTTTGAGTTTCGATATCTCAGCTCTGGAAGGGGCTAGAGCCTCCATTTTTGCACTCAGGTCTAAGTCTCATGGCCCTCTATCAGAATTTGGGAAGATTGGAGAAACTTAATTTTTCGCCCAAAAAAAAAACGTAAGGGGTACCACTGTCGTTTTTTTTTCGGGCCGAATTTTTGAGTTTCGATATCTCTGCTCTGGAAGGGGCTAGAGCCTCCATTTTTGCACTCAGGTCTAAGTCTCATGGCCCTCTATCAGAATTTGGGAAGATTGGAGAAACTTAATTTTTCGCCCAAAAAAAAAAAACGTAAGGGGTACCACTGTAGTTTTTTTTCGGGCCGAATTTTTGAGTTTCGATATCTCAGCTCTGGAAGGGGCTAGAGCCTCCATTTTTTCACTCAGGTCTAAGTCTCATGGCCCTCTATCAGAATTTGGGAAGATTGGAGAAACTTAATTTTTCGCCCCCCAAAAAAAAAACGTAAGGGGTACCACTGTCGTTTTTTTTTCGGGCCGAATTTTTGAGTTTCGATATCTCAGCTCTGGAAGGGGCTAGAGCCTCCATTTTTGCACTCAGGTCTAAGTCTCATGGCCCTCTATCAGAATTTGGGAAGATTGGAGAAACTTAATTTTTCGCCCAAAAAAAAAAACGTAAGGGGTACCACTGTCGTTTTTTTTTCGGGCCGAATTTTTAAGTTTCGATATCTCAGCTCTGGAAGGGGCTAGAGCCTCCATTTTTTCACTCAGGTCTAAGTCTCATGGCCCTCTATCAGAATTTGGGAAGATTGGAGAAACTTAATTTTTCGCCCCCCCAAAAAAAACGTAAGGGGTACCACTGTCGTTTTTTTTTTCGGGCCGAATTTTTGAGTTTCGATATCTCAGCTCTGGAAGGGGCTAGAGCCTCCATTTTTGCACTCAGGTCTAAGTCTCATGGCCCTCTATCAGAATTTGGGAATATTGGAGAAACTTAATTTTTCGCCCAAAAAAAAAACGTAAGGGGTAGCACTGTCGTTTTTTTTTTCGGGCCGAATTTTTGAGTTTCGATATCTCAGCTCTGGAAGGGGCTAGAGCCTCCATTTTTGCACTCAGGTCTAAGTCTCATGGCCCTCTATCAGAATTTGGGAAGATTGGAGAAACTTAAGTTTTCGCCCCAAAAAAAAAAACGTAAGGGGTACCACTGTCGTTTTTTTTTCGGGCCGAATTTTTGAGTTTCGATATCTCAGCTCTGGAAGGGGCTAGAGCCTCCATTTTTGCACTCAGGTCTAAGTCTCATGGCCCTCTACCAGAATTTGGGAAGATTGGAGAAACTTAATTTTTCGCCCAAAAAAAAAACGTAAGGGGTACCACTGTCGTTTTTTTTTCGGGCCGAATATTTGAGTTTCGATATCTCAGCTCTGGAAGGGGCTAGAGCCTCCATTTTTGCACTCAGGTCTAAGTCTCATGGCCCTCTATCAGAATTTGGGAAGATTGGAGAAACTTAATTTTTCGCCCAAAAAAAAAAACGTAAGGGGTACCACTGTCGTTTTTTTTTCGGGCCGAATTTTTGAGTTTCGATATCTCAGCTCTGGAAGGGGCTAGAGCCTCCATTTTTGCACTCAGGTCTAAGTCTCATGGCCCTCTATCAGAATTTGGGAAGATTGGAGAAACTTAATTTTTCGCCCAAAAAAAAAAACGTAAGGGGTACCACTGTCGTTTTTTTTTTCGGGCCGAATTTTTGAGTTTCGATATCTCAGCTCTGGAAGGGGCTAGAGCCTCCATTTTTGCACTCAGGTCTAAGTCTCATGGCCCTCTATCAGAATTTGGGAAGATTGGAGAAACTAAATTTTTCGCCCAAAAAAAAAACGTAAGGGGTACCACTGTCGTTTTTTTTTCGGGCCGAATTTTTGAGTTTCGATATCTCAGCTCGGGAAGGGGCTAGAGCCTCCATTTTTGCACTCAGGTCTAAGTCTCATGGCCCTCTACCAGAATTTGTGAGGATTTGAGAAACTTAATTTTTCGCCCAAAAAAAAAAACGTAAGGGGTACCACTGTCGTTTTTTTTTCGGGCCGAATTTTTGAGTTTCGATATCTCAGCTCTGGAAGGGGCTAGAGCCTCCATTTTTGCACTCAGGTCTAAGTCTCATGGCCCTCTATCAGAATTTGGGAAGATTGGAGAAACTTAATTTTTCGCCCAAAAAAAAAACGTAAGGGGTACCACTGTCGTTTTTTTTTTCGGGCCGAATTTTTGAGTTTCGATATCTCAGCTCTGGAAGGGGCTAGAGCCTCCATTTTTGCACTCAGGTCTAAGTCTCATGGCCCTCTATCAGAATTTGGGAAGATTGGAGAAACTAAATTTTTCGCCCAAAAAAAAACGTAAGGGGTACCACTGTCGTTTTTTTTTCGGGCCGAATTTTTGAGTTTCGATATCTCAGCTCGGGAAGGGGCTAGAGCCTCCATTTTTGCACTCAGGTCTAAGTCTCATGGCCCTCTACCAGAATTTGTGAGGATTTGAGAAACTTAATTTTTCGCCCAAAAAAAAAAACGTAAGGGGTACCACTGTCGTTTTTTTTTCGGGCCGAATTTTTGAGTTTCGATATCTCAGCTCTGGAAGGGGCTAGAGCCTCCATTTTTGCACTCAGGTCTAAGTCTCATGGCCCTCTATCAGAATTTGGGAAGATTGGAGAAACTTAATTTTTCGCCCAAAAAAAAAACGTAAGGGGTACCACTGTCGTTTTTTTTTTCGGGCCGAATTTTTGAGTTTCGATATCTCAGCTCTGGAAGGGGCTAGAGCCTCCATTTTTGCACTCAGGTCTAAGTCTCATGGCCCTCTATCAGAATTTGGGAAGATTGGAGAAACCTAATTTTTCGCCCAAAAAAAAAACGTAAGGGGTACCACTGTCGTTTTTTTTTCGGGCCGAATTTTTGAGTTTCGATATCTCAGCTCTGGAAGGGGCTAGAGCCTCCATTTTTGCACTCAGGTCTAAGTCTCATGGCCCTCTATCAGAATTTGGGAAGATTGGAGAAACTTAATTTTTCGCCCAAAAAAAAAAAACGTAAGGGGTACCACTGTAGTTTTTTTTCGGGCCGAATCTTTGAGTTTCGATATCTCAGCTCTGGAAGGGGCTAGAGCCTCCATTTTTTCACTCAGGTCTAAGTCTCATGGCCCTCTATCAGAATTTGGGAAGATTGGAGAAACTTAATTTTTCGCCCCCCCCAAAAAAAACGTAAGGGGTACCACTGTCGTTTTTTTTTTCGGGCCGAATTTTTGAGTTTCGATATCTCAGCTCTGGAAGGGGCTAGAGCCTCCATTTTTGCACTCAGGTCTAAGTCTCATGGCCCTCTATCAGAATTTGGGAAGATTGGAGAAACTAAATTTTTCGCCCAAAAAAAAACGTAAGGGGTACCACTGTCGTTTTTTTTTCGGGCCGAATTTTTGAGTTTCGATATCTCAGCTCGGGAAGGGGCTAGAGCCTCCATTTTTGCACTCAGGTCTAAGTCTCATGGCCCTCTACCAGAATTTGTGAGGATTTGAGAAACTTAATTTTTCGCCCAAAAAAAAAAACGTAAGGGGTACCACTGTCGTTTTTTTTTCGGGCCGAATTTTTGAGTTTCGATATCTCAGCTCTGGAAGGGGCTAGAGCCTCCATTTTTGCACTCAGGTCTAAGTCTCATGGCCCTCTATCAGAATTTGGGAAGATTGGAGAAACTTAATTTTTCGCCCAAAAAAAAAACGTAAGGGGTACCACTGTCGTTTTTTTTTTCGGGCCGAATTTTTGAGTTTCGATATCTCAGCTCTGGAAGGGGCTAGAGCCTCCATTTTTGCACTCAGGTCTAAGTCTCATGGCCCTCTATCAGAATTTGGGAAGATTGGAGAAACCTAATTTTTCGCCCAAAAAAAAAACGTAAGGGGTACCACTGTCGTTTTTTTTTCGGGCCGAATTTTTGAGTTTCGATATCTCAGCTCTGGAAGGGGCTAGAGCCTCCATTTTTGCACTCAGGTCTAAGTCTCATGGCCCTCTATCAGAATTTGGGAAGATTGGAGAAACTTAATTTTTCGCCCAAAAAAAAAAAACGTAAGGGGTACCACTGTAGTTTTTTTTCGGGCCGAATCTTTGAGTTTCGATATCTCAGCTCTGGAAGGGGCTAGAGCCTCCATTTTTTCACTCAGGTCTAAGTCTCATGGCCCTCTATCAGAATTTGGGAAGATTGGAGAAACTTAATTTTTCGCCCCCCCCAAAAAAAACGTAAGGGGTACCACTGTCGTTTTTTTTTTCGGGCCGAATTTTTGAGTTTCGATATCTCAGCTCTGGAAGGGGCTAGAGCCTCCATTTTTGCACTCAGGTCTAAGTCTCATGGCCCTCTATCAGAATTTGGGAAGATTGGAGAAACTTAATTTTTCGCCCAAAAAAAAAAACGTAAGGGGTACCACTGTCGTTTTTTTTTCGGGCCGAATTTTTGAGTTTCGATATCTCAGCTCTGGAAGGGGCTAGAGCCTCCATTTTTTCACTCAGGTCTAAGTCTCATGGCCCTCTATCAGAATTTGGGAAGATTGGAGAAACTAAATTTTTCGCCCAAAAAAAAACGTAAGGGGTACCACTGTCGTTTTTTTTTCGGGCCGAATTTTTGAGTTTCGATATCTCAGCTCGGGAAGGGGCTAGAGCCTCCATTTTTGCACTCAGGTCTAAGTCTCATGGCCCTCTACCAGAATTTGTGAGGATTTGAGAAACTTAATTTTTCGCCCAAAAAAAAAAACGTAAGGGGTACCACTGTCGTTTTTTTTTCGGGCCGAATTTTTGAGTTTCGATATCTCAGCTCTGGAAGGGGCTAGAGCCTCCATTTTTGCACTCAGGTCTAAGTCTCATGGCCCTCTATCAGAATTTGGGAAGATTGGAGAAACTTAATTTTTCGCCCAAAAAAAAAACGTAAGGGGTACCACTGTCGTTTTTTTTTTCGGGCCGAATTTTTGAGTTTCGATATCTCAGCTCTGGAAGGGGCTAGAGCCTCCATTTTTGCACTCAGGTCTAAGTCTCATGGCCCTCTATCAGAATTTGGGAAGATTGGAGAAACCTAATTTTTCGCCCAAAAAAAAAACGTAAGGGGTACCACTGTCGTTTTTTTTTCGGGCCGAATTTTTGAGTTTCGATATCTCAGCTCTGGAAGGGGCTAGAGCCTCCATTTTTGCACTCAGGTCTAAGTCTCATGGCCCTTTACCAGAATTTGTGAGGATTTGAGAAACTTAATTTTTCGCCCAAAAAAAAAAAACGTAAGGGGTACCACTGTCGTTTTTTTTTCGGGCCGAATTTTTGAGTTTCGATATCTCAGCTCTGGAAGGGGCTAGAGCCTCCATTTTTGCACTCAGGTCTAAGTCTCATGGCCCTCTATCAGAATTTGGGAAGATTGGAGAAACTTAATTTTTCGCCCAAAAAAAAAAAAACGTAAGGGGTACCACTGTCGTTTTTTTTTCGGGCCGAATTTTTGAGTTTCGATATCTCAGCTCTGGAAGGGGCTAGAGCCTCCATTTTTGCACTCAGGTCTAAGTCTCATGGCCCTCTATCAGAATTTGGGAAGATTGGAGAAACTTAATTTTTCGCCCAAAAAAAAAAACGTAAGGGGTACCACTGTCGTTTTTTTTTTCGGGCCGAATTTTTGAGTTTCGATATCTCAGCTCTGGAAGGGGCTAGAGCCTCCATTTTTGCACTCAGGTCTAAGTCTCATGGCCCTCTATCAGAATTTGGGAAGATTGGAGAAACTAAATTTTTCGCCCAAAAAAAAACGTAAGGGGTACCACTGTCGTTTTTTTTTCGGGCCGAATTTTTGAGTTTCGATATCTCAGCTCGGGAAGGGGCTAGAGCCTCCATTTTTGCACTCAGGTCTAAGTCTCATGGCCCTCTACCAGAATTTGTGAGGATTTGAGAAACTTAATTTTTCGCCCAAAAAAAAAAACGTAAGGGGTACCACTGTCGTTTTTTTTTCGGGCCGAATTTTTGAGTTTCGATATCTCAGCTCTGGAAGGGGCTAGAGCCTCCATTTTTGCACTCAGGTCTAAGTCTCATGGCCCTCTATCAGAATTTGGGAAGATTGGAGAAACTTAATTTTTCGCCCAAAAAAAAAACGTAAGGGGTACCACTGTCGTTTTTTTTTTCGGGCCGAATTTTTGAGTTTCGATATCTCAGCTCTGGAAGGGGCTAGAGCCTCCATTTTTGCACTCAGGTCTAAGTCTCATGGCCCTCTATCAGAATTTGGGAAGATTGGAGAAACTAAATTTTTCGCCCAAAAAAAAACGTAAGGGGTACCACTGTCGTTTTTTTTTCGGGCCGAATTTTTGAGTTTCGATATCTCAGCTCGGGAAGGGGCTAGAGCCTCCATTTTTGCACTCAGGTCTAAGTCTCATGGCCCTCTACCAGAATTTGTGAGGATTTGAGAAACTTAATTTTTCGCCCAAAAAAAAAAACGTAAGGGGTACCACTGTCGTTTTTTTTTCGGGCCGAATTTTTGAGTTTCGATATCTCAGCTCTGGAAGGGGCTAGAGCCTCCATTTTTGCACTCAGGTCTAAGTCTCATGGCCCTCTATCAGAATTTGGGAAGATTGGAGAAACTTAATTTTTCGCCCAAAAAAAAAACGTAAGGGGTACCACTGTCGTTTTTTTTTTCGGGCCGAATTTTTGAGTTTCGATATCTCAGCTCTGGAAGGGGCTAGAGCCTCCATTTTTGCACTCAGGTCTAAGTCTCATGGCCCTCTATCAGAATTTGGGAAGATTGGAGAAACCTAATTTTTCGCCCAAAAAAAAAACGTAAGGGGTACCACTGTCGTTTTTTTTTCGGGCCGAATTTTTGAGTTTCGATATCTCAGCTCTGGAAGGGGCTAGAGCCTCCATTTTTGCACTCAGGTCTAAGTCTCATGGCCCTCTATCAGAATTTGGGAAGATTGGAGAAACTTAATTTTTCGCCCAAAAAAAAAAAACGTAAGGGGTACCACTGTAGTTTTTTTTCGGGCCGAATCTTTGAGTTTCGATATCTCAGCTCTGGAAGGGGCTAGAGCCTCCATTTTTTCACTCAGGTCTAAGTCTCATGGCCCTCTATCAGAATTTGGGAAGATTGGAGAAACTTAATTTTTCGCCCCCCCCAAAAAAAACGTAAGGGGTACCACTGTCGTTTTTTTTTTCGGGCCGAATTTTTGAGTTTCGATATCTCAGCTCTGGAAGGGGCTAGAGCCTCCATTTTTGCACTCAGGTCTAAGTCTCATGGCCCTCTATCAGAATTTGGGAAGATTGGAGAAACTTAATTTTTCGCCCAAAAAAAAAACGTAAGGGGTACCACTGTCGTTTTTTTTTCGGGCCGAATTTTTGAGTTTCGATATCTCAGCTCTGGAAGGGGCTAGAGCCTCCATTTTTTCACTCAGGTCTAAGTCTCATGGCCCTCTATCAGAATTTGGGAAGATTGGAGAAACTAAATTTTTCGCCCAAAAAAAAACGTAAGGGGTACCACTGTCGTTTTTTTTTCGGGCCGAATTTTTGAGTTTCGATATCTCAGCTCGGGAAGGGGCTAGAGCCTCCATTTTTGCACTCAGGTCTAAGTCTCATGGCCCTCTACCAGAATTTGTGAGGATTTGAGAAACTTAATTTTTCGCCCAAAAAAAAAAACGTAAGGGGTACCACTGTCGTTTTTTTTTTCGGGCCGAATTTTTGAGTTTCGATATCTCAGCTCTGGAAGGGGCTAGAGCCTCCATTTTTGCACTCAGGTCTAAGTCTCATGGCCCTCTATCAGAATTTGGGAAGATTGGAGAAACTTAATTTTTCGCCCAAAAAAAAAACGTAAGGGGTACCACTGTCGTTTTTTTTTTCGGGCCGAATTTTTGAGTTTCGATATCTCAGCTCTGGAAGGGGCTAGAGCCTCCATTTTTGCACTCAGGTCTAAGTCTCATGGCCCTCTATCAGAATTTGGGAAGATTGGAGAAACCTAATTTTTCGCCCAAAAAAAAAACGTAAGGGGTACCACTGTCGTTTTTTTTTCGGGCCGAATTTTTGAGTTTCGATATCTCAGCTCTGGAAGGGGCTAGAGCCTCCATTTTTGCACTCAGGTCTAAGTCTCATGGCCCTTTACCAGAATTTGTGAGGATTTGAGAAACTTAATTTTTCGCCCAAAAAAAAAAAACGTAAGGGGTACCACTGTCGTTTTTTTTTCGGGCCGAATTTTTGAGTTTCGATATCTCAGCTCTGGAAGGGGCTAGAGCCTCCATTTTTGCACTCAGGTCTAAGTCTCATGGCCCTCTATCAGAATTTGGGAAGATTGGAGAAACTTAATTTTTCGCCCAAAAAAAAACGTAAGGGGTACCACTGTCGTTTTTTTTTTCGGGCCGAATTTTTGAGTTTCGATATCTCAGCTCTGGAAGGGGCTAGAGCCTCCATTTTTGCACTCAGGTCTAAGTCTCATGACCCTCTATCAGAATTTGGGAAGATTGGAGAAACTTAATTTTTTCGCCCCAAAAAAAAAACGTAAGGGGTACCACTGTCGTTTTTTTTTTCGGGCCGAATTTTTGAGTTTCGATATCTCAGCTCTGGAAGGGGCTAGAGCCTCCATTTTTGCACTCAGGTCTAAGTCTCATGGCCCTCTATCAGAATTTGGGAAGATTGGAGAAACTTAATTTTTCGCCCAAAAAAAAACGTAAGGGGTACCACTGTCGTTTTTTTTTTCGGGCCGAATTTTTGAGTTTCGATATCTCAGCTCTGGAAGGGGCTAGAGCCTCCATTTTTGCACTCAGGTCTAAGTCTCATGGCCCTCTATCAGAATTTGGGAAGATTGGAGAAACCTAATTTTTCGCCCAAAAAAAAAAAACGTAAGGGGTACCACTGTCGTTTTTTTTTCGGGCCGAATTTTTGAGTTTCGATATCTCAGCTCTGGAAGGGGCTAGAGCCTCCATTTTTGCACTCAGGTCTAAGTCTCATGGCCCTCTATCAGAATTTGGGAAGATTGGAGAAACTTAATTTTTCGCCCCAAAAAAAAAATTTAAGGGGTACCACTGTCGTTTTTTTTTCGGGCCGAATTTTTGAGTTTCGATATCTCAGCTCTGGAAGGGGCTAGAGCCTCCATTTTTGCACTCAGGTCTAAGTCTCATGGCCCTCTATCAGAATTTGGGAAGATTGGAGAAACTTAATTTTTCGCCCAAAAAAAAACCGTAAGGGGTACCACTGTCGTTTTTTTTTTTTCGGGCCGAATTTTTGAGTTTCGATATCTCAGCTCTGGAAGGGGCTAGAGCCTCCATTTTTGCACTCAGGTCTAAGTCTCATGGCCCTCTATCAGAATTTGGGAAGATTGGAGAAACTTAATTTTTCGCCCAAAAAAAAAAAACGTAAGGGGTACCACTGTAGTTTTTTTTCGGGCTGAATTTTTGAGTTTCGATATCTCAGCTCTGGAAGGGGCTAGAGCCTCCATTTTTTCACTCAGGTCTAAGTCTCATGGCCCTCTATCAGAATTTGGGAAGATTGGAGAAACTTAATTTTTCGCCCCCCAAAAAAAAACCGTAAGGGGTACCACTGTCGTTTTTTTTTCGGGCCGAATTTTTGAGTTTCGATATCTCAGCTCTGGAAGGGGCTAGAGCCTCCATTTTTGCACTCAGGTCTAAGTCTCATGGCCCTCTATCAGAATTTGGGAAGATTGGAGAAACTTAAGTTTTCGCCCCAAAAAAAAAAACGTAAGGGGTACCACTGTCGTTTTTTTTTCGGGCCGAATTTTTGAGTTTCGATATCTCAGCTCTGGAAGGGGCTAGAGCCTCCATTTTTGCACTCAGGTCTAAGTCTCATGGCCCTCTACCAGAATTTGGGAAGATTGGAGAAACTTAATTTTTCGCCCAAAAAAAAAAACGTAAGGGGTACCACTGTCGTTTTTTTTTTCGGGCCGAATTTTTGAGTTTCGATATCTCAGCTCTGGAAGGGGCTAGAGCCTCCATTTTTGCACTCAGGTCTAAGTCTCATGGCCCTCTATCAGAATTTGGGAAGATTGGAGAAACCTAATTTTTCGCCCAAAAAAAAAACGTAAGGGGTACCACTGTCGTTTTTTTTTTCGGGCCGAATTTTTGAGTTTCGATATCTCAGCTCTGGAAGGGGCTAGAGTCTCCATTTTTGCACTCAGGTCTAAGTCTCATGGCCCTCTATCAGAATTTGGGAAGATTGGAGAAACTTAATTTTTCGCCCCCAAAAAAAAACGTAACGGGTACCACTGTCGTTTTTTTTTTTCGGGCCGAATTTTTGAGTTTCGATATCTCAGCTCTGGAAGGAGCTAGAGCCTCCATTTTTGCACTCAGGTCTAAGTCTCATGGCCCTCTATCAGAATTTGGGAAGATTGGAGAAACTTAATTTTTCGCCCAAAAAAAAAACGTAAGGGGTACCACTGTCGTTTTTTTTTCGGGCCGAATTTTTGAGTTTCGATATCTCAGCTCTGGAAGGGGCTAGAGCCTCCATTTTTGCACTCAGGTTTAAGTCTCATGGCCCTCTATCAGAATTTGGGAAGATTGGAGAAACCTAATTTTTCGCCCAAAAAAAAAAAACGTAAGGGGTACCACTGTCGTTTTTTTTTCGGGCCGAATTTTTGAGTTTCGATATCTCAGCTCTGGAAGGGGCTAGAGCCTCCATTTTTGCACTCAGGTCTAAGTCTCATGGCCCTTTACCAGAATTTGTGAGGATTTGAGAAACTTAATTTTTCGCCCAAAAAAAAAAACGTAAGGGGTACCACTGTCGTTTTTTTTTCGGGCCGAATTTTTGAGTTTCGATATCTCAGCTCTGGAAGGGGCTAGAGCCTCCATTTTTGCACTCAGGTCTAAGTCTCATGGCCCTCTATCAGAATTTGGGAAGATTGGAGAAACTTAATTTTTCGCCCAAAAAAAAACGTAAGGGGTACCACTGTCGTTTTTTTTTCGGGCCGAATTTTTGAGTTTCGATATCTCAGCTCTGGAAGGGGCTAGAGCCTCCATTTTTGCACTCAGGTCTAAGTCTCATGGCCCTCTATCAGAATTTGGGAAGATTGGAGAAACTTAATTTTTCGCCCCAAAAAAAAAACGTAAGGGGTACCACTGTCGTTTTTTTTTCGGGCCGAATTTTTGAGTTTCGATATCTCAGCTCTGGAAGGGGCTAGAGCCTCCATTTTTGCACTCAGGTCTAAGTCTCATGGCCCTCTACCAGAATTTGTGAGGATTTGAGAAACTTAATTTTTCGCCCAAAAAAAAAACGTAAGGGGTACCACTGTCGTTTTTTTTTTCGGGCCGAATTTTTGAGTTTCGATATCTCAGCTCTGGAAGGGGCTAGAGCCTCCATTTTTGCACTCAGGTCTAAGTCTCATGGCCCTCTATCAGAATTTGGGAAGATTGGAGAAACTTAATTTTTCGCCCAAAAAAAAACGTAAGGGGTACCACTGTCGTTTTTTTTTCTGGCCGAATTTTTGAGTTTCGATATCTCAGCTCTGGAAGGGGCTAGAGCCTCCATTTTTGCACTCAGGTCTAAGTCTCATGGCCCTCTATCAGAATTTGGGAAGATTGGAGAAACCTAATTTTTCGCCCAAAAAAAAAAACGTAAGGGGTACCACTGTCGTTTTTTTTTCGGGCCGAATTTTTGAGTTTCGATATCTCAGCTCTGGAAGGGGCTAGAGCCTCCATTTTTGCACTCAGGTCTAAGTCTCATGGCCCTCTATCAGAATTTGGGAAGATTGGAGAAACTTAATTTTTCGCCCCAAAAAAAAAATGTAAGGGGTACCACTGTCGTTTTTTTTTCGGGCCGAATTTTTGAGTTTCGATATCTCAGCTCTGGAAGGGGCTAGAGCCTCCATTTTTGCACTCAGGTCTAAGTCTCATGGCCCTCTATCAGAATTTGGGAAGATTGGAGAAACTTAATTTTTCGCCCAAAAAAAAAACGTAAGGGGTACCACTGTCGTTTTTTTTTCGGGCCGAATTTTTGAGTTTCGATATCTCAGCTCTGGAAGGGGCTAGAGCCTCCATTTTTGCACTCAGGTCTAAGTCTCATGGCCCTCTATCAGAATTTGGGAAGATTGGAGAAACTTAATTTTTCGCCCAAAAAAAAAACGTAAGGGGTACCACTGTAGTTTTTTTTCGGGCCGAATTTTTGAGTTTCGATATCTCAGCTCTGGAAGGGGCTAGAGCCTCCATTTTTTCACTCAGGTCTAAGTCTCATGGCCCTCTATCAGAATTTGGGAAGATTGGAGAAACTTAATTTTTCGCCCCCCAAAAAAAAAACGTAAGGGGTACCACTGTCGTTTTTTTTTCGGGCCGAATTTTTGAGTTTCGATATCTCAGCTCTGGAAGGGGCTAGAGCCTCCATTTTTGCACTCAGGTCTAAGTCTCATGGCCCTCTATCAGAATTTGGGAAGATTGGAGAAACTTAATTTTTTCGCCCCAAAAAAAAAACGTAAGGGGTACCACTGTCGTTTTTTTTTCGGGCCGAATTTTTGAGTTTCGATATCTCAGCTCTGGAAGGGGCTAGAGCCTCCATTTTTGCACTCAGGTCTAAGTCTCATGGCCCTCTACCAGAATTTGTGAGGATTTGAGAAACTTAATTTTTCGCCCAAAAAAAAAAACGTAAGGGGTACCACTGTCGTTTTTTTTTTCGGGCCGAATTTTTGAGTTTCGATATCTCAGCTCTGGAAGGGGCTAGAGCCTCCATTTTTGCACTCAGGTCTAAGTCTCATGGCCCTCTATCAGAATTTGGGAAGATTGGAGAAACTTAATTTTTCGCCCAAAAAAAAAAAACGTAAGGGGTACCACTGTCGTTTTTTTTTCGGGCCGAATTTTTGAGTTTCGATATCTCAGCTCTGGAAGGGGCTAGAGCCTCCATTTGGTCTAAGTCTCATGGCCCTCTATCAGAATTTGGGAAGATTGGAGAAACCTAATTTTTCGCCCAAAAAAAAAAACGTAAGGGGTACCACTGTCGTTTTTTTTCGGGCCGAATTTTTGAGTTTCGATATCTCAGCTCTGGAAGGGGCTAGAGCCTCCATTTTTGCACTCAGGTCTAAGTCTCATGGCCCTCTATCAGAATTTGGGAAGATTGGAGAAACTTAATTTTTCGCCCAAAAAAAAACGTAAGGGGTACCACTGTCGTTTTTTTTTCGGGCCGAATTTTTGAGTTTCGATATCTCAGCTCTGGAAGGGGCTAGAGCCTCCATTTTTGCACTCAGGTCTAAGTCTCATGGCCCTCTATCAGAATTTGGGAAGATTGGAGAAGCTTAATTTTTTCGCCCCATAAAAAAAAACGTAAGGGGTACCACTGTCGTTTTTTTTTCGGGCCGAATTTTTGAGTTTCGATATCTCAGCTCTGGAAGGGGCTAGAGCCTCCATTTTTGCACTCAGGTCTAAGTCTCATGGCCCTCTACCAGAATTTGTGAGGATTTGAGAAACTTAATTTTTCGCCCAAAAAAAAAAACGTAAGGGGTACCACTGTCGTTTTTTTTTTCGGGCCGAATTTTTGAGTTTCGATATCTCAGCTCTGGAAGGGGCTAGAGCCTCCATTTTTGCACTCAGGTCTAAGTCTCATGGCCCTCTATCAGAATTTGGGAAGATTGGAGAAACTTAATTTTTCGCCCAAAAAAAAACGTAAGGGGTACCACTGTCGTTTTTTTTTCGGGCCGAATTTTTGAGTTTCGATATCTCAGCTCTGGAAGGGGCTAGAGCCTCCATTTTTGCACTCAGGTCTAAGTCTCATGGCCCTCTATCAGAATTTGGGAAGATTGGAGAAACCTAATTTTTCGCCCAAAAAAAAAAACGTAAGGGGTACCACTGTCGTTTTTTTTTCGGGCCGAATTTTTGAGTTTCGATATCTCAGCTCTGGAAGGGGCTAGAGCCTCCATTTTTGCACTCAGGTCTAAGTCTCATGGCCCTCTATCAGAATTTGGGAAGATTGGAGAAACTTAATTTTTCGCCCCAAAAAAAAAATGTAAGGGGTACCACTGTCGTTTTTTTTTCGGGCCGAATTTTTGAGTTTCGATATCTCAGCTCTGGAAGGGGCTAGAGCCTCCATTTTTGCACTCAGGTCTAAGTCTCATGGCCCTCTATCAGAATTTGGGAAGATTGGAGAAACTTAATTTTTCGCCCAAAAAAAAAACGTAAGGGGTACCACTGTCGTTTTTTTTTCGGGCCGAATTTTTGAGTTTCGATATCTCAGCTCTGGAAGGGGCTAGAGCCTCCATTTTTGCACTCAGTTCTAAGTCTCATGGCCCTCTATCAGAATTTGGGAAGATTGGAGAAACTTAATTTTTCGCCCAAAAAAAAAACGTAAGGGGTACCACTGTAGTTTTTTTTCGGGCCGAATTTTTGAGTTTCGATATCTCAGCTCTGGAAGGGGCTAGAGCCTCCATTTTTTCACTCAGGTCTAAGTCTCATGGCCCTCTATCAGAATTTGGGAAGATTCGAGAAACTTAATTTTTCGCCCCCCCAAAAAAAAAACGTAAGGGGTACCACTGTCGTTTTTTTTTTCGGGCCGAATTTTTGAGTTTCGATATCTCAGCTCTGGAAGGGGCTAGAGCCTCCATTTTTGCACTCAGGTCTAAGTCTCATGGCCCTCTATCAGAATTTGGGAAGATTGGAGAAACTTAATTTTTCGCCCAAAAAAAAAAACGTAAGGGGTACCACTGTCGTTTTTTTTCGGGCCGAATTTTTGAGTTTCGATATCTCAGCTCTGGAAGGGGCTAGAGCCTCCATTTTTGCACTCTGGTCTAAGTCTCATGGCCCTCTATCAGAATTTGGGAAGATTGGAGAAACTTAAGTTTTCGCCCCAAAAAAAAAAAACGTAAGGAGTACCACTGTCGTTTTTTTTTCGGGCCGAATTTTTGAGTTTCGATATCTCAGCTCTGGAAGGGGCTAGAGCCTCCATTTTTGCACTCAGGTCTAAGTCTCATGGCCCTCTACCAGAATTTGGGAAGATTGGAGAAACTTAATTTTTCGCCCAAAAAAAAAACGTAAGGGGTACCACTGTCGTTTTTTTTTCGGGCCGAATTTTTGAGTTTCGATATCTCAGCTCTGGAAGGGACTAGAGCCTCCATTTTTGCACTCAGGTCTAAGTCTCATGGCCCTCTATCAGAATTTGGGAAGATTGGAGAAACTTAATTTTTCGCCCAAAAAAAAAAAACGTAAGGGGTACCACTGTCGTTTTTTTTTCGGGCCGAATTTTTGAGTTTCGATATCTCAGCTCTGGAAGGGGCTAGAGCCTCCATTTTTGCACTCAGGTCTAAGTCTCATGGCCCTCTATCAGAATTTGGGAAGATTGGAGAAACCTAATTTTTCGCCCAAAAAAAAAAACGTAAGGGGTACCACTGTCGTTTTTTTTTTCGGGCCGAATTTTTGAGTTTCGATATCTCAGCTCTGGAAGGGGCTAGAGCCTCCATTTTTGCACTCAGGTCTAAGTCTCATGGCCCTCTATCAGAATTTGGGAAGATTGGAGAAACTTAATTTTTCGCCCAAAAAAAAAACGTAAATGGTACCACTGTCGTTTTTTTTTTCGGGCCGAATTTTTGAGTTTCGATATCTCAGCTCTGGAAGGGGCTAGAGCCTCCATTTTTGCACTCAGGTCTAAGTCTCATGGCCCTCTATCAGAATTTGGGAAGATTGGAGAAACTTAATTTTTCGCCCAAAAAAAAAACGTAAGGGGTACCACTGTCGTTTTTTTTTCGGGCCGAATTTTTGAGTTTCGATATCTCAGCTCTGGAAGGGGCTAGAGCCTCCATTTTTGCACTCAGGTCTAAGTCTCATGGCCCTCTATCAGAATTTGGGAAGATTGGAGAAACCTAATTTTTCGCCCAAAAAAAAAAAACGTAAGGGGTACCACTGTCGTTTTTTTTTCGGGACGAATTTTTGAGTTTCGATATCTCAGCTCTGGAAGGGGCTAGAGCCTCCATTTTTGCACTCAGGTCTAAGTCTCATGGCCCTCTATCAGAATTTGGGAAGATTGGAGAAACTTAATTTTTCGCCCCCAAAAAAAAACGTAAGGGGTACCACTGTCGTTTTTTTTTTCGGGCCGAATTTTTGAGTTTCTATATCTCAGCTCTGGAAGGGGCTAGAGCCTCCATTTTTGCACTCAGGTCTAAGTCTCATGGCCCTCTATCAGAATTTGGGAAGATTGGAGAAACTTAATTTTTCGCCCAAAAAAAAAAACGTAAGGGGTACCACTGTCGTTTTTTTTCGGGCCGAATTTTTGAGTTTCGATATCTCAGCTCTGGAAGGGGCTAGAGCCTCCATTTTTTTACTCAGGTCTAAGTCTCATGGCTCTCTATCAGAATTTGGGAAGATTGGAGAAACTTAATTTTTCGCCCCCCCAAAAAAAAACGTAAGGGGTACCACTGTCGTTTTTTTTTCGGGCCGAATTTTTGAGTTTCGATATCTCAGCTCTGGAAGGGGCTAGAGCCTCCATTTTTGCACTCAGGTCTAAGTCTCATGGCCCTCTATCAGAATTTGGGAAGATTGGAGAAACTTAATTTTTCGCCCAAAAAAAAAAAACGTAAGGGGTACCACTGTCGTTTTTTTTCGGGCCGAATTTTTGAGTTTCGATATCTCAGCTCTGGAAGAGGCTAGAGCCTCAATTTTTTCACTCAGGTCTAAGTCTCATGGCCCTCTATCAGAATTTGGGAAGATTGGAGAAACTTAATTTTTCGCCCCCCAAAAAAAAACGTAAGGGGTACCACTGTCGTTTTTTTTTCGGGCCGAATTTTTGAGTTTCGATATCTCAGCTCTGGAAGGGGCTAGAGCCTCCATTTTTGCACTCAGGTCTAAGTCTCATGGCCCTCTATCAGAATTTGGGAAGATTGGAGAAACTTAATTTTTTCGCCCCAAAAAAAAAACGTAAGGGGTACCACTGTCGTTTTTTTTTCGGGCCGAATTTTTGAGTTTCGATATCTCAGCTCTGGAAGGGTCTAGAGCCTCCATTTTTGCACTCAGGTCTAAGTCTCATGGCCCTCTACCAGAATTTGTGAGGATTTGAGAAACTTAATTTTTCGCCCAAAAAAAAAAAACGTAAGGGGTACCATTGTCGTTTTTTTTTCGGGCCGAATTTTTGAGTTTCGATATCTCAGCTCTGGAAGGGGCTAGAGCCTCCATTTTTGCACTCAGGTCTAAGTCTCATGGCCCTCTATCAGAATTTGGGAAGATTGGAGAAACTTAATTTTTCGCCCGAAAAAAAACGTAAGGGTACCACTGTCGTTTTTTTTTCGGGCCGAATTTTTGAGTTTCGATATCTCAGCT
Organism: Pimephales promelas; assembly: GCF_988280905.1. NCBI lineage: Eukaryota > Metazoa > Chordata > Actinopteri > Cypriniformes > Leuciscidae > Pimephales > Pimephales promelas. Next base: position 3,673,396 of record NC_142788.1, read on the forward strand.
CTGGAAGGGGCTAGAGCCTCCATTTTTGCACTCAGGTCTAAGTCTCATGGCCCTCTATCAGAATTTGGGAAGATTGGAGAAACCTAATTTTTCGCCCAAAAAAAAAAACGTAAGGGGTACCACTGTCGTTTTTTTTTTCGGGCCGAATTTTTGAGTTTCGATATCTCAGCTCTGGAAGGGGCTAGAGCCTCCATTTTTGCACTCAGGTCTAAGTCTCATGGCCCTCTATCAGAATTTGGGAAGATTGGAGAAACTTAATTTTTCGCCCCAAAAAAAAAATGTAAGGGGTACCACTGTCGTTTTTTTTTCGGGCCGAATTTTTGAGTTTCGATATCTCAGCTCTGGAAGGGGCTAGAGCCTCCATTTTTGCACTCAGGTCTAAGTCTCATGGCCCTCTATCAGAATTTGGGAAGATTGGAGAAACTTAATTTTTTGCCCAAAAAAAAAACGTAAGGGGTACCACTGTCGTTTTTTTTTCGGGCCGAATTTTTGAGTTTCGATATCTCAGCTCTGGAAGGGGCTAGAGCCTCCATTTTTGCACTCAGGTCTAAGTCTCATGGCCCTCTATCAGAATTTGGGAAGATTGGAGAAACTTAATTTTTCGCCCAAAAAAAAAAAACGTAAGGGGTACCACTGTAGTTTTTTTTCGGGCCGAATTTTTGAGTTTCGATATCTCAGCTCTGGTAGGGGCTAGAGCCTCCATTTTTTCACTCAGGTCTAAGTCTCATGGCCCTCTATCAGAATTTGGGAAGATTGGAGAAACTTAATTTTTCGCCCCCCAAAAAAAAAACGTAAGGGGTACCACTGTCGTTTTTTTTTCGGGCCGAATTTTTGAGTTTCGATATCTCAGCTCTGGAAGGGGCTAGAGCCTCCATTTTTGCACTCAGGTCTAAGTCTCATGGCCCTCTATCAGAATTTGGGAAGATTGGAGAAACTTAATTTTTCGCCCAAAAAAAAAAACGTAAGGGGTACCACTGTCGTTTTTTTTTCGGGCCGAATTTTTAAGTTTCGATATCTCAGCTCTGGAAGGGGCTAGAGCCTCCATTTTTTCACTCAGGTCTAAGTCTCATGGCCCTCTATCAGAATTTGGGAAGATTGGAGAAACTTAATTTTTCGCCCCCCAAAAAAAAACGTAAGGGGTACCACTGTCGTTTTTTTTTTCGGGCCGAATTTTTGAGTTTCGATATCTCAGCTCTGGAAGGGGCTAGAGCCTCCATTTTTGCACTCAGGTCTAAGTCTCATGGCCCTCTATCAGAATTTGGGAATATTGGAGAAACTTAATTTTTCGCCCAAAAAAAAAACGTAAGGGGTAGCACTGTCGTTTTTTTTTTCGGGCCGAATTTTTGAGTTTCGATATCTCAGCTCTGGAAGGGGCTAGAACCTCCATTTTTGCACTCAGGTCTAAGTCTCATGGCCCTCTATCAGAATTTGGGAAGATTGGAGAAACCTAATTTTTCGCCCAAAAAAAAAACGTAAGGGGTACCACTGTCGTTTTTTTTTCGGGCCGAATTTTTGAGTTTCGATATCTCAGCTCTGGAAGGGGCTAGAGCCTCCATTTTTGCACTCAGGTCTAAGTCTCATGGCCCTTTACCAGAATTTGTGAGGATTTGAGAAACTTAATTTTTCGCCCAAAAAAAAAAAACGTAAGGGGTACCACTGTCGTTTTTTTTTCGGGCCGAATTTTTGAGTTTCGATATCTCAGCTCTGGAAGGGGCTAGAGCCTCCATTTTTGCACTCAGGTCTAAGTCTCATGGCCCTCTATCAGAATTTGGGAAGATTGGAGAAACTTAATTTTTCGCCCAAAAAAAAACGTAAGGGGTACCACTGTCGTTTTTTTTTTTCGGGCCGAATTTTTGAGTTTCGATATCTCAGCTCTGGAAGGGGCTAGAGCCTCCATTTTTGCACTCAGGTCTAAGTCTCATGACCCTCTATCAGAATTTGGGAAGATTGGAGAAACTTAATTTTTTCGCCCCAAAAAAAAAACGTAAGGGGTACCACTGTCGTTTTTTTTTCGGGCCGAATTTTTGAGTTTCGATATCTCAGCTCTGGAAGGGGCTAGAGCCTCCATTTTTGCACTCAGGTCTAAGTCTCATGGCCCTCTACCAGAATTTGTGAGGATTTGAGAAACTTAATTTTTCGCCCAAAAAAAAAAACATAAGGGGTACCATTGTCGTTTTTTTTTTCGGGCCGAATTTTTGAGTTTCGATATCTCAGCTCTGGAAGGGGCTAGAGCCTCCATTTTTGCACTCAGGTCTAAGTCTCATGGCCCTCTATCAGAATTTGGGAAGATTGGAGAAACTTAATTTTTCGCCCAAAAAAAAACGTAAGGGGTACCACTGTCGTTTTTTTTTTCAGGCCGAATTTTTGAGTTTCGATATCTCAGCTCTGGAAGGGGCTAGAGCCTCCATTTTTGCACTCAGGTCTAAGTCTCATGGCCCTCTATCAGAATTTGGGAAGATTGGAGAAACCTAATTTTTCGCCCAAAAAAAAAAAACGTAAGGGGTACCACTGTCGTTTTTTTTTCGGGCCGAATTTTTGAGTTTCGATATCTCAGCTCTGGAAGGGGCTAGAGCCTCCATTTTTGCACTCAGGTCTAAGTCTCATGGCCCTCTATCAGAATTTGGGAAGATTGGAGAAACTTAATTTTTCGCCCCAAAAAAAAAATTTAAGGGGTACCACTGTCGTTTTTTTTTCGGGCCGAATTTTTGAGTTTCGATATCTCAGCTCTGGAAGGGGCTAGAGCCTCCATTTTTGCACTCAGGTCTAAGTCTCATGGCCCTCTATCAGAATTTGGGAAGATTGGAGAAACTTAATTTTTCGCCCAAAAAAAAACCGTAAGGGGTACCACTGTCGTTTTTTTTTTTTTCGGGCCGAATTTTTGAGTTTCGATATCTCAGCTCTGGAAGGGGCTAGAGCCTCCATTTTTGCACTCAGGTCTAAGTCTCATGGCCCTCTATCAGAATTTGGGAAGATTGGAGAAACTTAATTTTTCGCCCAAAAAAAAAAAACGTAAGGGGTACCACTGTAGTTTTTTTTCGGGCTGAATTTTTGAGTTTCGATATCTCAGCTCTGGAAGGGGCTAGAGCCTCCATTTTTTCACTCAGGTCTAAGTCTCATGGCCCTCTATCAGAATTTGGGAAGATTGGAGAAACTTAATTTTTCGCCCCCCAAAAAAAAAACGTAAGGGGTACCACTGTCGTTTTTTTTTCGGGCCGAATTTTTGAGTTTCGATATCTCAGCTCTGGAAGGGGCTAGAGCCTCCATTTTTGCACTCAGGTCTAAGTCTCATGGCCCTCTATCAGAATTTGGGAAGATTGGAGAAACTTAAGTTTTCGCCCCCAAAAAAAAAACGTAAGGGGTACCACTGTCGTTTTTTTTTCGGGCCGAATTTTTGAGTTTCGATATCTCAGCTCTGGAAGGGGCTAGAGCCTCCATTTTTGCACTCAGGTCTAAGTCTCATGGCCCTCTACCAGAATTTGGGAAGATTGGAGAAACTTAATTTTTCGCCCAAAAAAAAAAACGTAAGGGGTACCACTTTCGTTTTTTTTTTCGGGCCGAATTTTTGAGTTTCGATATCTCAGCTCTGGAAGGGGCTAGAGCCTCCATTTTTGCACTCAGGTCTAAGTCTCATGGCCCTCTATCAGAATTTGGGAAGATTGGAGAAACTTAATTTTTCGCCCAAAAAAAAAAACGTAAGGGGTACCACTGTCGTTTTTTTTTTCGGGCCGAATTTTTGAGTTTCGATATCTCAGCTCTGGAAGGGGCTAGAGCCTCCATTTTTGCACTCAGGTCTAAGTCTCATGGCCCTCTATCAGAATTTGGGAAGATTGGAGAAACCTAATTTTTCGCCCAAAAAAAAAACGTAAGGGGTACCACTGTCGTTTTTTTTTTCGGGCCGAATTTTTGAGTTTCGATATCTCAGCTCTGGAAGGGGCTAGAGTCTCCATTTTTGCACTCAGGTCTAAGTCTCATGGCCCTCTATCAGAATTTGGGAAGATTGGAGAAACTTAATTTTTCGCCCCCAAAAAAAAACGTAACGGGTACCACTGTCGTTTTTTTTTTTTCGGGCCGAATCTTTGAGTTTCGATATCTCAGCTCTGGAAGGAGCTAGAGCCTCCATTTTTGCACTCAGGTCTAAGTCTCATGGCCCTCTATCAGAATTTGGGAAGATTGGAGAAACTTAATTTTTCGCCCAAAAAAAAAACGTAAGGGGTACCACTGTCGTTTTTTTTTCGGGCCGAATTTTTGAGTTTCGATATCTCAGCTCTGGAAGGGGCTAGAGCCTCCATTTTTGCACTCAGGTCTAAGTCTCATGGCCCTCTATCAGAATTTGGGAAGATTGGAGAAACCTAATTTTTCGCCCAAAAAAAAAAAACGTAAGGGGTACCACTGTCGTTTTTTTTTCGGGCCGAATTTTTGAGTTTCGATATCTCAGCTCTGGAAGGGGCTAGAGCCTCCATTTTTGCACTCAGGTCTAAGTCTCATGGCCCTTTACCAGAATTTGTGAGGATTTGAGAAACTTAATTTTTCGCCCAAAAAAAAAAACGTAAGGGGTACCACTGTCGTTTTTTTTTCGGGCCGAATTTTTGAGTTTCGATATCTCAGCTCTGGAAGGGGCTAGAGCCTCCATTTTTGCACTCAGGTCTAAGTCTCATGGCCCTCTATCAGAATTTGGGAAGATTGGAGAAACTTAATTTTTCGCCCAAAAAAAAACGTAAGGGGTACCACTGTCGTTTTTTTTTCGGGCCGAATTTTTGAGTTTCGATATCTCAGCTCTGGAAGGGGCTAGAGCCTCCATTTTTGCACTCAGGTCTAAGTCTCATGGCCCTCTATCAGAATTTGGGAAGATTGGAGAAACTTAATTTTTCGCCCCAAAAAAAAAACGTAAGGGGTACCACTGTCGTTTTTTTTTCGGGCCGAATTTTTGAGTTTCGATATCTCAGCTCTGGAAGGGGCTAGAGCCTCCATTTTTGCACTCAGGTCTAAGTCTCATGGCCCTCTACCAGAATTTGTGAGGATTTGAGAAACTTAATTTTTCGCCCAAAAAAAAAACGTAAGGGGTACCACTGTCGTTTTTTTTTTCGGGCCGAATTTTTGAGTTTCGATATCTCAGCTCTGGAAGGGGCTAGAGCCTCCATTTTTGCACTCAGGTCTAAGTCTCATGGCCCTCTATCAGAATTTGGGAAGATTGGAGAAACTTAATTTTTCGCCCAAAAAAAAACGTAAGGGGTACCACTGTCGTTTTTTTTTCGGGCCGAATTTTTGAGTTTCGATATCTCAGCTCTGGAAGGGGCTAGAGCCTCCATTTTTGCACTCAGGTCTAAGTCTCATGGCCCTCTATCAGAATTTGGGAAGATTGGAGAAACCTAATTTTTCGCCCAAAAAAAAAAACGTAAGGGGTACCACTGTCGTTTTTTTTTCGGGCCGAATTTTTGAGTTTCGATATCTCAGCTCTGGAAGGGGCTAGAGCCTCCATTTTTGCACTCAGGTCTAAGTCTCATGGCCCTCTATCAGAATTTGGGAAGATTGGAGAAACTTAATTTTTCGCCCCAAAAAAAAAATGTAAGGGGTACCACTGTCGTTTTTTTTTCGGGCCGAATTTTTGAGTTTCGATATCTCAGCTCTGGAAGGGGCTAGAGCCTCCATTTTTGCACTCAGGTCTAAGTCTCATGGCCCTCTATCAGAATTTGGGAAGATTGGAGAAACTTAATTTTTCGCCCAAAAAAAAAACGTAAGGGGTACCACTGTCGTTTTTTTTTCGGGCCGAATTTTTGAGTTTCGATATCTCAGCTCTGGAAGGGGCTAGAGCCTCCATTTTTGCACTCAGGTCTAAGTCTCATGGCCCTCTATCAGAATTTGGGAAGATTGGAGAAACTTAATTTTTCGCCCAAAAAAAAAACGTAAGGGGTACCACTGTAGTTTTTTTTCGGGCCGAATTTTTGAGTTTCGATATCTCAGCTCTGGAAGGGGCTAGAGCCTCCATTTTTTTCACTCAGGTCTAAGTCTCATGGCCCTCTATCAGAATTTGGGAAGATTGGAGAAACTTAATTTTTCGCCCCCCAAAAAAAAAACGTAAGGGGTACCACTGTCGTTTTTTTTTCGGGCCGAATTTTTGAGTTTCGATATCTCAGCTCTGGAAGGGGCTAGAGCCTCCATTTTTGCACTCAGGTCTAAGTCTCATGGCCCTCTATCAGAATTTGGGAAGATTGGAGAAACTTAATTTTTTCGCCCCAAAAAAAAAACGTAAGGGGTACCACTGTCGTTTTTTTTTCGGGCCGAATTTTTGAGTTTCGATATCTCAGCTCTGGAAGGGGCTAGAGCCTCCATTTTTGCACTCAGGTCTAAGTCTCATGGCCCTCTACCAGAATTTGTGAGGATTTGAGAAACTTAATTTTTCGCCCAAAAAAAAAAACGTAAGGGGTACCACTGTCGTTTTTTTTTTCGGGCCGAATTTTTGAGTTTCGATATCTCAGCTCTGGAAGGGGCTAGAGCCTCCATTTTTGCACTCAGGTCTAAGTCTCATGGCCCTCTATCAGAATTTGGGAAGATTGGAGAAACTTAATTTTTCGCCCAAAAAAAAAAACGTAAGGGGTACCACTGTCGTTTTTTTTTCGGGCCGAATTTTTGAGTTTCGATATCTCAGCTCTGGAAGGGGCTAGAGCCTCCATTTTTGCACTCAGGTCTAAGTCTCATGGCCCTCTATCAGAATTTGGGAAGATTGGAGAAACCTAATTTTTCGCCCAAAAAAAAAAACGTAAGGGGTACCACTGTCGTTTTTTTTCGGGCCGAATTTTTGAGTTTCGATATCTCAGCTCTGGAAGGGGCTAGAGCCTCCATTTTTGCACTCAGGTCTAAGTCTCATGGCCCTCTATCAGAATTTGGGAAGATTGGAGAAACTTAATTTTTCGCCCAAAAAAAAACGTAAGGGGTACCACTGTCGTTTTTTTTTCGGGCCGAATTTTTGAGTTTCGATATCTCAGCTCTGGAAGGGGCTAGAGCCTCCATTTTTGCACTCAGGTCTAAGTCTCATGGCCCTCTATCAGAATTTGGGAAGATTGGAGAAGCTTAATTTTTTCGCCCCATAAAAAAAAACGTAAGGGGTACCACTGTCGTTTTTTTTTCGGGCCGAATTTTTGAGTTTCGATATCTCAGCTCTGGAAGGGGCTAGAGCCTCCATTTTTGCACTCAGGTCTAAGTCTCATGGCCCTCTACCAGAATTTGTGAGGATTTGAGAAACTTAATTTTTCGCCCAAAAAAAAAAACGTAAGGGGTACCACTGTCGTTTTTTTTTTCGGGCCGAATTTTTGAGTTTCGATATCTCAGCTCTGGAAGGGGCTAGAGCCTCCATTTTTGCACTCAGGTCTAAGTCTCATGGCCCTCTATCAGAATTTGGGAAGATTGGAGAAACTTAATTTTTCGCCCAAAAAAAAACGTAAGGGGTACCACTGTCGTTTTTTTTTCGGGCCGAATTTTTGAGTTTCGATATCTCAGCTCTGGAAGGGGCTAGAGCCTCCATTTTTGCACTCAGGTCTAAGTCTCATGGCCCTCTATCAGAATTTGGGAAGATTGTGGAAACCTAATTTTTCGCCCAAAAAAAAAAACGTAAGGGGTACCACTGTCGTTTTTTTTTCGGGCCGAATTTTTGAGTTTCGATATCTCAGCTCTGGAAGGGGCTAGAGCCTCCATTTTTGCACTCAGGTCTAAGTCTCATGGCCCTCTATCAGAATTTGGGAAGATTGGAGAAACTTAATTTTTCGCCCCAAAAAAAAAATGTAAGGGGTACCACTGTCGTTTTTTTTTCGGGCCGAATTTTTGAGTTTCGATATCTCAGCTCTGGAAGGGGCTAGAGCCTCCATTTTTGCACTCAGGTCTAAGTCTCATGGCCCTCTATCAGAATTTGGGAAGATTGGAGAAACTTAATTTTTCGCCCAAAAAAAAAACGTAAGGGGTACCACTGTCGTTTTTTTTTCGGGCCGAATTTTTGAGTTTCGATATCTCAGCTCTGGAAGGGGCTAGAGCCTCCATTTTTGCACTCAGTTCTAAGTCTCATGGCCCTCTATCAGAATTTGGGAAGATTGGAGAAACTTAATTTTTCGCCCAAAAAAAAAAACGTAAGGGGTACCACTGTAGTTTTTTTTCGGGCCGAATTTTTGAGTTTCGATATCTCAGCTCTGGAAGGGGCTAGAGCCTCCATTTTTTCACTCAGGTCTAAGTCTCATGGCCCTCTATCAGAATTTGGGAAGATTCGAGAAACTTAATTTTTCGCCCCCCCAAAAAAAAAACGTAAGGGGTACCACTGTCGTTTTTTTTTTCGGGCCGAATTTTTGAGTTTCGATATCTCAGCTCTGGAAGGGGCTAGAGCCTCCATTTTTGCACTCAGGTCTAAGTCTCATGGCCCTCTATCAGAATTTGGGAAGATTGGAGAAACTTAATTTTTCGCCCAAAAAAAAAAACGTAAGGGGTACCACTGTCGTTTTTTTTCGGGCCGAATTTTTGAGTTTCGATATCTCAGCTCTGGAAGGGGCTAGAGCCTCCATTTTTGCACTCTGGTCTAAGTCTCATGGCCCTCTATCAGAATTTGGGAAGATTGGAGAAACTTAAGTTTTCGCCCCAAAAAAAAAAAACGTAAGGAGTACCACTGTCGTTTTTTTTTCGGGCCGAATTTTTGAGTTTCGATATCTCAGCTCTGGAAGGGGCTAGAGCCTCCATTTTTGCACTCAGGTCTAAGTCTCATGGCCCTCTACCAGAATTTGGGAAGATTGGAGAAACTTAATTTTTCGCCCAAAAAAAAAACGTAAGGGGTACCACTGTCGTTTTTTTTTCGGGCCGAATTTTTGAGTTTCGATATCTCAGCTCTGGAAGGGACTAGAGCCTCCATTTTTGCACTCAGGTCTAAGTCTCATGGCCCTCTATCAGAATTTGGGAAGATTGGAGAAACTTAATTTTTCGCCCAAAAAAAAAAAACGTAAGGGGTACCACTGTCGTTTTTTTTTCGGGCCGAATTTTTGAGTTTCGATATCTCAGCTCTGGAAGGGGCTAGAGCCTCCATTTTTGCACTCAGGTCTAAGTCTCATGGCCCTCTATCAGAATTTGGGAAGATTGGAGAAACCTAATTTTTCGCCCAAAAAAAAAAACGTAAGGGGTACCACTGTCGTTTTTTTTTTCGGGCCGAATTTTTGAGTTTCGATATCTCAGCTCTGGAAGGGGCTAGAGCCTCCATTTTTGCACTCAGGTCTAAGTCTCATGGCCCTCTATCAGAATTTGGGAAGATTGGAGAAACTTAATTTTTCGCCCAAAAAAAAAAACGTAAATGGTACCACTGTCGTTTTTTTTTTCGGGCCGAATTTTTGAGTTTCGATATCTCAGCTCTGGAAGGGGCTAGAGCCTCCATTTTTGCACTCAGGTCTAAGTCTCATGGCCCTCTATCAGAATTTGGGAAGATTGGAGAAACTTAATTTTTCGCCCAAAAAAAAAACGTAAGGGGTACCACTGTCGTTTTTTTTTCGGGCCGAATTTTTGAGTTTCGATATCTCAGCTCTGGAAGGGGCTAGAGCCTCCATTTTTGCACTCAGGTCTAAGTCTCATGGCCCTCTATCAGAATTTGGGAAGATTGGAGAAACCTAATTTTTCGCCCAAAAAAAAAAAACGTAAGGGGTACCACTGTCGTTTTTTTTTCGGGACGAATTTTTGAGTTTCGATATCTCAGCTCTGGAAGGGGCTAGAGCCTCCATTTTTGCACTCAGGTCTAAGTCTCATGGCCCTCTATCAGAATTTGGGAAGATTGGAGAAACTTAATTTTTCGCCCCCAAAAAAAAACGTAAGGGGTACCACTGTCGTTTTTTTTTTCGGGCCGAATTTTTGAGTTTCTATATCTCAGCTCTGGAAGGGGCTAGAGCCTCCATTTTTGCACTCAGGTCTAAGTCTCATGGCCCTCTATCAGAATTTGGGAAGATTGGAGAAACTTAATTTTTCGCCCAAAAAAAAAAACGTAAGGGGTACCACTGTCGTTTTTTTTCGGGCCGAATTTTTGAGTTTCGATATCTCAGCTCTGGAAGGGGCTAGAGCCTCCATTTTTTTACTCAGGTCTAAGTCTCATGGCTCTCTATCAGAATTTGGGAAGATTGGAGAAACTTAATTTTTCGCCCCCCCAAAAAAAAACGTAAGGGGTACCACTGTCGTTTTTTTTTCGGGCCGAATTTTTGAGTTTCGATATCTCAGCTCTGGAAGGGGCTAGAGCCTCCATTTTTGCACTCAGGTCTAAGTCTCATGGCCCTCTATCAGAATTTGGGAAGATTGGAGAAACTTAATTTTTCGCCCAAAAAAAAAAAACGTAAGGGGTACCACTGTCGTTTTTTTTCGGGCCGAATTTTTGAGTTTCGATATCTCAGCTCTGGAAGAGGCTAGAGCCTCAATTTTTTCACTCAGGTCTAAGTCTCATGGCCCTCTATCAGAATTTGGGAAGATTGGAGAAACTTAATTTTTCGCCCCCCAAAAAAAAACGTAAGGGGTACCACTGTCGTTTTTTTTTCGGGCCGAATTTTTGAGTTTCGATATCTCAGCTCTGGAAGGGGCTAGAGCCTCCATTTTTGCACTCAGGTCTAAGTCTCATGGCCCTCTATCAGAATTTGGGAAGATTGGAGAAACTTAATTTTTTCGCCCCAAAAAAAAAACGTAAGGGGTACCACTGTCGTTTTTTTTTCGGGCCGAATTTTTGAGTTTCGATATCTCAGCTCTGGAAGGGTCTAGAGCCTCCATTTTTGCACTCAGGTCTAAGTCTCATGGCCCTCTACCAGAATTTGTGAGGATTTGAGAAACTTAATTTTTCGCCCAAAAAAAAAAAACGTAAGGGGTACCATTGTCGTTTTTTTTTCGGGCCGAATTTTTGAGTTTCGATATCTCAGCTCTGGAAGGGGCTAGAGCCTCCATTTTTGCACTCAGGTCTAAGTCTCATGGCCCTCTATCAGAATTTGGGAAGATTGGAGAAACTTAATTTTTCGCCCGAAAAAAAACGTAAGGGTACCACTGTCGTTTTTTTTTCGGGCCGAATTTTTGAGTTTCGATATCTCAGCTCTGGAAGGGGCTAGAGCCTCCATTTTTGCACTCAGGTCTAAGTCTCATGGCCCTCTATCAGAATTTGGGAAGATTGGAGAAACCTAATTTTTCGCCCAAAAAAAAAAACGTAAGGGGTACCACTGTCGTTTTTTTTTTCGGGCCGAATTTTTGAGTTTCGATATCTCAGCTCTGGAAGGGGCTAGAGCCTCCATTTTTGCACTCAGGTCTAAGTCTCATGGCCCTCTATCAGAATTTGGGAAGATTGGAGAAACTTAATTTTTCGCCCCAAAAAAAAAATGTAAGGGGTACCACTGTCGTTTTTTTTTCGGGCCGAATTTTTGAGTTTCGATATCTCAGCTCTGGAAGGGGCTAGAGCCTCCATTTTTGCACTCAGGTCTAAGTCTCATGGCCCTCTATCAGAATTTGGGAAGATTGGAGAAACTTAATTTTTTGCCCAAAAAAAAAACGTAAGGGGTACCACTGTCGTTTTTTTTTCGGGCCGAATTTTTGAGTTTCGATATCTCAGCTCTGGAAGGGGCTAGAGCCTCCATTTTTGCACTCAGGTCTAAGTCTCATGGCCCTCTATCAGAATTTGGGAAGATTGGAGAAACTTAATTTTTCGCCCAAAAAAAAAAAACGTAAGGGGTACCACTGTAGTTTTTTTTCGGGCCGAATTTTTGAGTTTCGATATCTCAGCTCTGGAAGGGGCTAGAGCCTCCATTTTTTCACTCAGGTCTAAGTCTCATGGCCCTCTATCAGAATTTGGGAAGATTGGAGAAACTTAATTTTTCGCCCCCCAAAAAAAAAACGTAAGGGGTACCACTGTCGTTTTTTTTTCGGGCCGAATTTTTGAGTTTCGATATCTCAGCTCTGGAAGGGGCTAGAGCCTCCATTTTTGCACTCAGGTCTAAGTCTCATGGCCCTCTATCAGAATTTGGGAAGATTGGAGAAACTTAATTTTTCGCCCAAAAAAAAAAACGTAAGGGGTACCACTGTCGTTTTTTTTTCGGGCCGAATTTTTAAGTTTCGATATCTCAGCTCTGGAAGGGGCTAGAGCCTCCATTTTTTCACTCAGGTCTAAGTCTCATGGCCCTCTATCAGAATTTGGGAAGATTGGAGAAACTTAATTTTTCGCCCCCCAAAAAAAAACGTAAGGGGTACCACTGTCGTTTTTTTTTTTCGGGCCGAATTTTTGAGTTTCGATATCTCAGCTCTGGAAGGGGCTAGAGCCTCCATTTTTGCACTCAGGTCTAAGTCTCATGGCCCTCTATCAGAATTTGGGAATATTGGAGAAACTTAATTTTTCGCCCAAAAAAAAAACGTAAGGGGTAGCACTGTCGTTTTTTTTTTCGGGCCGAATTTTTGAGTTTCGATATCTCAGCTCTGGAAGGGGCTAGAGCCTCCATTTTTGCACTCAAGTCTAAGTCTCATGGCCCTCTATCAGAATTTGGGAAGATTGGAGAAACTTAAGTTTTCGCCCCAAAAAAAAAAACGTAAGGGGTACCACTGTCGTTTTTTTTTCGGGCCGAATTTTTGAGTTTCGATATCTCAGCTCTGGAAGGGGCTAGAGCCTCCATTTTTGCACTCAGGTCTAAGTCTCATGGCCCTCTACCAGAATTTGGGAAGATTGGAGAAACTTAATTTTTCGCCCAAAAAAAAAACGTAAGGGGTACCACTGTCGTTTTTTTTTCGGGCCGAATATTTGAGTTTCGATATCTCAGCTCTGGAAGGGGCTAGAGCCTCCATTTTTGCACTCAGGTCTAAGTCTCATGGCCCTCTATCAGAATTTGGGAAGATTGGAGAAACTTAATTTTTCGCCCAAAAAAAACCGTAAGGGGTACCACTGTCGTTTTTTTTTTCGGGCCGAATTTTTGAGTTTCGATATCTCAGCTCTGGAAGGGACTAGAGCCTCCATTTTTGCACTCAGGTCTAAGTCTCATGGCCCTCTATCAGAATTTGGGAAGATTGGAGAAACTTAATTTTTCGCCCAAAAAAAAAAAACGTAAGGGGTACCACTGTCGTTTTTTTTTCGGGCCGAATTTTTGAGTTTCGATATCTCAGCTCTGGAAGGGGCTAGAGCCTCCATTTTTGCACTCAGGTCTAAGTCTCATGGCCCTCTATCAGAATTTGGGAAGATTGGAGAAACCTAATTTTTCGCCCAAAAAAAAAAACGTAAGGGGTACCACTGTCGTTTTTTTTTTCGGGCCGAATTTTTGAGTTTCGATATCTCAGCTCTGGAAGGGGCTAGAGCCTCCATTTTTGCACTCAGGTCTAAGTCTCATGGCCCTCTATCAGAATTTGGGAAGATTGGAGAAACTTAATTTTTCGCCCAAAAAAAAAAACGTAAGGGGTACCACTGTCGTTTTTTTTTTCGGGCCGAATTTTTGAGTTTCGATATCTCAGCTCTGGAAGGGGCTAGAGCCTCCATTTTTGCACTCAGGTCTAAGTCTCATGGCCCTCTATCAGAATTTGGGAAGATTGGAGAAACTTAATTTTTCGCCCAAAAAAAAAACGTTAGGGGTACCACTGTCGTTTTTTTTTCGGGCCGAATTTTTGAGTTTCGATATCTCAGCTCTGGAAGGGGCTAGAGCCTCCATTTTTGCACTCAGGTCTAAGTCTCATGGCCCTCTATCAGAATTTGGGAAGATTGGAGAAACCTAATTTTTCGCCCAAAAAAAAAAAACGTAAGGGGTACCACTGTCGTTTTTTTTTCGGGACGAATTTTTGAGTTTCGATATCTCAGCTCTGGAAGGGGCTAGAGCCTCCATTTTTGCACTCAGGTCTAAGTCTCATGGCCCTCTATCAGAATTTGGGAAGATTGGAGAAACTTAATTTTTCGCCCCCAAAAAAAACGTAAGGGGTACCACTGTCGTTTTTTTTTTCGGGCCGAATTTTTGAGTTTCTATATCTCAGCTCTGGAAGGGGCTAGAGCCTCCATTTTTGCACTCAGGTCTAAGTCTCATGGCCCTCTATCAGAATTTGGGAAGATTGGAGAAACTTAATTTTTCGCCCAAAAAAAAAACGTAAGGGGTACCACTGTCGTTTTTTTTCGGCCGAATTTTTGAGTTTCGATATCTCAGCTCTGGAAGGGGCTAGAGCCTCCATTTTTTTACTCAGGTCTAAGTCTCATGGCCCTCTATCAGAATTTGGGAAGATTGGAGAAACTTAATTTTTCGCCCCCCCCAAAAAAAACGTAAGGGGTACCACTGTCGTTTTTTTTTTCGGGCCGAATTTTTGAGTTTCGATATCTCAGCTCTGGAAGGGGCTAGAGCCTCCATTTTTGCACTCAGGTCTAAGTCTCATGGCCCTCTATCAGAATTTGGGAAGATTGGAGAAACTTAATTTTTCGCCCAAAAAAAAAAAACGTAAGGGGTACCACTGTCGTTTTTTTTCGGGCCGAATTTTTGAGTTTCGATATCTCAGCTCTGGAAGAGGCTAGAGCCTCAATTTTTTCACTCAGGTCTAAGTCTCATGGCCCTCTATCAGAATTTGGGAAGATTGGAGAAACTTAATTTTTCGCCCCCCAAAAAAAAACGTAAGGGGTACCACTGTCGTTTTTTTTTCGGGCCGAATTTTTGAGTTTCGATATCTCAGCTCTGGAAGGGGCTAGAGCCTCCATTTTTGCACTCAGGTCTAAGTCTCATGGCCCTCTATCAGAATTTGGGAAGATTGGAGAAACTTAATTTTTTCGCCCCAAAAAAAAAACGTAAGGGGTACCACTGTCGTTTTTTTTTCGGGCCGAATTTTTGAGTTTCGATATCTCAGCTCTGGAAGGGTCTAGAGCCTCCATTTTTGCACTCAGGTCTAAGTCTCATGGCCCTCTACCAGAATTTGTGAGGATTTGAGAAACTTAATTTTTCGCCCAAAAAAAAAAACGTAAGGGGTACCATTGTCGTTTTTTTTTCGGGCCGAATTTTTGAGTTTCGATATCTCAGCTCTGGAAGGGGCTAGAGCCTCCATTTTTGCACTCAGGTCTAAGTCTCATGGCCCTCTATCAGAATTTGGGAAGATTGGAGAAACTTAATTTTTCGCCCCAAAAAAAAAATGTAAGGGGTACCACTGTCGTTTTTTTTTCGGGCCGAATTTTTGAGTTTCGATATCTCAGCTCTGGAAGGGGCTAGAGCCTCCATTTTTGCACTCAGGTCTAAGTCTCATGGCCCTCTATCAGAATTTGGGAAGATTGGAGAAACTTAATTTTTCGCCCAAAAAAAAAACGTAAGGGGTACCACTGTCGTTTTTTTTTCGGGCCGAATTTTTGAGTTTCGATATCTCAGCTCTGGAAGGGGCTAGAGCCTCCATTTTTGCACTCAGGTCTAAGTCTCATGGCCCTCTATCAGAATTTGGGAAGATTGGAGAAACTTAATTTTTCGCCCAAAAAAAAAAAACGTAAGGGGTACCACTGTAGTTTTTTTTCGGGCCGAATTTTTGAGTTTCGATATCTCAGCTCTGGAAGGGGCTAGAGCCTCCATTTTTTCACTCAGGTCTAAGTCTCATGGCCCTCTATCAGAATTTGGGAAGATTGGAGAAACTTAATTTTTCGCCCCCCCAAAAAAAAACGTAAGGGGTACCACTGTCGTTTTTTTTTCGGGCCGAATTTTTGAGTTTCGATATCTCAGCTCTGGAAGGGGCTAGAGCCTCCATTTTTGCACTCAGGTCTAAGTCTCATGGCCCTCTATCAGAATTTGGGAAGATTGGAGAAACTTAATTTTTCGCCCAAAAAAAAAAACGTAAGGGGTACCACTGTCGTTTTTTTTTCGGGCCGAATTTTTAAGTTTCGATATCTCAGCTCTGGAAGGGGCTAGAGCCTCCATTTTTTCACTCAGGTCTAAGTCTCATGGCCCTCTATCAGAATTTGGGAAGATTGGAGAAACTTAATTTTTCGCCCCCCCAAAAAAAACGTAAGGGGTACCACTGTCGTTTTTTTTTTCGGGCCGAATTTTTGAGTTTCGATATCTCAGCTCTGGAAGGGGCTAGAGCCTCCATTTTTGCACTCAGGTCTAAGTCTCATGGCCCTCTATCAGAATTTGGGAATATTGGAGAAACTTAATTTTTCGCCCAAAAAAAAAACGTAAGGGGTAGAACTGTCGTTTTTTTTTTCGGGCCGAATTTTTGAGTTTCGATATCTCAGCTCTGGAAGGGGCTAGAGCCTCCATTTTTGCACTCAGGTCTAAGTCTCATGGCCCTCTATCAGAATTTGGGAAGATTGGAGAAACTAAAGTTTTCGCCCCAAAAAAAAAAACGTAAGGGGTACCACTGTCGTTTTTTTTTCGGGCCGAATTTTTGAGTTTCGATATCTCAGCTCTGGAAGGGGCTAGAGCCTCCATTTTTGCACTCAGGTCTAAGTCTCATGGCCCTCTACCAGAATTTGGGAAGATTGGAGAAACTTAATTTTTCGCCCAAAAAAAAAACGTAAGGGGTACCACTGTCGTTTTTTTTTCGGGCCGAATATTTGAGTTTCGATATCTCAGCTCTGGAAGGGGCTAGAGCCTCCATTTTTGCACTCAGGTCTAAGTCTCATGGCCCTCTATCAGAATTTGGGAAGATTGGAGAAACTTAATTTTTCGCCCAAAAAAAAAAACGTAAGGGGTACCACTGTCGTTTTTTTTTCGGGCCGAATTTTTGAGTTTCGATATCTCAGCTCTGGAAGGGGCTAGAGCCTCCATTTTTGCACTCAGGTCTAAGTCTCATGGCCCTCTATCAGAATTTGGGAAGATTGGAGAAACTTAATTTTTCGCCCAAAAAAAAAAACGTAAGGGGTACCACTGTCGTTTTTTTTTTCGGGCCGAATTTTTGAGTTTCGATATCTCAGCTCTGGAAGGGGCTAGAGCCTCCATTTTTGCACTCAGGTCTAAGTCTCATGGCCCTCTATCAGAATTTGGGAAGATTGGAGAAACTTAATTTTTCGCCCAAAAAAAAAACGTAAGGGGTACCACTGTCGTTTTTTTTTCGGGCCGAATTTTTGAGTTTCGATATCTCAGCTCTGGAAGGGGCTAGAGCCTCCATTTTTGCACTCAGGTCTAAGTCTCATGGCCCTCTATCAGAATTTGGGAAGATTGGAGAAACCTAATTTTTCGCCCAAAAAAAAAAACGTAAGGGGTACCACTGTCGTTTTTTTTTCGGGCCGAATTTTTGAGTTTCGATATCTCAGCTCTGGAAGGGGCTAGAGCCTCCATTTTTGCACTCAGGTCTAAGTCTCATGGCCCTCTATCAGAATTTGGGAAGATTGGAGAAACTAAATTTTTCGCCCAAAAAAAAACGTAAGGGGTACCACTGTCGTTTTTTTTTCGGGCCGAATTTTTGAGTTTCGATATCTCAGCTCGGGAAGGGGCTAGAGCCTCCATTTTTGCACTCAGGTCTAAGTCTCATGGCCCTCTACCAGAATTTGTGAGGATTTGAGAAACTTAATTTTTCGCCCAAAAAAAAAAACGTAAGGGGTACCACTGTCGTTTTTTTTTCGGGCCGAATTTTTGAGTTTCGATATCTCAGCTCTGGAAGGGGCTAGAGCCTCCATTTTTGCACTCAGGTCTAAGTCTCATGGCCCTCTATCAGAATTTGGGAAGATTGGAGAAACCTAATTTTTCGCCCAAAAAAAAAAAACGTAAGGGGTACCACTGTCGTTTTTTTTTCGGGCCGAATTTTTGAGTTTCGATATCTCAGCTCTGGAAGGGGCTAGAGCCTCCATTTTTGCACTCAGGTCTAAGTCTCATGGCCCTCTATCAGAATTTGGGAAGATTGGAGAAACTTAATTTTTCGCCCCCAAAAAAAAATGTAAGGGGTACCACTGTCGTTTTTTTTTCGGGCCGAATTTTTGAGTTTCGATATCTCAGCTCTGGAAGGGGCTAGAGCCTCCATTTTTGCACTCAGGTCTAAGTCTCATGGCCCTCTATCAGAATTTGGGAAGATTGGAGAAACTTAATTTTTCGCCCAAAAAAAAACGTAAGGGGTACCACTGTCGTTTTTTTTTTTCGGGCCGAATTTTTGAGTTTCGATATCTCAGCTCTGGAAGGGGCTAGAGCCTCCATTTTTGCACTCAGGTCTAAGTCTCATGGCCCTCTATCAGAATTTGGGAAGATTGGAGAAACTTAATTTTTCGCCCAAAAAAAAAAAACGTAAGGGGTACCACTGTAGTTTTTTTTCGGGCCGAATCTTTGAGTTTCGATATCTCAGCTCTGGAAGGGGCTAGAGCCTCCATTTTTTCACTCAGGTCTAAGTCTCATGGCCCTCTATCAGAATTTGGGAAGATTGGAGAAACTTAATTTTTCGCCCCCCCAAAAAAAAACGTAAGGGGTACCACTGTCGTTTTTTTTTCGGGCCGAATTTTTGAGTTTCGATATCTCAGCTCTGGAAGGGGCTAGAGCCTCCATTTTTGCACTCAGGTCTAAGTCTCATGGCCCTCTATCAGAATTTGGGAAGATTGGAGAAACTTAATTTTTCGCCCAAAAAAAAAAACGTAAGGGGTACCACTGTCGTTTTTTTTTCGGGCCGAATTTTTGAGTTTCGATATCTCAGCTCTGGAAGGGGCTAGAGCCTCCATTTTTTCACTCAGGTCTAAGTCTCATGGCCCTCTATCAGAATTTGGGAAGATTGGAGAAACTTAATTTTTCGCCCCCCAAAAAAAAAACGTAAGGGGTACCACTGTCGTTTTTTTTTCGGGCCGAATTTTTGAGTTTCGATATCTCAGCTCTGGAAGGGGCTAGAGCCTCCATTTTTGCACTCAGGTCTATGTCTCATGGCCCTCTATCAGAATTTGGGAATATTGGAGAAACTTAATTTTTCGCCCAAAAAAAAACCGTAAGGGGTAGCACTGTCGTTTTTTTTTTCGGGCCGAATTTTTGAGTTTCGATATCTCAGCTCTGGAAGGGGCTAGAGCCTCCATTTTTGCACTCAGGTCTAAGTCTCATGGCCCTCTATCAGAATTTGGGAAGATTGGAGAAACTTAAGTTTTCGCCCCAAAAAAAAAAACGTAAGGGGTACCACTGTCGTTTTTTTTTCGGGCCGAATTTTTGAGTTTCGATATCTCAGCTCTGGAAGGGGCTAGAGCCTCCATTTTTGCACTCAGGTCTAAGTCTCATGGCCCTCTACCAGAATTTGGGAAGATTGGAGAAACTTAATTTTTCGCCCAAAAAAAAAACGTAAGGGGTACCACTTTCGTTTTTTTTTCGGGCCGAATTTTTGAGTTTCGATATCTCAGCTCTGGAAGGGGCTAGAGCCTCCATTTTTGCACTCAGGTCTAAGTCTCATGGCCCTCTATCAGAATTTGGGAAGATTGGAGAAACTTAATTTTTCGCCCAAAAAAAAAAACGTAAGGGGTACCACTGTTGTTTTTTTTTTCGGGCCGAATTTTTGAGTTTCGATATCTCAGCTCTGGAAGGGGCTAGAGCCTCCATTTTTGCACTCAGGTCTAAGTCTCATGGCCCTCTATCAGAATTTGGGAAGATTGGAGAAACCTAATTTTTCGCCCAAAAAAAAAACGTAAGGGGTACCACTGTCGTTTTTTTTTTCGGGCCGAATTTTTGAGTTTCGATATCTCAGCTCTGGAAGGGGCTAGAGCCTCCATTTTTGCACTCAGGTCTAAGTCTCATGGCCCTCTATCAGAATTTGGAAAGATTGGAGAAACTTAATTTTTCGCCCCCAAAAAAAAACGTAAGGGGTACCACTGTCGTTTTTTTTTTTTCGGGCCGAATTTTTGAGTTTCGATATCTCAGCTCTGGAAGGGGCTAGAGCCTCCATTTTTGCACTCAGGTCTAAGTCTCATGGCCCTCTATCAGAATTTGGGAAGATTGGAGAAACTTAATTTTTCGCCCAAAAAAAAAAACGTAAGGGGTACCACTGTCGTTTTTTTTTTTTCGGGCCGAATTTTTGAGTTTCGATATCTCAGCTCTGGAAGGGGCTAGAGCCTCCATTTTTGCACTCAGGTCTAAGTCTCATGGCCCTCTATCAGAATTTGGGAAGATTGGAGAAACTTAATTTTTCGCCCAAAAAAAAAAACGTAAGGGGTACCACTGTCGTTTTTTTTTCGGGCCGAATTTTTGAGCTTCGATATCTCAGCTCTGGAAGGGGCTAGAGCCTCCATTTTTGCACTCAGGTCTAAGTCTCATGGCCCTCTATCAGAATTTGGGAAGATCGGAGAAACCTAATTTTTCGCCCAAAAAAAAAAAACGTAAGGGGTACCACTGTCGTTTTTTTTTCGGGACGAATTTTTGAGTTTCGATATCTCAGCTCTGGAAGGGGCTAGAGCCTCCATTTTTGCACTCAGGTCTAAGTCTCATGGCCCTTTACCAGAATTTGTGAGGATTTGAGAAACTTAATTTTTCGCCCAAAAAAAAAACGTAAGGGGTACCACTGTCGTTTTTTTTTCGGGCCGAATTTTTGAGTTTCGATATCTCAGCTCTGGAAGGGGCTAGAGCCTCCATTTTTGCACTCAGGTCTAAGTCTCATGGCCCTCTATCAGAATTTGGGAAGATTGGAGAAACTTAATTTTTCGCCCAAAAAAAAACGTAAGGGGTACCACTGTCGTTTTTTTTTCGGGCCGAATTTTTGAGTTTCGATATCTCAGCTCTGGAAGGGGCTAGAGCCACCATTTTTGCACTCAGGTCTAAGTCTCATGGCCCTCTATCAGAATTTGGGAAGATTGGAGAAACTTAATTTTTTCGCCCCAAAAAAAAAACGTAAGGGGTACCACTGTCGTTTTTTTTTCGGGCCGAATTTTTGAGTTTCGATATCTCAGCTCTGGAAGGGGCTAGAGCCTCCATTTTTGCACTCAGGTCTAAGTCTCATGGCCCTCTACCAGAATTTGTGAGGATTTGAGAAACTTAATTTTTCGCCCAAAAAAAAAAAACGTAAGGGGAACCACTGTCGTTTTTTTTTTCGGGCCGAATTTTTGAGTTTCGATATCTCAGCTCTGGAAGGGGCTAGAGCCTCCATTTTTGCACTCAGGTCTAAGTCTCATGGCCCTCTATCAGAATTTGGGAAGATTGGAGAAACTTAATTTTTCGCCCAAAAAAAAACGTAAGGGGTACCACTGTCGTTTTTTTTTCGGGCCGAATTTTTGAGTTTCGATATCTCAGCTCTGGAAGGGGCTAGAGCCTCCATTTTTGCACTCAGGTCTAAGTCTCATGGCCCTCTATCAGAATTTGGGAAGATTGGAGAAACCTAATTTTTCGCCCAAAAAAAAAAACGTAAGGGGTACCACTGTCGTTTTTTTTTCGGGCTGAATTTTTGAGTTTCGATATCTCAGCTCTGGAAGGGGCTAGAGCCTCCATTTTTGCACTCAGGTCTAAGTCTCATGGCCCTCTATCAGAATTTGGGAAGATTGGAGAAACTTAATTTTTCGCCCCAAAAAAAAAACGTAAGGGGTACCACTGTCGTTTTTTTTTCGGGCCGAATTTTTGAGTTTCGATATCTCAGCTCTGGAAGGGGCTAGAGCCTCCATTTTTGCACTCAGGTCTAAGTCTCATGGCCCTCTATCAGAATTTGGGAAGATTGGAGAAACTTAATTTTTCGCCCAAAAAAAAACGTAAGGGGTACCACTGTCGTTTTTTTTTTTCGGGCCGAATTTTTGAGTTTCGATATCTCAGCTCTGGAAGGGGCTAGAGCCTCCATTTTTGCACTCAGGTCTAAGTCTCATGGCCCTCTATCAGAATTTGGGAAGATTGGAGAAACTTAATTTTTCGCCCAAAAAAAAAAAAAAACGTAAGGGGTACCACTGTAGTTTTTTTTCGGGCCGAATCTTTGAGTTTCGATATCTCAGCTCTGGAAGGGGCTAGAGCCTCCATTTTTTCACTCAGGTCTAAGTCTCATGGCCCTCTATCAGAATTTGGGAAGATTGGAGAAACTTAATTTTTCGCCCCCCCAAAAAAAAACGTAAGGGGTACCACTGTCGTTTTTTTTTCGGGCCGAATTTTTGAGTTTCGATATCTCAGCTCTGGAAGGGGCTAGAGCCTCCATTTTTGCACTCAGGTCTAAGTCTCATGGCCCTCTATCAGAATTTGGGAAGATTGGAGAAACTTAATTTTTCGCCCAAAAAAAAAAACGTAAGGGGTACCACTGTCGTTTTTTTTTCGGGCCGAATTTTTGAGTTTCGATATCTCAGCTCTGGAAGGGGCTAGAGCCTCCATTTTTTCACTCAGGTCTAAGTCTCATGGCCCTCTATCAGAATTTGGGAAGATTGGAGAAACTTAATTTTTCGCCCCCCAAAAAAAAAACGTAAGGGGTACCACTGTCGTTTTTTTTTCGGGCCGAATTTTTGAGTTTCGATATCTCAGCTCTGGAAGGGGCTAGAGCCTCCATTTTTGCACTCAGGTCTATGTCTCATGGCCCTCTATCAGAATTTGGGAATATTGGAGAAACTTAATTTTTCGCCCAAAAAAAAAACCGTAAGGGGTAGCACTGTCGTTTTTTTTTCGGGCCGAATTTTTGAGTTTCGATATCTCAGCTCTGGAAGGGGCTAGAGCCTCCATTTTTGCACTCAGGTCTAAGTCTCATGGCCCTCTATCAGAATTTGGGAAGATTGGAGAAACTTAAGTTTTCGCCCCCAAAAAAAAAAACGTAAGGGGTACCACTGTCGTTTTTTTTTCGGGCCGAATTTTTGAGTTTCGATATCTCAGCTCTGGAAGGGGCTAGAGCCTCCATTTTTGCACTCAGGTCTAAGTCTCATGGCCCTCTACCAGAATTTGGGAAGATTGGAGAAACTTAATTTTTCGCCCAAAAAAAAAACGTAAGGGGTACCACTTTCGTTTTTTTTTCGGGCCGAATTTTTGAGTTTCGATATCTCAGCTCTGGAAGGGGCTAGAGCCTCCATTTTTGCACTCAGGTCTAAGTCTCATGGCCCTCTATCAGAATTTGGGAAGATTGGAGAAACTTAATTTTTCGCCCAAAAAAAAAAACGTAAGGGGTACCACTGTCGTTTTTTTTTTTCGGGCCGAATTTTTGAGTTTCGATATCTCAGCTCTGGAAGGGGCTAGAGCCTCCATTTTTGCACTCAGGTCTAAGTCTCATGGCCCTCTATCAGAATTTGGGAAGATTGGAGAAACCTAATTTTTCGCCCAAAAAAAAAACGTAAGGGGTACCACTGTCGTTTTTTTTTTCGGGCCGAATTTTTGAGTTTCGATATCTCAGCTCTGGAAGGGGCTAGAGCCTCCATTTTTGCACTCAGGTCTAAGTCTCATGGCCCTCTATCAGAATTTGGAAAGATTGGAGAAACTTAATTTTTCGCCCCCAAAAAAAAACGTAAGGGGTACCACTGTCGTTTTTTTTTTTCGGGCCGAATTTTTGAGTTTCGATATCTCAGCTCTGGAAGGGGCTAGAGCCTCCATTTTTGCACTCAGGTCTAAGTCTCATGGCCCTCTATCAGAATTTGGGAAGATTGGAGAAACTTAATTTTTCGCCCAAAAAAAAAACGTAAGGGGTACCACTGTCGTTTTTTTTTCGGGCCGAATTTTTGAGCTTCGATATCTCAGCTCTGGAAGGGGCTAGAGCCTCCATTTTTGCACTCAGGTCTAAGTCTCATGGCCCTCTATCAGAATTTGGGAAGATCGGAGAAACCTAATTTTTCGCCCAAAAAAAAAAAACGTAAGGGGTACCACTGTCGTTTTTTTTTCGGGACGAATTTTTGAGTTTCGATATCTCAGCTCTGGAAGGGGCTAGAGCCTCCATTTTTGCACTCAGGTCTAAGTCTCATGGCCCTTTACCAGAATTTGTGAGGATTTGAGAAACTTAATTTTTCGCCCAAAAAAAAAAACGTAAGGGGTACCACTGTCGTTTTTTTTTCGGGCCGAATTTTTGAGTTTCGATATCTCAGCTCTGGAAGGGGCTAGAGCCTCCATTTTTGCACTCAGGTCTAAGTCTCATGGCCCTCTATCAGAATTTGGGAAGATTGGAGAAACTTAATTTTTCGCCCAAAAAAAAACGTAAGGGGTACCACTGTCGTTTTTTTTTCGGGCCGAATTTTTGAGTTTCGATATCTCAGCTCTGGAAGGGGCTAGAGCCACCATTTTTGCACTCAGGTCTAAGTCTCATGGCCCTCTATCAGAATTTGGGAAGATTGGAGAAACTTAATTTTTTCGCCCCAAAAAAAAAACGTAAGGGGTACCACTGTCGTTTTTTTTTCGGGCCGAATTTTTGAGTTTCGATATCTCAGCTCTGGAAGGGGCTAGAGCCTCCATTTTTGCACTCAGGTCTAAGTCTCATGGCCCTCTACCAGAATTTGTGAGGATTTGAGAAACTTAATTTTTCGCCCAAAAAAAAAAAACGTAAGGGGAACCACTGTCGTTTTTTTTTTCGGGCCGAATTTTTGAGTTTCGATATCTCAGCTCTGGAAGGGGCTAGAGCCTCCATTTTTGCACTCAGGTCTAAGTCTCATGGCCCTCTATCAGAATTTGGGAAGATTGGAGAAACTTAATTTTTTGCCCAAAAAAAAACGTAAGGGGTACCACTGTCGTTTTTTTTTCGGGCCGAATTTTTGAGTTTCGATATCTCAGCTCTGGAAGGGGCTAGAGCCTCCATTTTTGCACTCAGGTCTAAGTCTCATGGCCCTCTATCAGAATTTGGGAAGATTGGAGAAACCTAATTTTTCGCCCAAAAAAAAAAACGTAAGGGGTACCACTGTCGTTTTTTTTTCGGGCCGAATTTTTGAGTTTCGATATCTCAGCTCTGGAAGGGGCTAGAGCCTCCATTTTTGCACTCAGGTCTAAGTCTCATGGCCCTCTATCAGAATTTGGGAAGATTGGAGAAACTTAATTTTTCGCCCCAAAAAAAAAACGTAAGGGGTACCACTGTCGTTTTTTTTTCGGGCCGAATTTTTGAGTTTCGATATCTCAGCTCTGGAAGGGGCTAGAGCCTCCATTTTTGCACTCAGGTCTAAGTCTCATGGCCCTCTATCAGAATTTGGGAAGATTGGAGAAACTTAATTTTTCGCCCAAAAAAAAAACGTAAGGGGTACCACTGTCGTTTTTTTTCGGGCCGAATTTTTGAGTTTCGATATCTCAGCTCTGGAAGGGGCTAGAGCCTCCATTTTTGCACTCAGGTCTAAGTCTCATGGCCCTCTATCAGAATTTGGGAAGATTGGAGAAACTTAATTTTTCGCCCAAAAAAAAAACGTAAGGGGTACCACTGTAGTTTTTTTTCGGGCCGAATTTTTGAGTTTCGATATCTCAGCTCTGGAAGGGGCTAGAGCCTCCATTTTTTCACTCAGGTCTAAGTCTCATGGCCCTCTATCAGAATTTGGGAAGATTGGAGAAACTTAATTTTTCGCCCCCCAAAAAAAAAACGTAAGGGGTACCACTGTCGTTTTTTTTTCGGGCCGAATTTTTGAGTTTCGATATCTCAGCTCTGGAAGGGGCTAGAGCCTCCATTTTTGCACTCAGGTCTAAGTCTCATGGCCCTCTATCAGAATTTGGGAAGATTGGAGAAACTTAATTTTTCGCCCAAAAAAAAAAACGTAAGGGGTACCACTGTCGTTTTTTTTATGGGCCGAATTTTTGAGTTTCGATATCTCAGCTCTGGAAGGGGCTAGAGCCTCCATTTTTGCACTCAGGTCTAAGTCTCATGGCCCTCTATCAGAATTTGGGAAGATTGGAGAAACTTAAGTTTTCGCCCCAAAAAAAAAAAACGTAAGGGGTACCACTGTCGTTTTTTTTTCGGGCCGAATTTTTGAGTTTCGATATCTCAGCTCTGGAAGGGGCTAGAGCCTCCATTTTTGCACTCAGGTCTAAGTCTCATGGCCCTCTACCAGAATTTGGGAAGATTGGAGAAACTTAATTTTTCGCCCAAAAAAAAAACGTAAGGGGTACCACTGTCGTTTTTTTTTCGGGCCGAATTTTTGAGTTTCGATATCTCAGCTCTGGAAGGGGCTAGAGCCTCCATTTTTGCACTCAGGTCTAAGTCTCATGGCCCTCTATCAGAATTTGGGAAGATTGGAGAAACTTAATTTTTCGCCCAAAAAAAAAAAACGTAAGGGGTACCACTGTCGTTTTTTTTTCGGGCCGAATTTTTGAGTTTCGATATCTCAGCTCTGGAAGGGGCTAGAGCCTCCATTTTTGCACTCAGGTCTAAGTCTCATGGCCCTCTATCAGAATTTGGGAAGATTGGAGAAACCTAATTTTTCGCCCAAAAAAAAAAAACGTAAGGGGTACCACTGTCGTGTTTTTTTTTTCGGGCCGAATTTTTGAGTTTCGATATCTCAGCTCTGGAAGGGGCTAGAGCCTCCATTTTTGCACTCAGGTCTAAGTCTCATGGCCCTCTATCAGAATTTGGGAAGATTGGAGAAACTTAATTTTTCGCCCAAAAAAAAAAACGTAAGGGGTACCACTGTCGTTTTTTTTTTTCGGGCCGAATTTTTGAGTTTCGATATCTCAGCTCTGGAAGGGGCTAGAGCCTCCATTTTTGCACTCAGGTCTAAGTCTCATGGCCCTCTATCAGAATTTGGGAAGATTGGAGAAACTTAATTTTTCGCCCAAAAAAAAAACGTAAGGGGTACCACTGTCGTTTTTTTTTCGGGCCGAATTTTTGAGTTTCGATATCTCAGCTCTGGAAGGGGCTAGAGCCTCCATTTTTGCACTCAGGTCTAAGTCTCATGGCCCTCTATCAGAATTTGGGAAGATTGGAGAAACCTAATTTTTCGCCCAAAAAAAAAAACGTAAGGGGTACCACTGTCGTTTTTTTTTCGGGACGAATTTTTGAGTTTCGATATCTCAGCTCTGGAAGGGGCTAGAGCCTCCATTTTTGCACTCAGGTCTAAGTCTCATGGCCCTCTATCAGAATTTGGGAAGATTGGAGAAACTTAATTTTTCGCCCCAAAAAAAAAACGTAAGGGGTACCACTGTCGTTTTTTTTTTCGGGCCGAATTTTTGAGTTTCTATATCTCAGCTCTGGAAGGGGCTAGAGCCTCCATTTTTGCACTCAGGTCTAAGTCTCATGGCCCTCTATCAGAATTTGGGAAGATTGGAGAAACTTAATTTTTCGCCCAAAAAAAAAAACGTAAGGGGTACCACTGTCGTTTTTTTTCGGGCCGAATTTTTGAGTTTCGATATCTCAGCTCTGGAAGGGGCTAGAGCCTCCATTTTTTCACTCAGGTCTAAGTCTCATGGCCCTCTATCAGAATTTGGGAAGATTGGAGAAACTTAATTTTTCGCCCCCCCAAAAAAAAACGTAAGGGGTACCACTGTCGTTTTTTTTTCGGGCCGAATTTTTGAGTTTCGATATCTCAGCTCTGGAAGGGGCTAGAGCCTCCATTTTTGCACTCAGGTCTAAGTCTCATGGCCTTCTATCAGAATTTGGGAAGATTGGAGAAACTTAATTTTTCGCCCAAAAAAAAAAAACGTAAGGGGTACCACTGTCGTTTTTTTTTCGGGCCGAATTTTTGAGTTTCGATATCTCAGCTCTGGAAGGGGCTAGAGCCTCAATTTTTTCACTCAGGTCTAAGTCTCATGGCCCTCTATCAGAATTTGGGAAGATTGGAGAAACTTAATTTTTCGCCCCCCAAAAAAAAAACGTAAGGGGTACCACTGTCGTTTTTTTTTCGGGCCGAATTTTTGAGTTTCGATATCTCAGCTCTGGAAGGGGCTAGAGCCTCCATTTTTGCACTCAGGTCTAAGTCTCATGGCCCTCTATCAGAATTTGGGAAGATTGGAGAAACTTAAGTTTTCGCCCCAAAAAAAAAAACATAAGGGGTACCACTGTCGTTTTTTTTTCGGGACGAATTTTTGAGTTTCGATATCTCAGCTCTGGAAGGGGCTAGAGCCTCCATTTTTGCACTCAGGTCTAAGTCTCATGGCTCTCTACCAGAAATTGGGAAGATTGGAGAAACTTAATTTTTCGCCCAAAAAAAAAAACGTAAGGGGTACCACTGTCGTTTTTTTTTCGGGCCGAATTTTTGAGTTTCGATATCTCAGCTCTGGAAGGGGCTAGAGCCTCCATTTTTGCACTCAGGTCTAAGTCTCATGGCCCTCTATCAGAATTTGGGAAGATTGGAGAAACTTAATTTTTCGCCCCAAAAAAAAAAACGTAAGGGGTACCACTGTCGTTTTTTTTTTCGGGCCGAATTTTTGAGTTTCTATATCTCAGCTCTGGAAGGGGCTAGAGCCTCCATTTTTGCACTCAGGTCTAAGTCTCATGGCCCTCTATCAGAATTTGGGAAGATTGGAGAAACTTAATTTTTTGCCCAAAAAAAAAAACGTAAGGGGTACCACTGTCGTTTTTTTTCGGGCCGAATTTTTGAGTTTCGATATCTCAGCTCTGGAAGGGGCTAGAGCCTCCATTTTTTCACTCAGGTCTAAGTCTCATGGCCCTCTATCAGAATTTGGGAAGATTGGAGAAACTTAATTTTTCGCCCAAAAAAAAAAACGTAAGGGGTACCACTGTCGTTTTTTTTTCGGGCCGAATTTTTGAGTTTCGATATCTCAGCTCTGGAAGGGGCTAGAGCCTCCATTTTTGCACTCAGGTCTAAGTCTCATGGCCCTCTATCAGAATTTGGGAAGATTGGAGAAACTTAATTTTTCGCCCAAAAAAAAAACGTAAGGGGTACCACTGTCGTTTTTTTTTCGGGCCGAATTTTTGAGTTTCGATATCTCAGCTCTGGAAGGGGCTAGAGCCTCCATTTTTGCACTCAGGTCTAAGTCTCATGGCCCTCTATCAGAATTTGGGAAGATTGGAGAAACCTAATTTTTCGCCCAAAAAAAAAAAACGTAAGGGGTACCACTGTCGTGTTTTTTTTTTCGGGCCGAATTTTTGAGTTTCGATATCTCAGCTCTGGAAGGGGCTAGAGCCTCCATTTTTGCACTCAGGTCTAAGTCTCATGGCCCTCTATCAGAATTTGGGAAGATTGGAGAAACCTAATTTTTCGCCCAAAAAAAAAAAACGTAAGGGGTACCACTGTCGTGTTTTTTTTTTCGGGCCGAATTTTTGAGTTTCGATATCTCAGCTCTGGAAGGGGCTAGAGCCTCCATTTTTGCACTCAGGTCTAAGTCTCATGGCCCTCTATCAGAATTTGGGAAGATTGGAGAAACTTAATTTTTCGCCCAAAAAAAAAAACGTAAGGGGTACCACTGTCGTTTTTTTTTTTCGGGCCGAATTTTTGAGTTTCGATATCTCAGCTCTGGAAGGGGCTAGAGCCTCCATTTTTGCACTCAGGTCTAAGTCTCATGGCCCTCTATCAGAATTTGGGAAGATTGGAGAAACTTAATTTTTCGCCCAAAAAAAAAACGTAAGGGGTACCACTGTCGTTTTTTTTTCGGGCCGAATTTTTGAGTTTCGATATCTCAGCTCTGGAAGGGGCTAGAGCCTCCATTTTTGCACTCAGGTCTAAGTCTCATGGCCCTCTATCAGAATTTGGGAAGATTGGAGAAACCTAATTTTTCGCCCAAAAAAAAAAACGTAAGGGGTACCACTGTCGTTTTTTTTTCGGGACGAATTTTTGAGTTTCGATATCTCAGCTCTGGAAGGGGCTAGAGCCTCCATTTTTGCACTCAGGTCTAAGTCTCATGGCCCTCTATCAGAATTTGGGAAGATTGGAGAAACTTAATTTTTCGCCCCAAAAAAAAAACGTAAGGGGTACCACTGTCGTTTTTTTTTTCGGGCCGAATTTTTGAGTTTCTATATCTCAGCTCTGGAAGGGGCTAGAGCCTCCATTTTTGCACTCAGGTCTAAGTCTCATGGCCCTCTATCAGAATTTGGGAAGATTGGAGAAACTTAATTTTTCGCCCAAAAAAAAAAACGTAAGGGGTACCACTGTCGTTTTTTTTCGGGCCGAATTTTTGAGTTTCGATATCTCAGCTCTGGAAGGGGCTAGAGCCTCCATTTTTTCACTCAGGTCTAAGTCTCATGGCCCTCTATCAGAATTTGGGAAGATTGGAGAAACTTAATTTTTCGCCCCCCCAAAAAAAAACGTAAGGGGTACCACTGTCGTTTTTTTCGGGCCGAATTTTTGAGTTTCGATATCTCAGCTCTGGAAGGGGCTAGAGCCTCCATTTTTGCACTCAGGTCTAAGTCTCATGGCCTTCTATCAGAATTTGGGAAGATTGGAGAAACTTAATTTTTCGCCCAAAAAAAAAAAACGTAAGGGGTACCACTGTCGTTTTTTTTTCGGGCCGAATTTTTGAGTTTCGATATCTCAGCTCTGGAAGGGGCTAGAGCCTCAATTTTTTCACTCAGGTCTAAGTCTCATGGCCCTCTATCAGAATTTGGGAAGATTGGAGAAACTTAATTTTTCGCCCCCCAAAAAAAAAACGTAAGGGGTACCACTGTCGTTTTTTTTTCGGGCCGAATTTTTGAGTTTCGATATCTCAGCTCTGGAAGGGGCTAGAGCCTCCATTTTTGCACTCAGGTCTAAGTCTCATGGCCCTCTATCAGAATTTGGGAAGATTGGAGAAACTTAAGTTTTCGCCCCAAAAAAAAAACATAAGGGGTACCACTGTCGTTTTTTTTTCGGGACGAATTTTTGAGTTTCGATATCTCAGCTCTGGAAGGGGCTAGAGCCTCCATTTTTGCACTCAGGTCTAAGTCTCATGGCCCTCTACCAGAAATTGGGAAGATTGGAGAAACTTAATTTTTCGCCCAAAAAAAAAAACGTAAGGGGTACCACTGTCGTTTTTTTTTCGGGCCGAATTTTTGAGTTTCGATATCTCAGCTCTGGAAGGGGCTAGAGCCTCCATTTTTGCACTCAGGTCTAAGTCTCATGGCCCTCTATCAGAATTTGGGAAGATTGGAGAAACTTAATTTTTCGCCCCAAAAAAAAAAACGTAAGGGGTACCACTGTCGTTTTTTTTTTCGGGCCGAATTTTTGAGTTTCTATATCTCAGCTCTGGAAGGGGCTAGAGCCTCCATTTTTGCACTCAGGTAAGTCTCATGGCCCTCTATCAGAATTTGGGAAGATTGGAGAAACTTAATTTTTCGCCCAAAAAAAAAACGTAAGGGGTACCACTGTCGTTTTTTTTCGGGCCGAATTTTTGAGTTTCGATATCTCAGCTCTGGAAGGGGCTAGAGCCTCCATTTTTTCACTCAGGTCTAAGTCTCATGGCCCTCTATCAGAATTTGGGAAGATTGGAGAAACTTAATTTTTCGCCCAAAAAAAAAAACGTAAGGGGTACCACTGTCGTTTTTTTTTTCGGGCCGAATTTTTGAGTTTCGATATCTCAGCTCTGGAAGGGGCTAGAGCCTCCATTTTTGCACTCAGGTCTAAGTCTCATGGCCCTCTATCAGAATTTGGGAAGATTGGAGAAACTTAATTTTTCGCCCAAAAAAAAAACGTAAGGGGTACCACTGTCGTTTTTTTTTCGGGCCGAATTTTTGAGTTTCGATATCTCAGCTCTGGAAGGGGCTAGAGCCTCCATTTTTGCACTCAGGTCTAAGTCTCATGGCCCTCTATCAGAATTTGGGAAGATTGGAGAAACTTAATTTTTCGCCCAAAAAAAAAACGTAAGGGGTACCACTGTAGTTTTTTTTCGGGCCGAATTTTTGAGTTTCGATATCTCAGCTCTGGAAGGGGCTAGAGCCTCCATTTTTTCACTCAGGTCTAAGTCTCATGGCCCTCTATCAGAATTTGGGAAGATTGGAGAAACTTAATTTTTCGCCCCCCAAAAAAAAAACGTAAGGGGTACCACTGTCGTTTTTTTTTCGGGCCGAATTTTTGAGTTTCGATATCTCAGCTCTGGAAGGGGCTAGAGCCTCCATTTTTGCACTCAGGTCTAAGTCTCATGGCCCTCTATCAGAATTTGGGAAGATTGGAGAAACTTAATTTTTCGCCCAAAAAAAAAAACGTAAGGGGTACCACTGTCGTTTTTTTTATGGGCCGAATTTTTGAGTTTCGATATCTCAGCTCTGGAAGGGGCTAGAGCCTCCATTTTTGCACTCAGGTCTAAGTCTCATGGCCCTCTATCAGAATTTGGGAAGATTGGAGAAACTTAAGTTTTCGCCCCAAAAAAAAAAAACGTAAGGGGTACCACTGTCGTTTTTTTTTCGGGCCGAATTTTTGAGTTTCGATATCTCAGCTCTGGAAGGGGCTAGAGCCTCCATTTTTGCACTCAGGTCTAAGTCTCATGGCCCTCTACCAGAATTTGGGAAGATTGGAGAAACTTAATTTTTCGCCCAAAAAAAAAACGTAAGGGGTACCACTGTCGTTTTTTTTTCGGGCCGAATTTTTGAGTTTCGATATCTCAGCTCTGGAAGGGGCTAGAGCCTCCATTTTTGCACTCAGGTCTAAGTCTCATGGCCCTCTATCAGAATTTGGGAAGATTGGAGAAACTTAATTTTTCGCCCAAAAAAAAAAAAACGTAAGGGGTACCACTGTCGTTTTTTTTTCGGGCCGAATTTTTGAGTTTCGATATCTCAGCTCTGGAAGGGGCTAGAGCCTCCATTTTTGCACTCAGGTCTAAGTCTCATGGCCCTCTATCAGAATTTGGGAAGATTGGAGAAACCTAATTTTTCGCCCAAAAAAAAAAAACGTAAGGGGTACCACTGTCGTTTTTTTTTTCGGGCCGAATTTTTGAGTTTCGATATCTCAGCTCTGGAAGGGGCTAGAGCCTCCATTTTTGCACTCAGGTCTAAGTCTCATGGCCCTCTACCAGAATTTGGGAAGATTGGAGAAACTTAATTTTTCGCCCAAAAAAAAAACGTAAGGGGTACCACTTTCGTTTTTTTTTCGGGCCGAATTTTTGAGTTTCGATATCTCAGCTCTGGAAGGGGCTAGAGCCTCCATTTTTGCACTCAGGTCTAAGTCTCATGGCCCTCTATCAGAATTTGGGAAGATTGGAGAAACTTAATTTTTCGCCCAAAAAAAAAAACGTAAGGGGTACCACTGTCGTTTTTTTTTTCGGGCCGAATTTTTGAGTTTCGATATCTCAGCTCTGGAAGGGGCTAGAGCCTCCATTTTTGCACTCAGGTCTAAGTCTCATGGCCCTCTATCAGAATTTGGGAAGATTGGAGAAACCTAATTTTTCGCCCAAAAAAAAAACGTAAGGGGTACCACTGTCGTTTTTTTTTTCGGGCCGAATTTTTGAGTTTCGATATCTCAGCTCTGGAAGGGGCTAGAGCCTCCATTTTTGCACTCAGGTCTAAGTCTCATGGCCCTCTATCAGAATTTGGAAAGATTGGAGAAACTTAATTTTTCGCCCCCCAAAAAAAACGTAAGGGGTACCACTGTCGTTTTTTTTTTTTCGGGCCGAATTTTTGAGTTTCGATATCTCAGCTCTGGAAGGGGCTAGAGCCTCCATTTTTGCACTCAGGTCTAAGTCTCATGGCCCTCTATCAGAATTTGGGAAGATTGGAGAAACTTAATTTTTCGCCCAAAAAAAAAACGTAAGGGGTACCACTGTCGTTTTTTTTTCGGGCCGAATTTTTGAGCTTCGATATCTCAGCTCTGGAAGGGGCTAGAGCCTCCATTTTTGCACTCAGGTCTAAGTCTCATGGCCCTCTATCAGAATTTGGGAAGATCGGAGAAACCTAATTTTTCGCCCAAAAAAAAAAAACGTAAGGGGTACCACTGTCGTTTTTTTTTCGGGACGAATTTTTGAGTTTCGATATCTCAGCTCTGGAAGGGGCTAGAGCCTCCATTTTTGCACTCAGGTCTAAGTCTCATGGCCCTTTACCAGAATTTGTGAGGATTTGAGAAACTTAATTTTTCGCCCAAAAAAAAAAACGTAAGGGGTACCACTGTCGTTTTTTTTTCGGGCCGAATTTTTGAGTTTCGATATCTCAGCTCTGGAAGGGGCTAGAGCCTCCATTTTTGCACTCAGGTCTAAGTCTCATGGCCCTCTATCAGAATTTGGGAAGATTGGAGAAACTTAATTTTTCGCCCAAAAAAAAACGTAAGGGGTACCACTGTCGTTTTTTTTTCGGGCCGAATTTTTGAGTTTCGATATCTCAGCTCTGGAAGGGGCTAGAGCCACCATTTTTGCACTCAGGTCTAAGTCTCATGGCCCTCTATCAGAATTTGGGAAGATTGGAGAAACTTAATTTTTTCGCCCCAAAAAAAAAACGTAAGGGGTACCACTGTCGTTTTTTTTTCGGGCCGAATTTTTGAGTTTCGATATCTCAGCTCTGGAAGGGGCTAGAGCCTCCATTTTTGCACTCAGGTCTAAGTCTCATGGCCCTCTACCAGAATTTGTGAGGATTTGAGAAACTTAATTTTTCGCCCAAAAAAAAAAAACGTAAGGGGTACCACTGTCGTTTTTTTTTTCGGGCCGAATTTTTGAGTTTCGATATCTCAGCTCTGGAAGGGGCTAGAGCCTCCATTTTTGCACTCAGGTCTAAGTCTCATGGCCCTCTATCAGAATTTGGGAAGATTGGAGAAACTTAATTTTTCGCCCAAAAAAAAACGTAAGGGGTACCACTGTCGTTTTTTTTTCGGGCCGAATTTTTGAGTTTCGATATCTCAGCTCTGGAAGGGGCTAGAGCCTCCATTTTTGCACTCAGGTCTAAGTCTCATGGCCCTCTATCAGAATTTGGGAAGATTGGAGAAACCTAATTTTTCGCCCAAAAAAAAAAAACGTAAGGGGTACCACTGTCGTTTTTTTTTCGGGCCGAATTTTTGAGTTTCGATATCTCAGCTCTGGAAGGGGCTAGAGCCTCCATTTTTGCACTCAGGTCTAAGTCTCATGGCCCTCTATCAGAATTTGGGAAGATTGGAGAAACTTAATTTTTCGCCCCAAAAAAAAAACGTAAGGGGTACCACTGTCGTTTTTTTTTCGGGCCGAATTTTTGAGTTTCGATATCTCAGCTCTGGAAGGGGCTAGAGCCTCCATTTTTGCACTCAGGTCTAAGTCTCATGGCCCTCTATCAGAATTTGGGAAGATTGGAGAAACTTAATTTTTCGCCCAAAAAAAAAACGTAAGGGGTACCACTGTCGTTTTTTTTCGGGCCGAATTTTTGAGTTTCGATATCTCAGCTCTGGAAGGGGCTAGAGCCTCCATTTTTGCACTCAGGTCTAAGTCTCATGGCCCTCTATCAGAATTTGGGAAGATTGGAGAAACTTAATTTTTCGCCCAAAAAAAAAACGTAAGGGGTACCACTGTAGTTTTTTTTCGGGCCGAATTTTTGAGTTTCGATATCTCAGCTCTGGAAGGGGCTAGAGCCTCCATTTTTTCACTCAGGTCTAAGTCTCATGGCCCTCTATCAGAATTTGGGAAGATTGGAGAAACTTAATTTTTCGCCCCCCAAAAAAAAAACGTAAGGGGTACCACTGTCGTTTTTTTTTCGGGCCGAATTTTTGAGTTTCGATATCTCAGCTCTGGAAGGGGCTAGAGCCTCCATTTTTGCACTCAGGTCTAAGTCTCATGGCCCTCTATCAGAATTTGGGAAGATTGGAGAAACTTAATTTTTCGCCCAAAAAAAAAACGTAAGGGGTACCACTGTCGTTTTTTTTATGGGCCGAATTTTTGAGTTTCGATATCTCAGCTCTGGAAGGGGCTAGAGCCTCCATTTTTGCACTCAGGTCTAAGTCTCATGGCCCTCTATCAGAATTTGGGAAGATTGGAGAAACTTAAGTTTTCGCCCCAAAAAAAAAAACGTAAGGGGTACCACTGTCGTTTTTTTTTCGGGCCGAATTTTTGAGTTTCGATATCTCAGCTCTGGAAGGGGCTAGAGCCTCCATTTTTGCACTCAGGTCTAAGTCTCATGGCCCTCTACCAGAATTTGGGAAGATTGGAGAAACTTAATTTTTCGCCCAAAAAAAAAACGTAAGGGGTACCACTGTCGTTTTTTTTTCGGGCCGAATTTTTGAGTTTCGATATCTCAGCTCTGGAAGGGGCTAGAGCCTCCATTTTTGCACTCAGGTCTAAGTCTCATGGCCCTCTATCAGAATTTGGGAAGATTGGAGAAACTTAATTTTTCGCCCAAAAAAAAAAAACGTAAGGGGTACCACTGTCGTTTTTTTTTCGGGCCGAATTTTTGAGTTTCGATATCTCAGCTCTGGAAGGGGCTAGAGCCTCCATTTTTGCACTCAGGTCTAAGTCTCATGGCCCTCTATCAGAATTTGGGAAGATTGGAGAAACCTAATTTTTCGCCCAAAAAAAAAAAACGTAAGGGGTACCACTGTCGTGTTTTTTTTTTCGGGCCGAATTTTTGAGTTTCGATATCTCAGCTCTGGAAGGGGCTAGAGCCTCCATTTTTGCACTCAGGTCTAAGTCTCATGGCCCTCTATCAGAATTTGGGAAGATTGGAGAAACTTAATTTTTCGCCCAAAAAAAAAAACGTAAGGGGTACCACTGTCGTTTTTTTTTTTCGGGCCGAATTTTTGAGTTTCGATATCTCAGCTCTGGAAGGGGCTAGAGCCTCCATTTTTGCACTCAGGTCTAAGTCTCATGGCCCTCTATCAGAATTTGGGAAGATTGGAGAAACTTAATTTTTCGCCCAAAAAAAAAACGTAAGGGGTACCACTGTCGTTTTTTTTTCGGGCCGAATTTTTGAGTTTCGATATCTCAGCTCTGGAAGGGGCTAGAGCCTCCATTTTTGCACTCAGGTCTAAGTCTCATGGCCCTCTATCAGAATTTGGGAAGATTGGAGAAACCTAATTTTTCGCCCAAAAAAAAAAACGTAAGGGGTACCACTGTCGTTTTTTTTTCGGGACGAATTTTTGAGTTTCGATATCTCAGCTCTGGAAGGGGCTAGAGCCTCCATTTTTGCACTCAGGTCTAAGTCTCATGGCCCTCTATCAGAATTTGGGAAGATTGGAGAAACTTAATTTTTCGCCCCAAAAAAAAAACGTAAGGGGTACCACTGTCGTTTTTTTTTTCGGGCCGAATTTTTGAGTTTCTATATCTCAGCTCTGGAAGGGGCTAGAGCCTCCATTTTTGCACTCAGGTCTAAGTCTCATGGCCCTCTATCAGAATTTGGGAAGATTGGAGAAACTTAATTTTTCGCCCAAAAAAAAAAAACGTAAGGGGTACCACTGTCGTTTTTTTTCGGGCCGAATTTTTGAGTTTCGATATCTCAGCTCTGGAAGGGGCTAGAGCCTCCATTTTTTCACTCAGGTCTAAGTCTCATGGCCCTCTATCAGAATTTGGGAAGATTGGAGAAACTTAATTTTTCGCCCCCCCAAAAAAAAACGTAAGGGGTACCACTGTCGTTTTTTTTTCGGGCCGAATTTTTGAGTTTCGATATCTCAGCTCTGGAAGGGGCTAGAGCCTCCATTTTTGCACTCAGGTCTAAGTCTCATGGCCTTCTATCAGAATTTGGGAAGATTGGAGAAACTTAATTTTTCGCCCCAAAAAAAAAAACGTAAGGGGTACCACTGTCGTTTTTTTTTCGGGCCGAATTTTTGAGTTTCGATATCTCAGCTCTGGAAGGGGCTAGAGCCTCAATTTTTTCACTCAGGTCTAAGTCTCATGGCCCTCTATCAGAATTTGGGAAGATTGGAGAAACTTAATTTTTCGCCCCCCAAAAAAAAACGTAAGGGGTACCACTGTCGTTTTTTTTTCGGCCGAATTTTTGAGTTTCGATATCTCAGCTCTGGAAGGGGCTAGAGCCTCCATTTTTGCACTCAGGTCTAAGTCTCATGGCCCTCTATCAGAATTTGGGAAGATTGGAGAAACTTAAGTTTTCGCCCCAAAAAAAAAAACATAAGGGGTACCACTGTCGTTTTTTTTTCGGGACGAATTTTTGAGTTTCGATATCTCAGCTCTGGAAGGGGCTAGAGCCTCCATTTTTGCACTCAGGTCTAAGTCTCATGGCCCTCTACCAGAAATTGGGAAGATTGGAGAAACTTAATTTTTCGCCCAAAAAAAAAAACGTAAGGGGTACCACTGTCGTTTTTTTTTCGGGCCGAATTTTTGAGTTTCGATATCTCAGCTCTGGAAGGGGCTAGAGCCTCCATTTTTGCACTCAGGTCTAAGTCTCATGGCCCTCTATCAGAATTTGGGAAGATTGGAGAAACTTAATTTTTCGCCCCAAAAAAAAAAAACGTAAGGGGTACCACTGTCGTTTTTTTTTTCGGGCCGAATTTTTGAGTTTCTATATCTCAGCTCTGGAAGGGGCTAGAGCCTCCATTTTTGCACTCAGGTCTAAGTCTCATGGCCCTCTATCAGAATTTGGGAAGATTGGAGAAACTTAATTTTTCGCCCAAAAAAAAAAACGTAAGGGGTACCACTGTCGTTTTTTTTCGGGCCGAATTTTTGAGTTTCGATATCTCAGCTCTGGAAGGGGCTAGAGCCTCCATTTTTTCACTCAGGTCTAAGTCTCATGGCCCTCTATCAGAATTTGGGAAGATTGGAGAAACTTAATTTTTCGGCCAAAAAAAAAAACGTAAGGGGTACCACTGTCGTTTTTTTTTCGGGCCGAATTTTTGAGTTTCGATATCTCAGCTCTGGAAGGGGCTAGAGCCTCCATTTTTGCACTCAGGTCTAAGTCTCATGGCCCTCTATCAGAATTTGGGAAGATTGGAGAAACTTAATTTTTCGCCCAAAAAAAAAACGTAAGGGGTACCACTGTCGTTTTTTTTTCGGGCCGAATTTTTGAGTTTCGATATCTCAGCTCTGGAAGGGGCTAGAGCCTCCATTTTTGCACTCAGGTCTAAGTCTCATGGCCCTCTATCAGAATTTGGGAAGATTGGAGAAACTTAATTTTTCGCCCAAAAAAAAAACGTAAGGGGTACCACTGTAGTTTTTTTTCGGGCCGAATTTTTGAGTTTCGATATCTCAGCTCTGGAAGGGGCTAGAGCCTCCATTTTTTCACTCAGGTCTAAGTCTCATGGCCCTCTATCAGAATTTGGGAAGATTGGAGAAACTTAATTTTTCGCCCCCCAAAAAAAAAACGTAAGGGGTACCACTGTCGTTTTTTTTTCGGGCCGAATTTTTGAGTTTCGATATCTCAGCTCTGGAAGGGGCTAGAGCCTCCATTTTTGCACTCAGGTCTAAGTCTCATGGCCCTCTATCAGAATTTGGGAAGATTGGAGAAACTTAATTTTTCGCCCAAAAAAAAAAACGTAAGGGGTACCACTGTCGTTTTTTTTATGGGCCGAATTTTTGAGTTTCGATATCTCAGCTCTGGAAGGGGCTAGAGCCTCCATTTTTGCACTCAGGTCTAAGTCTCATGGCCCTCTATCAGAATTTGGGAAGATTGGAGAAACTTAAGTTTTCGCCCCAAAAAAAAAAACGTAAGGGGTACCACTGTCGTTTTTTTTTCGGGCCGAATTTTTGAGTTTCGATATCTCAGCTCTGGAAGGGGCTAGAGCCTCCATTTTTGCACTCAGGTCTAAGTCTCATGGCCCTCTACCAGAATTTGGGAAGATTGGAGAAACTTAATTTTTCGCCCAAAAAAAAAACGTAAGGGGTACCACTGTCGTTTTTTTTTCGGGCCGAATTTTTGAGTTTCGATATCTCAGCTCTGGAAGGGGCTAGAGCCTCCATTTTTGCACTCAGGTCTAAGTCTCATGGCCCTCTATCAGAATTTGGGAAGATTGGAGAAACTTAATTTTTCGCCCAAAAAAAAAAAACCGTAAGGGGTACCACTGTCGTTTTTTTTTCGGGCCGAATTTTTGAGTTTCGATATCTCAGCTCTGGAAGGGGCTAGAGCCTCCATTTTTGCACTCAGGTCTAAGTCTCATGGCCCTCTATCAGAATTTGGGAAGATTGGAGAAACCTAATTTTTCGCCCAAAAAAAAAAACGTAAGGGGTACCACTGTCGTTTTTTTTTTCGGGCCGAATTTTTGAGTTTCGATATCTCAGCTCTGGAAGGGGCTAGAGCCTCCATTTTTGCACTCAGGTCTAAGTCTCATGGCCCTCTATCAGAATTTGGGAAGATTGGAGAAACTTAATTTTTCGCCCAAAAAAAAAAACGTAAGGGGTACCACTGTCGTTTTTTTTTTCGGGCCGAATTTTTGAGTTTCGATATCTCAGCTCTGGAAGGGGCTAGAGCCTCCATTTTTGCACTCAGGTCTAAGTCTCATGGCCCTCTATCAGAATTTGGGAAGATTGGAGAAACTTAATTTTTCGCCCAAAAAAAAAACGTAAGGGGTACCACTGTCGTTTTTTTTTCGGGCCGAATTTTTGAGTTTCGATATCTCAGCTCTGGAAGGGGCTAGAGCCTCCATTTTTGCACTCAGGTCTAAGTCTCATGGCCCTCTATCAGAATTTGGGAAGATTGGAGAAACCTAATTTTTCGCCCAAAAAAAAAAACGTAAGGGGTACCACTGTCGTTTTTTTTTTTCGGGACGAATTTTTGAGTTTCGATATCTCAGCTCTGGAAGGGGCTAGAGCCTCCATTTTTGCACTCAGGTCTAAGTCTCATGGCCCTCTATCAGAATTTGGGAAGATTGGAGAAACTTAATTTTTCGCCCCAAAAAAAAACGTAAGGGGTACCACTGTCGTTTTTTTTTTCGGGCCGAATTTTTGAGTTTCTATATCTCAGCTCTGGAAGGGGCTAGAGCCTCCATTTTTGCACTCAGGTCTAAGTCTCATGGCCCTCTATCAGAATTTGGGAAGATTGGAGAAACTTAATTTTTCGCCCCAAAAAAAAAACGTAAGGGGTACCACTGTCGTTTTTTTTCGGGCCGAATTTTTGAGTTTCGATATCTCAGCTCTGCAAGGGGCTAGAGCCTCCATTTTTTCACTCAGGTCTAAGTCTCATGGCCCTCTATCAGAATTTGGGAAGATTGGAGAAACTTAATTTTTCGCCCCCCCAAAAAAAAACGTAAGGGGTACCACTGTCGTTTTTTTTTCGGGCCGAATTTTTGAGTTTCGATATCTCAGCTCTGGAAGGGGCTAGAGCCTCCATTTTTGCACTCAGGTCTAAGTCTCATGGCCTTCTATCAGAATTTGGGAAGATTGGAGAAACTTAATTTTTCGCCCAAAAAAAAAAACGTAAGGGGTACCACTGTCGTTTTTTTTTCGGGCCGAATTTTTGAGTTTCGATATCTCAGCTCTGGAAGGGGCTAGAGCCTCAATTTTTTCACTCAGGTCTAAGTCTCATGGCCCTCTATCAGAATTTGGGAAGATTGGAGAAACTTAATTTTTCGCCCCCCAAAAAAAAAAACGTAAGGGGTACCACTGTCGTTTTTTTTTCGGGCCGAATTTTTGAGTTTCGATATCTCAGCTCTGGAAGGGGCTAGAGCCTCCATTTTTGCACTCAGGTCTAAGTCTCATGGCCCTCTATCAGAATTTGGGAAGATTGGAGAAACTTAAGTTTTCGCCCCAAAAAAAAAACATAAGGGGTACCACTGTCGTTTTTTTTTCGGGACGAATTTTTGAGTTTCGATATCTCAGCTCTGGAAGGGGCTAGAGCCTCCATTTTTGCACTCAGGTCTAAGTCTCATGGCCCTCTACCAGAAATTGGGAAGATTGGAGAAACTTAATTTTTCGCCCAAAAAAAAAAACGTAAGGGGTACCACTGTCGTTTTTTTTTCGGGCCGAATTTTTGAGTTTCGATATCTCAGCTCTGGAAGGGGCTAGAGCCTCCATTTTTGCACTCAGGTCTAAGTCTCATGGCCCTCTATCAGAATTTGGGAAGATTGGAGAAACTTAATTTTTCGCCCCAAAAAAAAAAACGTAAGGGGTACCACTGTCGTTTTTTTTTTCGGGCCGAATTTTTGAGTTTCTATATCTCAGCTCTGGAAGGGGCTAGAGCCTCCATTTTTGCACTCAGGTCTAAGTCTCATGGCCCTCTATCAGAATTTGGGAAGATTGGAGAAACTTAATTTTTCGCCCAAAAAAAAAAACGTAAGGGGTACCACTGTCGTTTTTTTTCGGGCCGAATTTTTGAGTTTCGATATCTCAGCTCTGGAAGGGGCTAGAGCCTCCATTTTTTCACTCAGGTCTAAGTCTCATGGCCCTCTATCAGAATTTGGGAAGATTGGAGAAACTTAATTTTTCGCCCAAAAAAAAAAACGTAAGGGGTACCACTGTCGTTTTTTTTTCGGGCCGAATTTTTGAGTTTCGATATCTCAGCTCTGGAAGGGGCTAGAGCCTCCATTTTTTCACTCAGGTCTAAGTCTCATGGCCCTCTATCAGAATTTGGGAAGATTGGAGAAACTTAATTTTTCGCCCAAAAAAAAAAACGTAAGGGGTACCACTGTCGTTTTTTTTTCGGGCCGAATTTTTGAGTTTCGATATCTCAGCTCTGGAAGGGGCTAGAGCCTCAATTTTTTCACTCAGGTCTAAGTCTCATGGCCCTCTATCAGAATTTGGGAAGATTGGAGAAACTTAAGTTTTCGCCCCAAAAAAAAAAACGTAAGGGGTACCACTGTCGTTTTTTTTTCGGGCCGAATTTTTGAGTTTCGATATCTCAGCTCTGGAAGGGGCTAGAGCCTCCATTTTTGCACTCAGGTCTAAGTCTCATGGCCCTCTACCAGAATTTGGGAAGATTGGAGAAACTTAATTTTTCGCCCAAAAAAAAAACGTAAGGGGTACCACTGTCGTTTTTTTTTCGGGCCGAATTTTTGAGTTTCGATATCTCAGCTCTGGAAGGGGCTAGAGCCTCCATTTTTGCACTCAGGTCTAAGTCTCATGGCCCTCTATCAGAATTTGGGAAGATTGGAGAAACTTAATTTTTCGCCCAAAAAAAAAAAAACGTAAGGGGTACCACTGTCGTTTTTTTTTCGGGCCGAATTTTTGAGTTTCGATATCTCAGCTCTGGAAGGGGCTAGAGCCTCCATTTTTGCACTCAGGTCTAAGTCTCATGGCCCTCTATCAGAATTTGGGAAGATTGGAGAAACCTAATTTTTCGCCCAAAAAAAAAAACGTAAGGGGTACCACTGTCGTGTTTTTTTTTTTCGGGCCGAATTTTTGAGTTTCGATATCTCAGCTCTGGAAGGGGCTAGAGCCTCCATTTTTGCACTCAGGTCTAAGTCTCATGGCCCTCTATCAGAATTTGGGAAGATTGGAGAAACTTAATTTTTCGCCCAAAAAAAAAAACGTAAGGGGTACCACTGTCGTTTTTTTTTTTCGGGCCGAATTTTTGAGTTTCGATATCTCAGCTCTGGAAGGGGCTAGAGCCTCCATTTTTGCACTCAGGTCTAAGTCTCATGGCCCTCTATCAGAATTTGGGAAGATTGGAGAAACTTAATTTTTCGCCCAAAAAAAAAACGTAAGGGGTACCACTGTCGTTTTTTTTTCGGGCCGAATTTTTGAGTTTCGATATCTCAGCTCTGGAAGGGGCTAGAGCCTCCATTTTTGCACTCAGGTCTAAGTCTCATGGCCCTCTATCAGAATTTGGGAAGATTGGAGAAACC
Source organism: Pimephales promelas (assembly GCF_988280905.1). Taxonomy (NCBI): domain Eukaryota; kingdom Metazoa; phylum Chordata; class Actinopteri; order Cypriniformes; family Leuciscidae; genus Pimephales; species Pimephales promelas. Next base: position 3,716,597 of record NC_142788.1, read on the forward strand.
TAATTTTTCGCCCAAAAAAAAAAACGTAAGGGGTACCACTGTCGTTTTTTTTTCGGGACGAATTTTTGAGTTTCGATATCTCAGCTCTGGAAGGGGCTAGAGCCTCCATTTTTGCACTCAGGTCTAAGTCTCATGGCCCTCTATCAGAATTTGGGAAGATTGGAGAAACTTAATTTTTCGCCCCAAAAAAAAAACGTAAGGGGTACCACTGTCGTTTTTTTTTTCGGGCCGAATTTTTGAGTTTCTATATCTCAGCTCTGGAAGGGGCTAGAGCCTCCATTTTTGCACTCAGGTCTAAGTCTCATGGCCCTCTATCAGAATTTGGGAAGATTGGAGAAACTTAATTTTTCGCCCAAAAAAAAAAAACGTAAGGGGTACCACTGTCGTTTTTTTTCGGGCCGAATTTTTGAGTTTCGATATCTCAGCTCTGGAAGGGGCTAGAGCCTCCATTTTTTCACTCAGGTCTAAGTCTCATGGCCCTCTATCAGAATTTGGGAAGATTGGAGAAACTTAATTTTTCGCCCCCCCCAAAAAAAACGTAAGGGGTACCACTGTCGTTTTTTTTTCGGGCCGAATTTTTGAGTTTCGATATCTCAGCTCTGGAAGGGGCTAGAGCCTCCATTTTTGCACTCAGGTCTAAGTCTCATGGCCTTCTATCAGAATTTGGGAAGATTGGAGAAACTTAATTTTTCGCCCAAAAAAAAAAAACGTAAGGGGTACCACTGTCGTTTTTTTTTCGGGCCGAATTTTTGAGTTTCGATATCTCAGCTCTGGAAGGGGCTAGAGCCTCAATTTTTTCACTCAGGTCTAAGTCTCATGGCCCTCTATCAGAATTTGGGAAGATTGGAGAAACTTAATTTTTCGCCCCCCAAAAAAAAAACGTAAGGGGTACCACTGTCGTTTTTTTTTCGGCCGAATTTTTGAGTTTCGATATCTCAGCTCTGGAAGGGGCTAGAGCCTCCATTTTTGCACTCAGGTCTAAGTCTCATGGCCCTCTATCAGAATTTGGGAAGATTGGAGAAACTTAAGTTTTCGCCCCAAAAAAAAAACATAAGGGGTACCACTGTCGTTTTTTTTTCGGGACGAATTTTTGAGTTTCGATATCTCAGCTCTGGAAGGGGCTAGAGCCTCCATTTTTGCACTCAGGTCTAAGTCTCATGGCCCTCTACCAGAAATTGGGAAGATTGGAGAAACTTAATTTTTCGCCCAAAAAAAAAAACGTAAGGGGTACCACTGTCGTTTTTTTTTCGGGCCGAATTTTTGAGTTTCGATATCTCAGCTCTGGAAGGGGCTAGAGCCTCCATTTTTGCACTCAGGTCTAAGTCTCATGGCCCTCTATCAGAATTTGGGAAGATTGGAGAAACTTAATTTTTCGCCCCAAAAAAAAAAAACGTAAGGGGTACCACTGTCGTTTTTTTTTTTCGGGCCGAATTTTTGAGTTTCTATATCTCAGCTCTGGAAGGGGCTAGAGCCTCCATTTTTGCACTCAGGTCTAAGTCTCATGGCCCTCTATCAGAATTTGGGAAGATTGGAGAAACTTAATTTTTCGCCCAAAAAAAAAAACGTAAGGGGTACCACTGTCGTTTTTTTTCGGGCCGAATTTTTGAGTTTCGATATCTCAGCTCTGGAAGGGGCTAGAGCCTCCATTTTTTCACTCAGGTTTAAGTCTCATGGCCCTCTATCAGAATTTGGGAAGATTGGAGAAACTTAATTTTTCGGCCAAAAAAAAAAACGTAAGGGGTACCACTGTCGTTTTTTTTTCGGGCCGAATTTTTGAGTTTCGATATCTCAGCTCTGGAAGGGGCTAGAGCCTCCATTTTTGCACTCAGGTCTAAGTCTCATGGCCCTCTATCAGAATTTGGGAAGATTGGAGAAACTTAATTTTTCGCCCAAAAAAAAAACGTAAGGGGTACCACTGTCGTTTTTTTTTCGGGCCGAATTTTTGAGTTTCGATATCTCAGCTCTGGAAGGGGCTAGAGCCTCCATTTTTGCACTCAGGTCTAAGTCTCATGGCCCTCTATCAGAATTTGGGAAGATTGGAGAAACTTAATTTTTCGCCCAAAAAAAAAACGTAAGGGGTACCACTGTAGTTTTTTTTCGGGCCGAATTTTTGAGTTTCGATATCTCAGCTCTGGAAGGGGCTAGAGCCTCCATTTTTTCACTCAGGTCTAAGTCTCATGGCCCTCTATCAGAATTTGGGAAGATTGGAGAAACTTAATTTTTCGCCCCCCAAAAAAAAAACGTAAGGGGTACCACTGTCGTTTTTTTTTTGGGCCGAATTTTTGAGTTTCGATATCTCAGCTCTGGAAGGGGCTAGAGCCTCCATTTTTGCACTCAGGTCTAAGTCTCATGGCCCTCTATCAGAATTTGGGAAGATTGGAGAAACTTAATTTTTCGCCCAAAAAAAAAAACGTAAGGGGTACCACTGTCGTTTTTTTTATGGGCCGAATTTTTGAGTTTCGATATCTCAGCTCTGGAAGGGGCTAGAGCCTCCATTTTTGCACTCAGGTCTAAGTCTCATGGCCCTCTATCAGAATTTGGGAAGATTGGAGAAACTTAAGTTTTCGCCCCAAAAAAAAAAACGTAAGGGGTACCACTGTCGTTTTTTTTTCGGGCCGAATTTTTGAGTTTCGATATCTCAGCTCTGGAAGGGGCTAGAGCCTCCATTTTTGCACTCAGGTCTAAGTCTCATGGCCCTCTACCAGAATTTGGGAAGATTGGAGAAACTTAATTTTTCGCCCAAAAAAAAAACGTAAGGGGTACCACTGTCGTTTTTTTTTCGGGCCGAATTTTTGAGTTTCGATATCTCAGCTCTGGAAGGGGCTAGAGCCTCCATTTTTGCACTCAGGTCTAAGTCTCATGGCCCTCTATCAGAATTTGGGAAGATTGGAGAAACTTAATTTTTCGCCCAAAAAAAAAAAACCGTAAGGGGTACCACTGTCGTTTTTTTTTTCGGGCCGAATTTTTGAGTTTCGATATCTCAGCTCTGGAAGGGGCTAGAGCCTCCATTTTTGCACTCAGGTCTAAGTCTCATGGCCCTCTATCAGAATTTGGGAAGATTGGAGAAACCTAATTTTTCGCCCAAAAAAAAAAACGTAAGGGGTACCACTGTCGTTTTTTTTTTCGGGCCGAATTTTTGAGTTTCGATATCTCAGCTCTGGAAGGGGCTAGAGCCTCCATTTTTGCACTCAGGTCTAAGTCTCATGGCCCTCTATCAGAATTTGGGAAGATTGGAGAAACTTAATTTTTCGCCCAAAAAAAAAAACGTAAGGGGTACCACTGTCGTTTTTTTTTTCGGGCCGAATTTTTGAGTTTCGATATCTCAGCTCTGGAAGGGGCTAGAGCCTCCATTTTTGCACTCAGGTCTAAGTCTCATGGCCCTCTATCAGAATTTGGGAAGATTGGAGAAACTTAATTTTTCGCCCAAAAAAAAAACGTAAGGGGTACCACTGTCGTTTTTTTTTCGGGCCGAATTTTTGAGTTTCGATATCTCAGCTCTGGAAGGGGCTAGAGCCTCCATTTTTGCACTCAGGTCTAAGTCTCATGGCCCTCTATCAGAATTTGGGAAGATTGGAGAAACCTAATTTTTCGCCCAAAAAAAAAAACGTAAGGGGTACCACTGTCGTTTTTTTTTTCGGGACGAATTTTTGAGTTTCGATATCTCAGCTCTGGAAGGGGCTAGAGCCTCCATTTTTGCACTCAGGTCTAAGTCTCATGGCCCTCTATCAGAATTTGGGAAGATTGGAGAAACTTAATTTTTCGCCCCAAAAAAAAACGTAAGGGGTACCACTGTCGTTTTTTTTTTCGGGCCGAATTTTTGAGTTTCTATATCTCAGCTCTGGAAGGGGCTAGAGCCTCCATTTTTGCACTCAGGTCTAAGTCTCATGGCCCTCTATCAGAATTTGGGAAGATTGGAGAAACTTAATTTTTCGCCCAAAAAAAAAAACGTAAGGGGTACCACTGTCGTTTTTTTTCGGGCCGAATTTTTGAGTTTCGATATCTCAGCTCTGGAAGGGGCTAGAGCCTCCATTTTTTCACTCAGGTCTAAGTCTCATGGCCCTCTATCAGAATTTGGGAAGATTGGAGAAACTTAATTTTTCGCCCCCCCAAAAAAAAACGTAAGGGGTACCACTGTCGTTTTTTTTTCGGGCCGAATTTTTGAGTTTCGATATCTCAGCTCTGGAAGGGGCTAGAGCCTCCATTTTTGCACTCAGGTCTAAGTCTCATGGCCTTCTATCAGAATTTGGGAAGATTGGAGAAACTTAATTTTTCGCCCAAAAAAAAAAACGTAAGGGGTACCACTGTCGTTTTTTTTTCGGGCCGAATTTTTGAGTTTCGATATCTCAGCTCTGGAAGGGGCTAGAGCCTCAATTTTTTCACTCAGGTCTAAGTCTCATGGCCCTCTATCAGAATTTGGGAAGATTGGAGAAACTTAATTTTTCGCCCCCCAAAAAAAAAAACGTAAGGGGTACCACTGTCGTTTTTTTTTCGGGCCGAATTTTTGAGTTTCGATATCTCAGCTCTGGAAGGGGCTAGAGCCTCCATTTTTGCACTCAGGTCTAAGTCTCATGGCCCTCTATCAGAATTTGGGAAGATTGGAGAAACTTAAGTTTTCGCCCCAAAAAAAAAACATAAGGGGTACCACTGTCGTTTTTTTTTCGGGACGAATTTTTGAGTTTCGATATCTCAGCTCTGGAAGGGGCTAGAGCCTCCATTTTTGCACTCAGGTCTAAGTCTCATGGCCCTCTACCAGAAATTGGGAAGATTGGAGAAACTTAATTTTTCGCCCAAAAAAAAAAAACGTAAGGGGTACCACTGTCGTTTTTTTTTCGGGCCGAATTTTTGAGTTTCGATATCTCAGCTCTGGAAGGGGCTAGAGCCTCCATTTTTGCACTCAGGTCTAAGTCTCATGGCCCTCTATCAGAATTTGGGAAGATTGGAGAAACTTAATTTTTCGCCCCAAAAAAAAAAACGTAAGGGGTACCACTGTCGTTTTTTTTTTCGGGCCGAATTTTTGAGTTTCTATATCTCAGCTCTGGAAGGGGCTAGAGCCTCCATTTTTGCACTCAGGTCTAAGTCTCATGGCCCTCTATCAGAATTTGGGAAGATTGGAGAAACTTAATTTTTCGCCCAAAAAAAAAAACGTAAGGGGTACCACTGTCGTTTTTTTTCGGGCCGAATTTTTGAGTTTCGATATCTCAGCTCTGGAAGGGGCTAGAGCCTCCATTTTTTCACTCAGGTCTAAGTCTCATGGCCCTCTATCAGAATTTGGGAAGATTGGAGAAACTTAATTTTTCGCCCAAAAAAAAAAACGTAAGGGGTACCACTGTCGTTTTTTTTTCGGGCCGAATTTTTGAGTTTCGATATCTCAGCTCTGGAAGGGGCTAGAGCCTCCATTTTTTCACTCAGGTCTAAGTCTCATGGCCCTCTATCAGAATTTGGGAAGATTGGAGAAACTTAATTTTTCGCCCAAAAAAAAAAACGTAAGGGGTACCACTGTCGTTTTTTTTTCGGGCCGAATTTTTGAGTTTCGATATCTCAGCTCTGGAAGGGGCTAGAGCCTCCATTTTTGCACTCAGGTCTAAGTCTCATGGCCCTCTATCAGAATTTGGGAAGATTGGAGAAACTTAATTTTTCGCCCAAAAAAAAAAAACGTAAGGGGTACCACTGTCGTTTTTTTTCGGGCCGAATTTTTGAGTTTCGATATCTCAGCTCTGGAAGGGGCTAGAGCCTCAATTTTTTCACTCAGGTCTAAGTCTCATGGCCCTCTATCAGGATTTGGGAAGATTGGAGAAACTTAATTTTTCGCCCCCCAAAAAAAAAACGTAAGGGGTACCACTGTCGTTTTTTTTTTCGGGCCGAATTTTTGAGTTTCGATATCTCAGCACTGGAAGGGGCTAGAGCCTCCATTTTTGCACTCAGGTCTAAGTCTCATGGCCCTCTATCAGAATTTGGGAAGATTGGAGAAACTTAATTTTTCGCCCAAAAAAAAAAACGTAAGGGGTACCACTGTCGTTTTTTTTTCGGGCCGAATTTTTGAGTTTCGATATCTCAGCTCTGGAAGGGGCTAGAGCCTCCATTTTTTCACTCAGGTCTAAGTCTCATGGCCCTCTATCAGAATTTGGGAAGATTGGAGAAACTTAATTTTTCGCCCAAAAAAAAAAACGTAAGGGGTACCACTGTCGTTTTTTTTTCGGGCCGAATTTTTGAGTTTCGATATCTCAGCTCTGGAAGGGGCTAGAGCCTCCATTTTTGCACTCAGGTCTAAGTCTCATGGCCCTCTATCAGAATTTGGGAAGATTGGAGAAACTTAATTTTTCGCCCAAAAAAAAAAAACGTAAGGGGTACCACTGTCGTTTTTTTTCGGGCCGAATTTTTGAGTTTCGATATCTCAGCTCTGGAAGGGGCTAGAGCCTCAATTTTTTCACTCAGGTCTAAGTCTCATGGCCCTCTATCAGGATTTGGGAAGATTGGAGAAACTTAATTTTTCGCCCCCCAAAAAAAAAACGTAAGGGGTACCACTGTCGTTTTTTTTTTCGGGCCGAATTTTTGAGTTTCGATATCTCAGCACTGGAAGGGGCTAGAGCCTCCATTTTTGCACTCAGGTCTAAGTCTCATGGCCCTCTATCAGAATTTGGGAAGATTGGAGAAACTTAAGTTTTCGCCCCCAAAAAAAAAACGTAAGGGGTACCACTGTCGTTTTTTTTTCGGGCCGAATTTTTGAGTTTCGATATCTCAGCTCTGGAAGGGGCTAGAGCCTCCATTTTTGCACTCAGGTCTAAGTCTCATGGCCCTCTACCAGAATTTGGGAAGATTGGAGAAACTTAATTTTTCGCCCAAAAAAAAAAACGTAAGGGGTACCACTGTCGTTTTTTTTTCGGGCCGAATTTTTGAGTTTCGATATCTCAGCTCTGGAAGGGGCTAGAGCCTCCATTTTTGCACTCAGGTCTAAGTCTCATGGCCCTCTATCAGAATTTGGGAAGATTGGAGAAACTTAATTTTTCGCCCAAAAAAAAAACGTAAGGGGTACCACTGTCGTTTTTTTTTCGGGCCGAATTTTTGAGTTTCGATATCTTAGCTCTGGAAGGGGCTAGAGCCTCCATTTTTGCACTCAGGTCTAAGTCTCATGGCCCTCTATCAGAATTTGGGAAGATTGGAGAAACCTAATTTTTCGCCCAAAAAAAAAAAACGTAAGGGGTACCACTGTCGTTTTTTTTTTTGGGCCGAATTTTTGAGTTTCGATATCTCAGCTCTGGAAGGGGCTAGAGCCTCCATTTTTGCACTCAGGTCTAAGTCTCATGGCCCTCTACCAGAATTTGGGAAGATTGGAGAAACTTAATTTTTCGCCCCCCAAAAAAAAAACGTAAGGGGTACCACTGTCATTTTTTTTTCGGGCCGAATTTTTGAGTTTCGATATCTCAGCTCTGGAAGGGGCTAGAGCCTCCATTTTTGCACTCAGGTCTATGTCTCATGGCCCTCTATCAGAATTTGGGAATATTGGAGAAACTTAATTTTTCGCCCAAAAAAAAAACGTAAGGGGTAGCACTGTCGTTTTTTTTTCGGGCCGAATTTTTGAGTTTCGATATCTCAGCTCTGGAAGGGGCTAGAGCCTCCATTTTTGCACTCAGGTCTAAGTCTCATGGCCCTCTATCAGAATTTGGGAAGATTGGAGAAACTTAAGTTTTCGCCCCAAAAAAAAAAACGTAAGGGGTACCACTGTCGTTTTTTTTTTCGGGCCGAATTTTTGAGTTTCGATATCTCAGCTCTGGAAGGGGCTAGAGCCTCCATTTTTGCACTCAGGTCTAAGTCTCATGGCCCTCTACCAGAATTTGGGAAGATTGGAGAAACTTAATTTTTCGCCCAAAAAAAAAACGTAAGGGGTACCACTTTCGTTTTTTTTTCGGGCCGAATTTTTGAGTTTCGATATCTCAGCTCTGGAAGGGGCTAGAGCCTCCATTTTTGCACTCAGGTCTAAGTCTCATGGCCCTCTATCAGAATTTGGGAAGATTGGAGAAACTTAATTTTTCGCCCAAAAAAAAAAACGTAAGGGGTACCACTGTCGTTTTTTTTTTCGGGCCGAATTTTTGAGTTTCGATATCTCAGCTCTGGAAGGGGCTAGAGCCTCCATTTTTGCACTCAGGTCTAAGTCTCATGGCCCTCTATCAGAATTTGGGAAGATTGGAGAAACCTAATTTTTCGCCCAAAAAAAAAACGTAAGGGGTACCACTGTCGTTTTTTTTTCGGGCCGAATTTTTGAGTTTCGATATCTCAGCTCTGGAAGGGGCTAGAGCCTCCATTTTTGCACTCAGGTCTAAGTCTCATGGCCCTCTATCAGAATTTGGGAAGATTGGAGAAACTTAATTTTTCGCCCAAAAAAAAAAAACGTAAGGGGTACCACTGTCGTTTTTTTTCGGGCCGAATTTTTGAGTTTCGATATCTCAGCTCTGGAAGGGGCTAGAGCCTCAATTTTTTCACTCAGGTCTAAGTCTCATGGCCCTCTATCAGGATTTGGGAAGATTGGAGAAACTTAATTTTTCGCCCCCCAAAAAAAAAACGTAAGGGGTACCACTGTCGTTTTTTTTTTCGGGCCGAATTTTTGAGTTTCGATATCTCAGCACTGGAAGGGGCTAGAGCCTCCATTTTTGCACTCAGGTCTAAGTCTCATGGCCCTCTATCAGAATTTGGGAAGATTGGAGAAACTTAAGTTTTCGCCCCCCCAAAAAAAACGTAAGGGGTACCACTGTCGTTTTTTTTTCGGGCCGAATTTTTGAGTTTCGATATCTCAGCTCTGGAAGGGGCTAGAGCCTCCATTTTTGCACTCAGGTCTAAGTCTCATGGCCCTCTACCAGAATTTGGGAAGATTGGAGAAACTTAATTTTTCGCCCAAAAAAAAAAACGTAAGGGGTACCACTGTCGTTTTTTTTTCGGGCCGAATTTTTGAGTTTCGATATCTCAGCTCTGGAAGGGGCTAGAGCCTCCATTTTTGCACTCAGGTCTAAGTCTCATGGCCCTCTATCAGAATTTGGGAAGATTGGAGAAACTTAATTTTTCGCCCAAAAAAAAAACGTAAGGGGTACCACTGTCGTTTTTTTTCGGGCCGAATTTTTGAGTTTCGATATCTTAGCTCTGGAAGGGGCTAGAGCCTCCATTTTTGCACTCAGGTCTAAGTCTCATGGCCCTCTATCAGAATTTGGGAAGATTGGAGAAACCTAATTTTTCGCCCAAAAAAAAAAAACGTAAGGGGTACCACTGTCGTTTTTTTTTTTGGGCCGAATTTTTGAGTTTCGATATCTCAGCTCTGGAAGGGGCTAGAGCCTCCATTTTTGCACTCAGGTCTAAGTCTCATGGCCCTCTACCAGAATTTGGGAAGATTGGAGAAACTTAATTTTTCGCCCCCCAAAAAAAAAACGTAAGGGGTACCACTGTCATTTTTTTTTCGGGCCGAATTTTTGAGTTTCGATATCTCAGCTCTGGAAGGGGCTAGAGCCTCCATTTTTGCACTCAGGTCTATGTCTCATGGCCCTCTATCAGAATTTGGGAATATTGGAGAAACTTAATTTTTCGCCCAAAAAAAAAACGTAAGGGGTAGCACTGTCGTTTTTTTTTCGGGCCGAATTTTTGAGTTTCGATATCTCAGCTCTGGAAGGGGCTAGAGCCTCCATTTTTGCACTCAGGTCTAAGTCTCATGGCCCTCTATCAGAATTTGGGAAGATTGGAGAAACTTAAGTTTTCGCCCCAAAAAAAAAAACGTAAGGGGTACCACTGTCGTTTTTTTTTCGGGCCGAATTTTTGAGTTTCGATATCTCAGCTCTGGAAGGGGCTAGAGCCTCCATTTTTGCACTCAGGTCTAAGTCTCATGGCCCTCTACCAGAATTTGGGAAGATTGGAGAAACTTAATTTTTCGCCCAAAAAAAAAACGTAAGGGGTACCACTTTCGTTTTTTTTTCGGGCCGAATTTTTGAGTTTCGATATCTCAGCTCTGGAAGGGGCTAGAGCCTCCATTTTTGCACTCAGGTCTAAGTCTCATGGCCCTCTATCAGAATTTGGGAAGATTGGAGAAACTTAATTTTTCGCCCAAAAAAAAAAACGTAAGGGGTACCACTGTCGTTTTTTTTTTCGGGCCGAATTTTTGAGTTTCGATATCTCAGCTCTGGAAGGGGCTAGAGCCTCCATTTTTGCACTCAGGTCTAAGTCTCATGGCCCTCTATCAGAATTTGGGAAGATTGGAGAAACCTAATTTTTCGCCCAAAAAAAAAACGTAAGGGGTACCACTGTCGTTTTTTTTTCGGGCCGAATTTTTGAGTTTCGATATCTCAGCTCTGGAAGGGGCTAGAGCCTCCATTTTTGCACTCAGGTCTAAGTCTCATGGCCCTCTATCAGAATTTGGGAAGATTGGAGAAACCTAATTTTTCGCCCAAAAAAAAAAAACGTAAGGGGTACCACTGTCGTTTTTTTTTTTGGGCCGAATTTTTGAGTTTCGATATCTCAGCTCTGGAAGGGGCTAGAGCCTCCATTTTTGCACTCAGGTCTAAGTCTCATGGCCCTCTACCAGAATTTGGGAAGATTGGAGAAACTTAATTTTTCGCCCCCCAAAAAAAAAACGTAAGGGGTACCACTGTCATTTTTTTTTCGGGCCGAATTTTTGAGTTTCGATATCTCAGCTCTGGAAGGGGCTAGAGCCTCCATTTTTGCACTCAGGTCTATGTCTCATGGCCCTCTATCAGAATTTGGGAATATTGGAGAAACTTAATTTTTCGCCCAAAAAAAAAACGTAAGGGGTAGCACTGTCGTTTTTTTTTCGGGCCGAATTTTTGAGTTTCGATATCTCAGCTCTGGAAGGGGCTAGAGCCTCCATTTTTGCACTCAGGTCTAAGTCTCATGGCCCTCTATCAGAATTTGGGAAGATTGGAGAAACTTAAGTTTTCGCCCCAAAAAAAAAAACGTAAGGGGTACCACTGTCGTTTTTTTTTCGGGCCGAATTTTTGAGTTTCGATATCTCAGCTCTGGAAGGGGCTAGAGCCTCCATTTTTGCACTCAGGTCTAAGTCTCATGGCCCTCTACCAGAATTTGGGAAGATTGGAGAAACTTAATTTTTCGCCCAAAAAAAAAACGTAAGGGGTACCACTTTCGTTTTTTTTTCGGGCCGAATTTTTGAGTTTCGATATCTCAGCTCTGGAAGGGGCTAGAGCCTCCATTTTTGCACTCAGGTCTAAGTCTCATGGCCCTCTATCAGAATTTGGGAAGATTGGAGAAACTTAATTTTTCGCCCAAAAAAAAAAACGTAAGGGGTACCACTGTCGTTTTTTTTTTCGGGCCGAATTTTTGAGTTTCGATATCTCAGCTCTGGAAGGGGCTAGAGCCTCCATTTTTGCACTCAGGTCTAAGTCTCATGGCCCTCTATCAGAATTTGGGAAGATTGGAGAAACCTAATTTTTCGCCCAAAAAAAAAACGTAAGGGGTACCACTGTCGTTTTTTTTTCGGGCCGAATTTTTGAGTTTCGATATCTCAGCTCTGGAAGGGGCTAGAGCCTCCATTTTTGCACTCAGGTCTAAGTCTTATGGCCCTCTATCAGAATTTGGGAAGATTGGAGAAACTTAATTTTTTGCCCCCAAAAAAAAACGTAAGGGGTACCACTGTCGTTTTTTTTTTTCGGGCCGAATTTTTGAGTTTCGATATCTCAGCTCTGGAAGGGGCTAGAGCCTCCATTTTTGCACTCAGGTCTAAGTCTCATGGCCCTCTATCAGAATTTGGGAAGATTGGAGAAACTTAATTTTTCGCCCAAAAAAAAAACGTAAGGGGTACCACTTTCGTTTTTTTTTCGGGCCGAATTTTTGAGTTTCGATATCTCAGCTCTGGAAGGGGCTAGAGCCTCCATTTTTGCACTCAGGTCTAAGTCTCATGGCCCTCTATCAGAATTTGGGAAGATTGGAGAAACTTAATTTTTCGCCCAAAAAAAAAAAACGTAAGGGGTACCACTGTCGTTTTTTTTTTCGGGCCGAATTTTTGAGTTTCGATATCTCAGCTCTGGAAGGGGCTAGAGCCTCCATTTTTGCACTCAGGTCTAAGTCTCATGGCCCTCTATCAGAATTTGGGAAGATTGGAGAAACCTAATTTTTCGCCCAAAAAAAAAACGTAAGGGGTACCACTGTCGTTTTTTTTTCGGGCCGAATTTTTGAGTTTCGATATCTCAGCTCTGGAAGGGGCTAGAGCCTCCATTTTTGCACTCAGGTCTAAGTCTCATGGCCCTCTATCAGAATTTGGGAAGATTGGAGAAACTTAATTTTTCGCCCCCAAAAAAAAACGTAAGGGGTACCACTGTCGTTTTTTTTTTTCGGGCCGAATTTTTGAGTTTCGATATCTCAGCTCTGGAAGGGGCTAGAGCCTCCATTTTTGCACTCAGGTCTAAGTCTCATGGCCCTCTATCAGAATTTGGGAAGATTGGAGAAACTTAATTTTTCGCCCAAAAAAAAAACGTAAGGGGTACCACTGTCGTTTTTTTTTCGGGCCGAATTTTTGAGTTTCGATATCTCAGCTCTGGAAGGGGCTAGAGCCTCCATTTTTGCACTCAGGTCTAAGTCTCATGGCCCTCTATCAGAATTTGGGAAGATTGGAGAAACCTAATTTTTCGCCCAAAAAAAAAAAACGTAAGGGTTACCACTGTCGTTTTTTTTTCGGGCCGAATTTTTGAGTTTCGATATCTCAGCTCTGGAAGGGGCTAGAGCCTCCATTTTTGCACTCAGGTCTAAGTCTCATGGCCCTCTATCAGAATTTGGGAAGATTGGAGAAACTTAATTTTTCGCCCCCCAAAAAAAACGTAAGGGGTACCACTGTCGTTTTTTTTTTTCGGGCCGAATTTTTGAGTTTCGATATCTCAGCTCTGGAAGGGGCTAGAGCCTCCATTTTTGCACTCAGGTCTAAGTCTCATGGCCCTCTATCAGAATTTGGGAAGATTGGAGAAACTTAATTTTTCGCCCAAAAAAAAAACGTAAGGGGTACCACTGTCGTTTTTTTTTCGGGCCGAATTTTTGAGTTTCGATATCTCAGCTCTGGAAGGGGCTAGAGCCTCCATTTTTGCACTCAGGTCTAAGTCTCATGGCCCTCTATCAGAATTTGGGAAGATTGGAGAAACCTAATTTTTCGCCCAAAAAAAAAAACGTAAGGGGTACCACTGTCGTTTTTTTTTCGGGCCGAATTTTTGAGTTTCGATATCTCAGCTCTGGAAGGGGCTAGAGCCTCCATTTTTGCACTCAGGTCTAAGTCTCATGGCCCTTTACCAGAATTTGTGAGGATTTGAGAAACTTAATTTTTCGCCCAAAAAAAAAAACGTAAGGGGTACCACTGTCGTTTTTTTTTCGGGCCGAATTTTTGAGTTTCGATATCTCAGCTCTGGAAGGGGCTAGAGCCTCCATTTTTGCACTCAGGTCTAAGTCTCATGGCCCTCTGTCAGAATTTGGGAAGATTGGAGAAACTTAATTTTTCGCCCAAAAAAAAACGTAAGGGGTACCACTGTCGTTTTTTTTTCGGGCCGAATTTTTGAGTTTCGATATCTCAGCTCTGGAAGGGGCTAGAGCCACCATTTTTGCACTCAGGTCTAAGTCTCATGGCCCTCTATTAGAATTTGGGAAGATAGGAGAAACTTAATTTTTCGCCCAAAAAAAAAAACGTAAGGGGTACCACTGTCGTTTTTTTTTTCGGGCCGAATTTTTGAGTTTCGATATCTCAGCTCTGGAAGGGGCTAGAGCCTCCATTTTTGCACTCAGGTCTAAGTCTCATGGCCCTCTATCAGAATTTGGGAAGATTGGAGAAACCTAATTTTTCGCCCAAAAAAAAAACGTAAGGGGTACCACTGTCGTTTTTTTTTCGGGCCGAATTTTTGAGTTTCGATATCTCAGCTCTGGAAGGGGCTAGAGCCTCCATTTTTGCACTCAGGTCTAAGTCTCATGGCCCTCTATCAGAATTTGGGAAGATTGGAGAAACTTAATTTTTCGCCCCCAAAAAAAAACGTAAGGGGTACCACTGTCGTTTTTTTTTTTCGGGCCGAATTTTTGAGTTTCGATATCTCAGCTCTGGAAGGGGCTAGAGCCTCCATTTTTGCACTCAGGTCTAAGTCTCATGGCCCTCTATCAGAATTTGGGAAGATTGGAGAAACTTAATTTTTCGCCCAAAAAAAAAACATAAGGGGTACCACTGTCGTTTTTTTTTCGGGCCGAATTTTTGAGTTTCGATATCTCAGCTCTGGAAGGGGCTAGAGCCTCCATTTTTGCACTCAGGTCTAAGTCTCATGGCCCTCTATCAGAATTTGGGAAGATTGGAGAAACCTAATTTTTCGCCCCAAAAAAAAAAACGTAAGGGGTACCACTGTCGTTTTTTTTTCGGGCCGAATTTTTGAGTTTCGATATCTCAGCTCTGGAAGGGGCTAGAGCCTCCATTTTTGCACTCAGGTCTAAGTCTCATGGCCCTTTACCAGAATTTGTGAGGATTTGAGAAACTTAATTTTTCGCCCAAAAAAAAAAACGTAAGGGGTACCACTGTCGTTTTTTTTTCGGGCCGAATTTTTGAGTTTCGATATCTCAGCTCTGGAAGGGGCTAGAGCCTCCATTTTTGCACTCAGGTCTAAGTCTCATGGCCCTCTATCAGAATTTGGGAAGATTGGAGAAACTTAATTTTTCGCCCAAAAAAAAACGTAAGGGGTACCACTGTCGTTTTTTTTTCGGGCCGAATTTTTGAGTTTCGATATCTCAGCTCTGGAAGGGGCTAGAGCCACCATTTTTGCACTCAGGTCTAAGTCTCATGGCCCTCTATCAGAATTTGGGAAGATTGGAGAAACTTAATTTTTCGCCCAAAAAAAAAAACGTAAGGGGTACCACTGTCGTTTTTTTTTTCGGGCCGAATTTTTGAGTTTCGATATCTCAGCTCTGGAAGGGGCTAGAGCCTCCATTTTTGCACTCAGGTCTAAGTCTCATGGCCCTCTATCAGAATTTGGGAAGATTGGAGAAACCTAATTTTTCGCCCAAAAAAAAAACGTAAGGGGTACCACTGTCGTTTTTTTTTCGGGCCGAATTTTTGAGTTTCGATATCTCAGCTCTGGAAGGGGCTAGAGCCTCCATTTTTGCACTCAGGTCTAAGTCTCATGGCCCTTTACCAGAATTTGTGAGGATTTGAGAAACTTAATTTTTCGCCCAAAAAAAAAAACGTAAGGGGTACCACTGTCGTTTTTTTTTCGGGCCGAATTTTTGAGTTTCGATATCTCAGCTCTGGAAGGGGCTAGAGCCTCCATTTTTGCACTCAGGTCTAAGTCTCATGGCCCTCTATCAGAATTTGGGAAGATTGGAGAAACTTAATTTTTCGCCCAAAAAAAAACGTAAGGGGTACCACTGTCGTTTTTTTTTCGGGCCGAATTTTTGAGTTTCGATATCTCAGCTCTGGAAGGGGCTAGAGCCACCATTTTTGCACTCAGGTCTAAGTCTCATGGCCCTCTATCAGAATTTGGGAAGATTGGAGAAACTTAATTTTTTCGCCCCAAAAAAAAAACGTAAGGGGTACCACTGTCGTTTTTTTTTCGGGCCGAATTTTTGAGTTTCGATATCTCAGCTCTGGAAGGGGCTAGAGCCTCCATTTTTGCACTCAGGTCTAAGTCTCATGGCCCTCTACCAGAATTTGTGAGGATTTGAGAAACTTAATTTTTCGCCCAAAAAAAAAAAACGTAAGGGGTACCACTGTCGTTTTTTTTTTCGGGCCGAATTTTTGAGTTTCGATATCTCAGCTCTGGAAGGGGCTAGAGCCTCCATTTTTGCACTCAGGTCTAAGTCTCATGGCCCTCTATCAGAATTTGGGAAGATTGGAGAAACTTAATTTTTCGCCCAAAAAAAAACGTAAGGGGTACCACTGTCGTTTTTTTTTCGGGCCGAATTTTTGAGTTTCGATATCTCAGCTCTGGAAGGGGCTAGAGCCTCCATTTTTGCACTCAGGTCTAAGTCTCATGGCCCTCTATCAGAATTTGGGAAGATTGGAGAAACCTAATTTTTCGCCCAAAAAAAAAAACGTAAGGGGTACCACTGTCGTTTTTTTTTCGGGCCGAATTTTTGAGTTTCGATATCTCAGCTCTGGAAGGGGCTAGAGCCTCCATTTTTGCACTCAGGTCTAAGTCTCATGGCCCTCTATCAGAATTTGGGAAGATTGGAGAAACTTAATTTTTCGCCCCAAAAAAAAAACGTAAGGGGTACCACTGTCGTTTTTTTTTCGGGCCGAATTTTTGAGTTTCGATATCTCAACTCTGGAAGGGGCTAGAGCCTCCATTTTTGCACTCAGGTCTAAGTCTCATGGCCCTCTATCAGAATTTGGGAAGATTGGAGAAACTTAATTTTTCGCCCAAAAAAAAAACGTAAGGGGTACCACTGTCGTTTTTTTTTCGGGCCGAATTTTTGAGTTTCGATATCTCAGCTCTGGAAGGGGCTAGAGCCTCCATTTTTGCACTCAGGTCTAAGTCTCATGGCCCTCTATCAGAATTTGGGAAGATTGGAGAAACTTAATTTTTCGCCCAAAAAAAAAACGTAAGGGGTACCACTGTAGTTTTTTTTCGGGCCGAATTTTTGAGTTTCGATATCTCAGCTCTGGAAGGGGCTAGAGCCTCCATTTTTTCACTCAGGTCTAAGTCTCATGGCCCTCTATCAGAATTTGGGAAGATTGGAGAAACTTAATTTTTCGCCCCCCAAAAAAAAAAACGTAAGGGGTACCACTGTCGTTTTTTTTTCGGGCCGAATTTTTGAGTTTCGATATCTCAGCTCTGGAAGGGGCTAGAGCCTCCATTTTTGCACTCAGGTCTAAGTCTCATGGCCCTCTATCAGAATTTGGGAAGATTGGAGAAACTTAATTTTTCGCCCAAAAAAAAAAACGTAAGGGGTACCACTGTCGTTTTTTTTCGGGCCGAATTTTTGAGTTTCGATATCTCAGCTCTGGAAGGGGCTAGAGCCTCCATTTTTGCACTCAGGTCTAAGTCTCATGGCCCTCTATCAGAATTTGGGAAGATTGGAGAAACTTAAGTTTTCGCCCCAAAATAAAAAAACGTAAGGGGTATCACTGTCGTTTTTTTTTCGGGCCGAATTTTTGAGTTTTGATATCTCAGCTCTGGAAGGGGCTAGAGCCTCCATTTTTGCACTCAGGTCTAAGTCTCATGGCCCTCTACCAGAATTTGGGAAGATTGGAGAAACTTAATTTTTCGCCCCAAAAAAAAACGTAAGGGGTACCACTGTCGTTTTTTTTTCGGGCCGAATTTTTGAGTTTCGATATCTCAGCTCTGGAAGGGGCTAGAGCCTCCATTTTTGCACTCAGGTCTAAGTCTCATGGCCCTCTATCAGAATTTGGGAAGATTGGAGAAACCTAATTTTTCGCCCAAAAAAAAAAAACGTAAGGGGTACCACTGTCGTGTTTTTTTTTTTCGGGCCGAATTTTTGAGTTTCGATATCTCAGCTCTGGAAGGGGCTAGAGCCTCCATTTTTGCACTCAGGTCTAAGTCTCATGGCCCTCTATCAGAATTTGGGAAGATTGGAGAAACTTAATTTTTCGCCCAAAAAAAAAAACGTAAGGGGTACCACTGTCGTTTTTTTTTTTCGGGCCGAATTTTTGAGTTTCGATATCTCAGCTCTGGAAGGGGCTAGAGCCTCCATTTTTGCACTCAGGTCTAAGTCTCATGGCCCTCTATCAGAATTTGGGAAGATTGGAGAAACTTAATTTTTCGCCCAAAAAAAAAACGTAAGGGGTACCACTGTCGTTTTTTTTTCGGGCCGAATTTTTGAGTTTCGATATCTCAGCTCTGGAAGGGGCTAGAGCCTCCATTTTTGCACTCAGGTCTAAGTCTCATGGCCCTCTATCAGAATTTGGGAAGATTGGAGAAACCTAATTTTTCGCCCAAAAAAAAAAACGTAAGGGGTACCACTGTCGTTTTTTTTTCGGGACGAATTTTTGAGTTTCGATATCTCAGCTCTGGAAGGGGCTAGAGCCTCCATTTTTGCACTCAGGTCTAAGTCTCATGGCCCTCTATCAGAATTTGGGAAGATTGGAGAAACTTAATTTTTCGCCCCAAAAAAAAAACGTAAGGGGTACCACTGTCGTTTTTTTTTTCGGGCCGAATTTTTGAGTTTCTATATCTCAGCTCTGGAAGGGGCTAGAGCCTCCATTTTTGCACTCAGGTCTAAGTCTCATGGCCCTCTATCAGAATTTGGGAAGATTGGAGAAACTTAATTTTTCGCCCAAAAAAAAAAAACGTAAGGGGTACCACTGTCGTTTTTTTTCGGGCCGAATTTTTGAGTTTCGATATCTCAGCTCTGGAAGGGGCTAGAGCCTCCATTTTTTCACTCAGGTCTAAGTCTCATGGCCCTCTATCAGAATTTGGGAAGATTGGAGAAACTTAATTTTTCGCCCCCCCAAAAAAAAACGTAAGGGGTACCACTGTCGTTTTTTTTTCGGGCCGAATTTTTGAGTTTCGATATCTCAGCTCTGGAAGGGGCTAGAGCCTCCATTTTTGCACTCAGGTCTAAGTCTCATGGCCTTCTATCAGAATTTGGGAAGATTGGAGAAACTTAATTTTTCGCCCAAAAAAAAAAAACGTAAGGGGTACCACTGTCGTTTTTTTTTCGGGCCGAATTTTTGAGTTTCGATATCTCAGCTCTGGAAGGGGCTAGAGCCTCAATTTTTTCACTCAGGTCTAAGTCTCATGGCCCTCTATCAGAATTTGGGAAGATTGGAGAAACTTAATTTTTCGCCCCCCAAAAAAAAAACGTAAGGGGTACCACTGTCGTTTTTTTTTCGGCCGAATTTTTGAGTTTCGATATCTCAGCTCTGGAAGGGGCTAGAGCCTCCATTTTTGCACTCAGGTCTAAGTCTCATGGCCCTCTATCAGAATTTGGGAAGATTGGAGAAACTTAAGTTTTCGCCCCAAAAAAAAAACATAAGGGGTACCACTGTCGTTTTTTTTTCGGGACGAATTTTTGAGTTTCGATATCTCAGCTCTGGAAGGGGCTAGAGCCTCCATTTTTGCACTCAGGTCTAAGTCTCATGGCCCTCTACCAGAAATTGGGAAGATTGGAGAAACTTAATTTTTCGCCCAAAAAAAAAAACGTAAGGGGTACCACTGTCGTTTTTTTTTCGGGCCGAATTTTTGAGTTTCGATATCTCAGCTCTGGAAGGGGCTAGAGCCTCCATTTTTGCACTCAGGTCTAAGTCTCATGGCCCTCTATCAGAATTTGGGAAGATTGGAGAAACTTAATTTTTCGCCCCAAAAAAAAAAACGTAAGGGGTACCACTGTCGTTTTTTTTTTTCGGGCCGAATTTTTGAGTTTCTATATCTCAGCTCTGGAAGGGGCTAGAGCCTCCATTTTTGCACTCAGGTCTAAGTCTCATGGCCCTCTATCAGAATTTGGGAAGATTGGAGAAACTTAATTTTTCGCCCAAAAAAAAAAACGTAAGGGGTACCACTGTCGTTTTTTTTCGGGCCGAATTT
Source organism: Pimephales promelas (assembly GCF_988280905.1). Taxonomy (NCBI): domain Eukaryota; kingdom Metazoa; phylum Chordata; class Actinopteri; order Cypriniformes; family Leuciscidae; genus Pimephales; species Pimephales promelas. The sequence goes on from NC_142788.1 coordinate 3,736,093, forward strand.
TTGAGTTTCGATATCTCAGCTCTGGAAGGGGCTAGAGCCTCCATTTTTTCACTCAGGTCTAAGTCTCATGGCCCTCTATCAGAATTTGGGAAGATTGGAGAAACTTAATTTTTCGGCCAAAAAAAAAAACGTAAGGGGTACCACTGTCGTTTTTTTTTCGGGCCGAATTTTTGAGTTTCGATATCTCAGCTCTGGAAGGGGCTAGAGCCTCCATTTTTGCACTCAGGTCTAAGTCTCATGGCCCTCTATCAGAATTTGGGAAGATTGGAGAAACTTAATTTTTCGCCCAAAAAAAAAACGTAAGGGGTACCACTGTCGTTTTTTTTTCGGGCCGAATTTTTGAGTTTCGATATCTCAGCTCTGGAAGGGGCTAGAGCCTCCATTTTTGCACTCAGGTCTAAGTCTCATGGCCCTCTATCAGAATTTGGGAAGATTGGAGAAACTTAATTTTTCGCCCAAAAAAAAAACGTAAGGGGTACCACTGTAGTTTTTTTTCGGGCCGAATTTTTGAGTTTCGATATCTCAGCTCTGGAAGGGGCTAGAGCCTCCATTTTTTCACTCAGGTCTAAGTCTCATGGCCCTCTATCAGAATTTGGGAAGATTGGAGAAACTTAATTTTTCGCCCCCCAAAAAAAAAACGTAAGGGGTACCACTGTCGTTTTTTTTTTGGGCCGAATTTTTGAGTTTCGATATCTCAGCTCTGGAAGGGGCTAGAGCCTCCATTTTTGCACTCAGGTCTAAGTCTCATGGCCCTCTATCAGAATTTGGGAAGATTGGAGAAACTTAATTTTTCGCCCAAAAAAAAAAACGTAAGGGGTACCACTGTCGTTTTTTTTATGGGCCGAATTTTTGAGTTTCGATATCTCAGCTCTGGAAGGGGCTAGAGCCTCCATTTTTGCACTCAGGTCTAAGTCTCATGGCCCTCTATCAGAATTTGGGAAGATTGGAGAAACTTAAGTTTTCGCCCCAAAAAAAAAAACGTAAGGGGTACCACTGTCGTTTTTTTTTCGGGCCGAATTTTTGAGTTTCGATATCTCAGCTCTGGAAGGGGCTAGAGCCTCCATTTTTGCACTCAGGTCTAAGTCTCATGGCCCTCTACCAGAATTTGGGAAGATTGGAGAAACTTAATTTTTCGCCCAAAAAAAAAACGTAAGGGGTACCACTGTCGTTTTTTTTTCGGGCCGAATTTTTGAGTTTCGATATCTCAGCTCTGGAAGGGGCTAGAGCCTCCATTTTTGCACTCAGGTCTAAGTCTCATGGCCCTCTATCAGAATTTGGGAAGATTGGAGAAACTTAATTTTTCGCCCAAAAAAAAAAAACCGTAAGGGGTACCACTGTCGTTTTTTTTTCGGGCCGAATTTTTGAGTTTCGATATCTCAGCTCTGGAAGGGGCTAGAGCCTCCATTTTTGCACTCAGGTCTAAGTCTCATGGCCCTCTATCAGAATTTGGGAAGATTGGAGAAACCTAATTTTTCGCCCAAAAAAAAAAACGTAAGGGGTACCACTGTCGTTTTTTTTTTCGGGCCGAATTTTTGAGTTTCGATATCTCAGCTCTGGAAGGGGCTAGAGCCTCCATTTTTGCACTCAGGTCTAAGTCTCATGGCCCTCTATCAGAATTTGGGAAGATTGGAGAAACTTAATTTTTCGCCCAAAAAAAAAAACGTAAGGGGTACCACTGTCGTTTTTTTTTTCGGGCCGAATTTTTGAGTTTCGATATCTCAGCTCTGGAAGGGGCTAGAGCCTCCATTTTTGCACTCAGGTCTAAGTCTCATGGCCCTCTATCAGAATTTGGGAAGATTGGAGAAACTTAATTTTTCGCCCAAAAAAAAAACGTAAGGGGTACCACTGTCGTTTTTTTTTCGGGCCGAATTTTTGAGTTTCGATATCTCAGCTCTGGAAGGGGCTAGAGCCTCCATTTTTGCACTCAGGTCTAAGTCTCATGGCCCTCTATCAGAATTTGGGAAGATTGGAGAAACCTAATTTTTCGCCCAAAAAAAAAAACGTAAGGGGTACCACTGTCGTTTTTTTTTTTCGGGACGAATTTTTGAGTTTCGATATCTCAGCTCTGGAAGGGGCTAGAGCCTCCATTTTTGCACTCAGGTCTAAGTCTCATGGCCCTCTATCAGAATTTGGGAAGATTGGAGAAACTTAATTTTTCGCCCCAAAAAAAAACGTAAGGGGTACCACTGTCGTTTTTTTTTTCGGGCCGAATTTTTGAGTTTCTATATCTCAGCTCTGGAAGGGGCTAGAGCCTCCATTTTTGCACTCAGGTCTAAGTCTCATGGCCCTCTATCAGAATTTGGGAAGATTGGAGAAACTTAATTTTTCGCCCAAAAAAAAAAACGTAAGGGGTACCACTGTCGTTTTTTTTCGGGCCGAATTTTTGAGTTTCGATATCTCAGCTCTGGAAGGGGCTAGAGCCTCCATTTTTTCACTCAGGTCTAAGTCTCATGGCCCTCTATCAGAATTTGGGAAGATTGGAGAAACTTAATTTTTCGCCCCCCCAAAAAAAAACGTAAGGGGTACCACTGTCGTTTTTTTTTCGGGCCGAATTTTTGAGTTTCGATATCTCAGCTCTGGAAGGGGCTAGAGCCTCCATTTTTGCACTCAGGTCTAAGTCTCATGGCCTTCTATCAGAATTTGGGAAGATTGGAGAAACTTAATTTTTCGCCCAAAAAAAAAAACGTAAGGGGTACCACTGTCGTTTTTTTTTCGGGCCGAATTTTTGAGTTTCGATATCTCAGCTCTGGAAGGGGCTAGAGCCTCAATTTTTTCACTCAGGTCTAAGTCTCATGGCCCTCTATCAGAATTTGGGAAGATTGGAGAAACTTAATTTTTCGCCCCCCAAAAAAAAAAACGTAAGGGGTACCACTGTCGTTTTTTTTTCGGGCCGAATTTTTGAGTTTCGATATCTCAGCTCTGGAAGGGGCTAGAGCCTCCATTTTTGCACTCAGGTCTAAGTCTCATGGCCCTCTATCAGAATTTGGGAAGATTGGAGAAACTTAAGTTTTCGCCCCAAAAAAAAAACATAAGGGGTACCACTGTCGTTTTTTTTTCGGGACGAATTTTTGAGTTTCGATATCTCAGCTCTGGAAGGGGCTAGAGCCTCCATTTTTGCACTCAGGTCTAAGTCTCATGGCCCTCTACCAGAAATTGGGAAGATTGGAGAAACTTAATTTTTCGCCCAAAAAAAAAAAACGTAAGGGGTACCACTGTCGTTTTTTTTTCGGGCCGAATTTTTGAGTTTCGATATCTCAGCTCTGGAAGGGGCTAGAGCCTCCATTTTTGCACTCAGGTCTAAGTCTCATGGCCCTCTATCAGAATTTGGGAAGATTGGAGAAACTTAATTTTTCGCCCCAAAAAAAAAAACGTAAGGGGTACCACTGTCGTTTTTTTTTTCGGGCCGAATTTTTGAGTTTCTATATCTCAGCTCTGGAAGGGGCTAGAGCCTCCATTTTTGCACTCAGGTCTAAGTCTCATGGCCCTCTATCAGAATTTGGGAAGATTGGAGAAACTTAATTTTTCGCCCAAAAAAAAAAACGTAAGGGGTACCACTGTCGTTTTTTTTCGGGCCGAATTTTTGAGTTTCGATATCTCAGCTCTGGAAGGGGCTAGAGCCTCCATTTTTTCACTCAGGTCTAAGTCTCATGGCCCTCTATCAGAATTTGGGAAGATTGGAGAAACTTAATTTTTCGCCCAAAAAAAAAAACGTAAGGGGTACCACTGTCGTTTTTTTTTCGGGCCGAATTTTTGAGTTTCGATATCTCAGCTCTGGAAGGGGCTAGAGCCTCCATTTTTTCACTCAGGTCTAAGTCTCATGGCCCTCTATCAGAATTTGGGAAGATTGGAGAAACTTAATTTTTCGCCCAAAAAAAAAAACGTAAGGGGTACCACTGTCGTTTTTTTTTCGGGCCGAATTTTTGAGTTTCGATATCTCAGCTCTGGAAGGGGCTAGAGCCTCCATTTTTGCACTCAGGTCTAAGTCTCATGGCCCTCTATCAGAATTTGGGAAGATTGGAGAAACTTAATTTTTCGCCCAAAAAAAAAAAACGTAAGGGGTACCACTGTCGTTTTTTTTCGGGCCGAATTTTTGAGTTTCGATATCTCAGCTCTGGAAGGGGCTAGAGCCTCAATTTTTTCACTCAGGTCTAAGTCTCATGGCCCTCTATCAGGATTTGGGAAGATTGGAGAAACTTAATTTTTCGCCCCCCAAAAAAAAAACGTAAGGGGTACCACTGTCGTTTTTTTTTTCGGGCCGAATTTTTGAGTTTCGATATCTCAGCACTGGAAGGGGCTAGAGCCTCCATTTTTGCACTCAGGTCTAAGTCTCATGGCCCTCTATCAGAATTTGGGAAGATTGGAGAAACTTAATTTTTCGCCCAAAAAAAAAAACGTAAGGGGTACCACTGTCGTTTTTTTTTCGGGCCGAATTTTTGAGTTTCGATATCTCAGCTCTGGAAGGGGCTAGAGCCTCCATTTTTTCACTCAGGTCTAAGTCTCATGGCCCTCTATCAGAATTTGGGAAGATTGGAGAAACTTAATTTTTCGCCCAAAAAAAAAAACGTAAGGGGTACCACTGTCGTTTTTTTTTCGGGCCGAATTTTTGAGTTTCGATATCTCAGCTCTGGAAGGGGCTAGAGCCTCCATTTTTGCACTCAGGTCTAAGTCTCATGGCCCTCTATCAGAATTTGGGAAGATTGGAGAAACTTAATTTTTCGCCCAAAAAAAAAAACGTAAGGGGTACCACTGTCGTTTTTTTTCGGGCCGAATTTTTGAGTTTCGATATCTCAGCTCTGGAAGGGGCTAGAGCCTCAATTTTTTCACTCAGGTCTAAGTCTCATGGCCCTCTATCAGGATTTGGGAAGATTGGAGAAACTTAATTTTTCGCCCCCCAAAAAAAAAACGTAAGGGGTACCACTGTCGTTTTTTTTTTCGGGCCGAATTTTTGAGTTTCGATATCTCAGCACTGGAAGGGGCTAGAGCCTCCATTTTTGCACTCAGGTCTAAGTCTCATGGCCCTCTATCAGAATTTGGGAAGATTGGAGAAACTTAAGTTTTCGCCCCCAAAAAAAAAACGTAAGGGGTACCACTGTCGTTTTTTTTTCGGGCCGAATTTTTGAGTTTCGATATCTCAGCTCTGGAAGGGGCTAGAGCCTCCATTTTTGCACTCAGGTCTAAGTCTCATGGCCCTCTACCAGAATTTGGGAAGATTGGAGAAACTTAATTTTTCGCCCAAAAAAAAAAACGTAAGGGGTACCACTGTCGTTTTTTTTTCGGGCCGAATTTTTGAGTTTCGATATCTCAGCTCTGGAAGGGGCTAGAGCCTCCATTTTTGCACTCAGGTCTAAGTCTCATGGCCCTCTATCAGAATTTGGGAAGATTGGAGAAACTTAATTTTTCGCCCAAAAAAAAAACGTAAGGGGTACCACTGTCGTTTTTTTTTCGGGCCGAATTTTTGAGTTTCGATATCTTAGCTCTGGAAGGGGCTAGAGCCTCCATTTTTGCACTCAGGTCTAAGTCTCATGGCCCTCTATCAGAATTTGGGAAGATTGGAGAAACCTAATTTTTCGCCCAAAAAAAAAAAACGTAAGGGGTACCACTGTCGTTTTTTTTTTTGGGCCGAATTTTTGAGTTTCGATATCTCAGCTCTGGAAGGGGCTAGAGCCTCCATTTTTGCACTCAGGTCTAAGTCTCATGGCCCTCTACCAGAATTTGGGAAGATTGGAGAAACTTAATTTTTCGCCCCCCAAAAAAAAAACGTAAGGGGTACCACTGTCATTTTTTTTTTCGGGCCGAATTTTTGAGTTTCGATATCTCAGCTCTGGAAGGGGCTAGAGCCTCCATTTTTGCACTCAGGTCTATGTCTCATGGCCCTCTATCAGAATTTGGGAATATTGGAGAAACTTAATTTTTCGCCCAAAAAAAAAACGTAAGGGGTAGCACTGTCGTTTTTTTTTCGGGCCGAATTTTTGAGTTTCGATATCTCAGCTCTGGAAGGGGCTAGAGCCTCCATTTTTGCACTCAGGTCTAAGTCTCATGGCCCTCTATCAGAATTTGGGAAGATTGGAGAAACTTAAGTTTTCGCCCCAAAAAAAAAAACGTAAGGGGTACCACTGTCGTTTTTTTTTTCGGGCCGAATTTTTGAGTTTCGATATCTCAGCTCTGGAAGGGGCTAGAGCCTCCATTTTTGCACTCAGGTCTAAGTCTCATGGCCCTCTACCAGAATTTGGGAAGATTGGAGAAACTTAATTTTTCGCCCAAAAAAAAAACGTAAGGGGTACCACTTTCGTTTTTTTTTCGGGCCGAATTTTTGAGTTTCGATATCTCAGCTCTGGAAGGGGCTAGAGCCTCCATTTTTGCACTCAGGTCTAAGTCTCATGGCCCTCTATCAGAATTTGGGAAGATTGGAGAAACTTAATTTTTCGCCCAAAAAAAAAAACGTAAGGGGTACCACTGTCGTTTTTTTTTTCGGGCCGAATTTTTGAGTTTCGATATCTCAGCTCTGGAAGGGGCTAGAGCCTCCATTTTTGCACTCAGGTCTAAGTCTCATGGCCCTCTATCAGAATTTGGGAAGATTGGAGAAACCTAATTTTTCGCCCAAAAAAAAAACGTAAGGGGTACCACTGTCGTTTTTTTTTCGGGCCGAATTTTTGAGTTTCGATATCTCAGCTCTGGAAGGGGCTAGAGCCTCCATTTTTGCACTCAGGTCTAAGTCTCATGGCCCTCTATCAGAATTTGGGAAGATTGGAGAAACTTAATTTTTCGCCCAAAAAAAAAAAACGTAAGGGGTACCACTGTCGTTTTTTTTCGGGCCGAATTTTTGAGTTTCGATATCTCAGCTCTGGAAGGGGCTAGAGCCTCAATTTTTTCACTCAGGTCTAAGTCTCATGGCCCTCTATCAGGATTTGGGAAGATTGGAGAAACTTAATTTTTCGCCCCCCAAAAAAAAAACGTAAGGGGTACCACTGTCGTTTTTTTTTTCGGGCCGAATTTTTGAGTTTCGATATCTCAGCACTGGAAGGGGCTAGAACCTCCATTTTTGCACTCAGGTCTAAGTCTCATGGCCCTCTATCAGAATTTGGGAAGATTGGAGAAACTTAAGTTTTCGCCCCCCAAAAAAAAACGTAAGGGGTACCACTGTCGTTTTTTTTTCGGGCCGAATTTTTGAGTTTCGATATCTCAGCTCTGGAAGGGGCTAGAGCCTCCATTTTTGCACTCAGGTCTAAGTCTCATGGCCCTCTACCAGAATTTGGGAAGATTGGAGAAACTTAATTTTTCGCCCAAAAAAAAAAACGTAAGGGGTACCACTGTCGTTTTTTTTTCGGGCCGAATTTTTGAGTTTCGATATCTCAGCTCTGGAAGGGGCTAGAGCCTCCATTTTTGCACTCAGGTCTAAGTCTCATGGCCCTCTATCAGAATTTGGGAAGATTGGAGAAACTTAATTTTTCGCCCAAAAAAAAAAACGTAAGGGGTACCACTGTCGTTTTTTTTCGGGCCGAATTTTTGAGTTTCGATATCTTAGCTCTGGAAGGGGCTAGAGCCTCCATTTTTGCACTCAGGTCTAAGTCTCATGGCCCTCTATCAGAATTTGGGAAGATTGGAGAAACCTAATTTTTCGCCCAAAAAAAAAAAACGTAAGGGGTACCACTGTCGTTTTTTTTTTTGGGCCGAATTTTTGAGTTTCGATATCTCAGCTCTGGAAGGGGCTAGAGCCTCCATTTTTGCACTCAGGTCTAAGTCTCATGGCCCTCTACCAGAATTTGGGAAGATTGGAGAAACTTAATTTTTCGCCCCCCAAAAAAAAAACGTAAGGGGTACCACTGTCATTTTTTTTTCGGGCCGAATTTTTGAGTTTCGATATCTCAGCTCTGGAAGGGGCTAGAGCCTCCATTTTTGCACTCAGGTCTATGTCTCATGGCCCTCTATCAGAATTTGGGAATATTGGAGAAACTTAATTTTTCGCCCAAAAAAAAAACGTAAGGGGTAGCACTGTCGTTTTTTTTTCGGGCCGAATTTTTGAGTTTCGATATCTCAGCTCTGGAAGGGGCTAGAGCCTCCATTTTTGCACTCAGGTCTAAGTCTCATGGCCCTCTATCAGAATTTGGGAAGATTGGAGAAACTTAAGTTTTCGCCCCAAAAAAAAAAACGTAAGGGGTACCACTGTCGTTTTTTTTTCGGGCCGAATTTTTGAGTTTCGATATCTCAGCTCTGGAAGGGGCTAGAGCCTCCATTTTTGCACTCAGGTCTAAGTCTCATGGCCCTCTACCAGAATTTGGGAAGATTGGAGAAACTTAATTTTTCGCCCAAAAAAAAAACGTAAGGGGTACCACTTTCGTTTTTTTTTCGGGCCGAATTTTTGAGTTTCGATATCTCAGCTCTGGAAGGGGCTAGAGCCTCCATTTTTGCACTCAGGTCTAAGTCTCATGGCCCTCTATCAGAATTTGGGAAGATTGGAGAAACTTAATTTTTCGCCCAAAAAAAAAAACGTAAGGGGTACCACTGTCGTTTTTTTTTTCGGGCCGAATTTTTGAGTTTCGATATCTCAGCTCTGGAAGGGGCTAGAGCCTCCATTTTTGCACTCAGGTCTAAGTCTCATGGCCCTCTATCAGAATTTGGGAAGATTGGAGAAACCTAATTTTTCGCCCAAAAAAAAAACGTAAGGGGTACCACTGTCGTTTTTTTTTCGGGCCGAATTTTTGAGTTTCGATATCTCAGCTCTGGAAGGGGCTAGAGCCTCCATTTTTGCACTCAGGTCTAAGTCTCATGGCCCTCTATCAGAATTTGGGAAGATTGGAGAAACCTAATTTTTCGCCCAAAAAAAAAAAACGTAAGGGGTACCACTGTCGTTTTTTTTTTTGGGCCGAATTTTTGAGTTTCGATATCTCAGCTCTGGAAGGGGCTAGAGCCTCCATTTTTGCACTCAGGTCTAAGTCTCATGGCCCTCTACCAGAATTTGGGAAGATTGGAGAAACTTAATTTTTCGCCCCCCAAAAAAAAAACGTAAGGGGTACCACTGTCATTTTTTTTTCGGGCCGAATTTTTGAGTTTCGATATCTCAGCTCTGGAAGGGGCTAGAGCCTCCATTTTTGCACTCAGGTCTATGTCTCATGGCCCTCTATCAGAATTTGGGAATATTGGAGAAACTTAATTTTTCGCCCAAAAAAAAAACGTAAGGGGTAGCACTGTCGTTTTTTTTTCGGGCCGAATTTTTGAGTTTCGATATCTCAGCTCTGGAAGGGGCTAGAGCCTCCATTTTTGCACTCAGGTCTAAGTCTCATGGCCCTCTATCAGAATTTGGGAAGATTGGAGAAACTTAAGTTTTCGCCCCAAAAAAAAAAACGTAAGGGGTACCACTGTCGTTTTTTTTTCGGGCCGAATTTTTGAGTTTCGATATCTCAGCTCTGGAAGGGGCTAGAGCCTCCATTTTTGCACTCAGGTCTAAGTCTCATGGCCCTCTACCAGAATTTGGGAAGATTGGAGAAACTTAATTTTTCGCCCAAAAAAAAAACGTAAGGGGTACCACTTTCGTTTTTTTTTCGGGCCGAATTTTTGAGTTTCGATATCTCAGCTCTAGAAGGGGCTAGAGCCTCCATTTTTGCACTCAGGTCTAAGTCTCATGGCCCTCTATCAGAATTTGGGAAGATTGGAGAAACTTAATTTTTCGCCCAAAAAAAAAAACGTAAGGGGTACCACTGTCGTTTTTTTTTTCGGGCCGAATTTTTGAGTTTCGATATCTCAGCTCTGGAAGGGGCTAGAGCCTCCATTTTTGCACTCAGGTCTAAGTCTCATGGCCCTCTATCAGAATTTGGGAAGATTGGAGAAACCTAATTTTTCGCCCAAAAAAAAAACGTAAGGGGTACCACTGTCGTTTTTTTTTCGGGCCGAATTTTTGAGTTTCGATATCTCAGCTCTGGAAGGGGCTAGAGCCTCCATTTTTGCACTCAGGTCTAAGTCTTATGGCCCTCTATCAGAATTTGGGAAGATTGGAGAAACTTAATTTTTTGCCCCCAAAAAAAAACGTAAGGGGTACCACTGTCGTTTTTTTTTTTCGGGCCGAATTTTTGAGTTTCGATATCTCAGCTCTGGAAGGGGCTAGAGCCTCCATTTTTGCACTCAGGTCTAAGTCTCATGGCCCTCTATCAGAATTTGGGAAGATTGGAGAAACTTAATTTTTCGCCCAAAAAAAAAACGTAAGGGGTACCACTTTCGTTTTTTTTTCGGGCCGAATTTTTGAGTTTCGATATCTCAGCTCTGGAAGGGGCTAGAGCCTCCATTTTTGCACTCAGGTCTAAGTCTCATGGCCCTCTATCAGAATTTGGGAAGATTGGAGAAACTTAATTTTTCGCCCAAAAAAAAAAAACGTAAGGGGTACCACTGTCGTTTTTTTTTTCGGGCCGAATTTTTGAGTTTCGATATCTCAGCTCTGGAAGGGGCTAGAGCCTCCATTTTTGCACTCAGGTCTAAGTCTCATGGCCCTCTATCAGAATTTGGGAAGATTGGAGAAACCTAATTTTTCGCCCAAAAAAAAAACGTAAGGGGTACCACTGTCGTTTTTTTTTCGGGCCGAATTTTTGAGTTTCGATATCTCAGCTCTGGAAGGGGCTAGAGCCTCCATTTTTGCACTCAGGTCTAAGTCTCATGGCCCTCTATCAGAATTTGGGAAGATTGGAGAAACTTAATTTTTCGCCCCCAAAAAAAAACGTAAGGGGTACCACTGTCGTTTTTTTTTTTCGGGCCGAATTTTTGAGTTTCGATATCTCAGCTCTGGAAGGGGCTAGAGCCTCCATTTTTGCACTCAGGTCTAAGTCTCATGGCCCTCTATCAGAATTTGGGAAGATTGGAGAAACTTAATTTTTCGCCCAAAAAAAAAACGTAAGGGGTACCACTGTCGTTTTTTTTTCGGGCCGAATTTTTGAGTTTCGATATCTCAGCTCTGGAAGGGGCTAGAGCCTCCATTTTTGCACTCAGGTCTAAGTCTCATGGCCCTCTATCAGAATTTGGGAAGATTGGAGAAACCTAATTTTTCGCCCAAAAAAAAAAAACGTAAGGGTTACCACTGTCGTTTTTTTTTCGGGCCGAATTTTTGAGTTTCGATATCTCAGCTCTGGAAGGGGCTAGAGCCTCCATTTTTGCACTCAGGTCTAAGTCTCATGGCCCTCTATCAGAATTTGGGAAGATTGGAGAAACTTAATTTTTCGCCCCCCAAAAAAAACGTAAGGGGTACCACTGTCGTTTTTTTTTTTCGGGCCGAATTTTTGAGTTTCGATATCTCAGCTCTGGAAGGGGCTAGAGCCTCCATTTTTGCACTCAGGTCTAAGTCTCATGGCCCTCTATCAGAATTTGGGAAGATTGGAGAAACTTAATTTTTCGCCCAAAAAAAAAACGTAAGGGGTACCACTGTCGTTTTTTTTTCGGGCCGAATTTTTGAGTTTCGATATCTCAGCTCTGGAAGGGGCTAGAGCCTCCATTTTTGCACTCAGGTCTAAGTCTCATGGCCCTCTATCAGAATTTGGGAAGATTGGAGAAACCTAATTTTTCGCCCAAAAAAAAAAACGTAAGGGGTACCACTGTCGTTTTTTTTTCGGGCCGAATTTTTGAGTTTCGATATCTCAGCTCTGGAAGGGGCTAGAGCCTCCATTTTTGCACTCAGGTCTAAGTCTCATGGCCCTTTACCAGAATTTGTGAGGATTTGAGAAACTTAATTTTTCGCCCAAAAAAAAAAACGTAAGGGGTACCACTGTCGTTTTTTTTTCGGGCCGAATTTTTGAGTTTCGATATCTCAGCTCTGGAAGGGGCTAGAGCCTCCATTTTTGCACTCAGGTCTAAGTCTCATGGCCCTCTGTCAGAATTTGGGAAGATTGGAGAAACTTAATTTTTCGCCCAAAAAAAAACGTAAGGGGTACCACTGTCGTTTTTTTTTCGGGCCGAATTTTTGAGTTTCGATATCTCAGCTCTGGAAGGGGCTAGAGCCACCATTTTTGCACTCAGGTCTAAGTCTCATGGCCCTCTATTAGAATTTGGGAAGATAGGAGAAACTTAATTTTTCGCCCAAAAAAAAAAACGTAAGGGGTACCACTGTCGTTTTTTTTTTCGGGCCGAATTTTTGAGTTTCGATATCTCAGCTCTGGAAGGGGCTAGAGCCTCCATTTTTGCACTCAGGTCTAAGTCTCATGGCCCTCTATCAGAATTTGGGAAGATTGGAGAAACCTAATTTTTCGCCCAAAAAAAAAACGTAAGGGGTACCACTGTCGTTTTTTTTTCGGGCCGAATTTTTGAGTTTCGATATCTCAGCTCTGGAAGGGGCTAGAGCCTCCATTTTTGCACTCAGGTCTAAGTCTCATGGCCCTCTATCAGAATTTGGGAAGATTGGAGAAACTTAATTTTTCGCCCCCAAAAAAAAACGTAAGGGGTACCACTGTCGTTTTTTTTTTTCGGGCCGAATTTTTGAGTTTCGATATCTCAGCTCTGGAAGGGGCTAGAGCCTCCATTTTTGCACTCAGGTCTAAGTCTCATGGCCCTCTATCAGAATTTGGGAAGATTGGAGAAACTTAATTTTTCGCCCAAAAAAAAAACATAAGGGGTACCACTGTCGTTTTTTTTTCGGGCCGAATTTTTGAGTTTCGATATCTCAGCTCTGGAAGGGGCTAGAGCCTCCATTTTTGCACTCAGGTCTAAGTCTCATGGCCCTCTATCAGAATTTGGGAAGATTGGAGAAACCTAATTTTTCGCCCCAAAAAAAAAAACGTAAGGGGTACCACTGTCGTTTTTTTTTCGGGCCGAATTTTTGAGTTTCGATATCTCAGCTCTGGAAGGGGCTAGAGCCTCCATTTTTGCACTCAGGTCTAAGTCTCATGGCCCTTTACCAGAATTTGTGAGGATTTGAGAAACTTAATTTTTCGCCCAAAAAAAAAAACGTAAGGGGTACCACTGTCGTTTTTTTTTCGGGCCGAATTTTTGAGTTTCGATATCTCAGCTCTGGAAGGGGCTAGAGCCTCCATTTTTGCACTCAGGTCTAAGTCTCATGGCCCTCTATCAGAATTTGGGAAGATTGGAGAAACTTAATTTTTCGCCCAAAAAAAAACGTAAGGGGTACCACTGTCGTTTTTTTTTCGGGCCGAATTTTTGAGTTTCGATATCTCAGCTCTGGAAGGGGCTAGAGCCACCATTTTTGCACTCAGGTCTAAGTCTCATGGCCCTCTATCAGAATTTGGGAAGATTGGAGAAACTTAATTTTTCGCCCAAAAAAAAAAACGTAAGGGGTACCACTGTCGTTTTTTTTTTCGGGCCGAATTTTTGAGTTTCGATATCTCAGCTCTGGAAGGGGCTAGAGCCTCCATTTTTGCACTCAGGTCTAAGTCTCATGGCCCTCTATCAGAATTTGGGAAGATTGGAGAAACCTAATTTTTCGCCCAAAAAAAAAACGTAAGGGGTACCACTGTCGTTTTTTTTTCGGGCCGAATTTTTGAGTTTCGATATCTCAGCTCTGGAAGGGGCTAGAGCCTCCATTTTTGCACTCAGGTCTAAGTCTCATGGCCCTTTACCAGAATTTGTGAGGATTTGAGAAACTTAATTTTTCGCCCAAAAAAAAAAACGTAAGGGGTACCACTGTCGTTTTTTTTTCGGGCCGAATTTTTGAGTTTCGATATCTCAGCTCTGGAAGGGGCTAGAGCCTCCATTTTTGCACTCAGGTCTAAGTCTCATGGCCCTCTATCAGAATTTGGGAAGATTGGAGAAACTTAATTTTTCGCCCAAAAAAAAACGTAAGGGGTACCACTGTCGTTTTTTTTTCGGGCCGAATTTTTGAGTTTCGATATCTCAGCTCTGGAAGGGGCTAGAGCCACCATTTTTGCACTCAGGTCTAAGTCTCATGGCCCTCTATCAGAATTTGGGAAGATTGGAGAAACTTAATTTTTTCGCCCCAAAAAAAAAACGTAAGGGGTACCACTGTCGTTTTTTTTTCGGGCCGAATTTTTGAGTTTCGATATCTCAGCTCTGGAAGGGGCTAGAGCCTCCATTTTTGCACTCAGGTCTAAGTCTCATGGCCCTCTACCAGAATTTGTGAGGATTTGAGAAACTTAATTTTTCGCCCAAAAAAAAAAAACGTAAGGGGTACCACTGTCGTTTTTTTTTTCGGGCCGAATTTTTGAGTTTCGATATCTCAGCTCTGGAAGGGGCTAGAGCCTCCATTTTTGCACTCAGGTCTAAGTCTCATGGCCCTCTATCAGAATTTGGGAAGATTGGAGAAACTTAATTTTTCGCCCAAAAAAAAACGTAAGGGGTACCACTGTCGTTTTTTTTTCGGGCCGAATTTTTGAGTTTCGATATCTCAGCTCTGGAAGGGGCTAGAGCCTCCATTTTTGCACTCAGGTCTAAGTCTCATGGCCCTCTATCAGAATTTGGGAAGATTGGAGAAACCTAATTTTTCGCCCAAAAAAAAAAACGTAAGGGGTACCACTGTCGTTTTTTTTTCGGGCCGAATTTTTGAGTTTCGATATCTCAGCTCTGGAAGGGGCTAGAGCCTCCATTTTTGCACTCAGGTCTAAGTCTCATGGCCCTCTATCAGAATTTGGGAAGATTGGAGAAACTTAATTTTTCGCCCCAAAAAAAAAACGTAAGGGGTACCACTGTCGTTTTTTTTTCGGGCCGAATTTTTGAGTTTCGATATCTCAACTCTGGAAGGGGCTAGAGCCTCCATTTTTGCACTCAGGTCTAAGTCTCATGGCCCTCTATCAGAATTTGGGAAGATTGGAGAAACTTAATTTTTCGCCCAAAAAAAAAACGTAAGGGGTACCACTGTCGTTTTTTTTTCGGGCCGAATTTTTGAGTTTCGATATCTCAGCTCTGGAAGGGGCTAGAGCCTCCATTTTTGCACTCAGGTCTAAGTCTCATGGCCCTCTATCAGAATTTGGGAAGATTGGAGAAACTTAATTTTTCGCCCAAAAAAAAAACGTAAGGGGTACCACTGTAGTTTTTTTTCGGGCCGAATTTTTGAGTTTCGATATCTCAGCTCTGGAAGGGGCTAGAGCCTCCATTTTTTCACTCAGGTCTAAGTCTCATGGCCCTCTATCAGAATTTGGGAAGATTGGAGAAACTTAATTTTTCGCCCCCCAAAAAAAAAAACGTAAGGGGTACCACTGTCGTTTTTTTTTTCGGGCCGAATTTTTGAGTTTCGATATCTCAGCTCTGGAAGGGGCTAGAGCCTCCATTTTTGCACTCAGGTCTAAGTCTCATGGCCCTCTATCAGAATTTGGGAAGATTGGAGAAACTTAATTTTTCGCCCAAAAAAAAAAACGTAAGGGGTACCACTGTCGTTTTTTTTCGGGCCGAATTTTTGAGTTTCGATATCTCAGCTCTGGAAGGGGCTAGAGCCTCCATTTTTGCACTCAGGTCTAAGTCTCATGGCCCTCTATCAGAATTTGGGAAGATTGGAGAAACTTAAGTTTTCGCCCCAAAATAAAAAAACGTAAGGGGTATCACTGTCGTTTTTTTTTCGGGCCGAATTTTTGAGTTTTGATATCTCAGCTCTGGAAGGGGCTAGAGCCTCCATTTTTGCACTCAGGTCTAAGTCTCATGGCCCTCTACCAGAATTTGGGAAGATTGGAGAAACTTAATTTTTCGCCCCAAAAAAAAACGTAAGGGGTACCACTGTCGTTTTTTTTTCGGGCCGAATTTTTGAGTTTCGATATCTCAGCTCTGGAAGGGGCTAGAGCCTCCATTTTTGCACTCAGGTCTAAGTCTCATGGCCCTCTATCAGAATTTGGGAAGATTGGAGAAACTTAATTTTTCGCCCAAAAAAAAAAAACGTAAGGGGTACCACTGTCGTTTTTTTTTCTGGCCGAATTTTTGAGTTTCGATATCTCAGCTCTGGAAGGGGCTAGAGCCTCCATTTTTGCACTCAGGTCTAAGTCTCATGGCCCTCTATCAGAATTTGGGAAGATTGGAGAAACCTAATTTTTCGCCCAAAAAAAAAAAACGTAAGGGGTACCACTGTCGTTTTTTTTTTCGGGCCGAATTTTTGAGTTTCGATATCTCAGCTCTGGAAGGGGCTAGAGCCTCCATTTTTGCACTCAGGTCTAAGTCTCATGGCCCTCTATCAGAATTTGGGAAGATTGGAGAAACTTAATTTTTCGCCCAAAAAAAAAAACGTAAGGGGTACCACTGTCGTTTTTTTTTTCGGGCCGAATTTTTGAGTTTCGATATCTCAGCTCTGGAAGGGGCTAGAGCCTCCATTTTTGCACTCAGGTCTAAGTCTCATGGCCCTCTATCAGAATTTGGGAAGATTGGAGAAACTTAATTTTTCGCCCAAAAAAAAAACGTAAGGGGTACCACTGTCGTTTTTTTTTCGGGCCGAATTTTTGAGTTTCGATATCTCAGCTCTGGAAGGGGCTAGAGCCTCCATTTTTGCACTCAGGTCTAAGTCTCATGGCCCTCTATCAGAATTTGGGAAGATTGGAGAAACCTAATTTTTCGCCCAAAAAAAAAAACGTAAGGGGTACCACTGTCGTTTTTTTTTCGGGACGAATTTTTGAGTTTCGATATCTCAGCTCTGGAAGGGGCTAGAGCCTCCATTTTTGCACTCAGGTCTAAGTCTCATGGCCCTCTATCAGAATTTGGGAAGATTGGAGAAACTTAATTTTTCGCCCCAAAAAAAAAACGTAAGGGGTACCACTGTCGTTTTTTTTTTCGGGCCGAATTTTTGAGTTTCTATATCTCAGCTCTGGAAGGGGCTAGAGCCTCCATTTTTGCACTCAGGTCTAAGTCTCATGGCCCTCTATCAGAATTTGGGAAGATTGGAGAAACTTAATTTTTCGCCCAAAAAAAAAAACGTAAGGGGTACCACTGTCGTTTTTTTTCGGGCCGAATTTTTGAGTTTCGATATCTCAGCTCTGGAAGGGGCTAGAGCCTCCATTTTTGCACTCAGGTCTAAGTCTCATGGCCCTCTATCAGAATTTGGGAAGATTGGAGAAACCTAATTTTTCGCCCAAAAAAAAAACGTAAGGGGTACCACTGTCGTTTTTTTTTCGGGCCGAATTTTTGAGTTTCGATATCTCAGCTCTGGAAGGGGCTAGAGCCTCCATTTTTGCACTCAGGTCTAAGTCTCATGGCCCTTTACCAGAATTTGTGAGGATTTGAGAAACTTAATTTTTCGCCCAAAAAAAAAAACGTAAGGGGTACCACTGTCGTTTTTTTTTCGGGCCGAATTTTTGAGTTTCGATATCTCAGCTCTGGAAGGGGCTAGAGCCTCCATTTTTGCACTCAGGTCTAAGTCTCATGGCCCTCTATCAGAATTTGGGAAGATTGGAGAAACTTAATTTTTCGCCCAAAAAAAAACGTAAGGGGTACCACTGTCGTTTTTTTTTCGGGCCGAATTTTTGAGTTTCGATATCTCAGCTCTGGAAGGGGCTAGAGCCACCATTTTTGCACTCAGGTCTAAGTCTCATGGCCCTCTATCAGAATTTGGGAAGATTGGAGAAACTTAATTTTTTCGCCCCAAAAAAAAAACGTAAGGGGTACCACTGTCGTTTTTTTTTCGGGCCGAATTTTTGAGTTTCGATATCTCAGCTCTGGAAGGGGCTAGAGCCTCCATTTTTGCACTCAGGTCTAAGTCTCATGGCCCTCTACCAGAATTTGTGAGGATTTGAGAAACTTAATTTTTCGCCCAAAAAAAAAAAACGTAAGGGGTACCACTGTCGTTTTTTTTTTCGGGCCGAATTTTTGAGTTTCGATATCTCAGCTCTGGAAGGGGCTAGAGCCTCCATTTTTGCACTCAGGTCTAAGTCTCATGGCCCTCTATCAGAATTTGGGAAGATTGGAGAAACTTAATTTTTCGCCCAAAAAAAAACGTAAGGGGTACCACTGTCGTTTTTTTTTCGGGCCGAATTTTTGAGTTTCGATATCTCAGCTCTGGAAGGGGCTAGAGCCTCCATTTTTGCACTCAGGTCTAAGTCTCATGGCCCTCTATCAGAATTTGGGAAGATTGGAGAAACCTAATTTTTCGCCCAAAAAAAAAAACGTAAGGGGTACCACTGTCGTTTTTTTTTCGGGCCGAATTTTTGAGTTTCGATATCTCAGCTCTGGAAGGGGCTAGAGCCTCCATTTTTGCACTCAGGTCTAAGTCTCATGGCCCTCTATCAGAATTTGGGAAGATTGGAGAAACTTAATTTTTCGCCCCAAAAAAAAAACGTAAGGGGTACCACTGTCGTTTTTTTTTCGGGCCGAATTTTTGAGTTTCGATATCTCAACTCTGGAAGGGGCTAGAGCCTCCATTTTTGCACTCAGGTCTAAGTCTCATGGCCCTCTATCAGAATTTGGGAAGATTGGAGAAACTTAATTTTTCGCCCAAAAAAAAAACGTAAGGGGTACCACTGTCGTTTTTTTTTCGGGCCGAATTTTTGAGTTTCGATATCTCAGCTCTGGAAGGGGCTAGAGCCTCCATTTTTGCACTCAGGTCTAAGTCTCATGGCCCTCTATCAGAATTTGGGAAGATTGGAGAAACTTAATTTTTCGCCCAAAAAAAAAACGTAAGGGGTACCACTGTAGTTTTTTTTCGGGCCGAATTTTTGAGTTTCGATATCTCAGCTCTGGAAGGGGCTAGAGCCTCCATTTTTTCACTCAGGTCTAAGTCTCATGGCCCTCTATCAGAATTTGGGAAGATTGGAGAAACTTAATTTTTCGCCCCCCAAAAAAAAAAACGTAAGGGGTACCACTGTCGTTTTTTTTTCGGGCCGAATTTTTGAGTTTCGATATCTCAGCTCTGGAAGGGGCTAGAGCCTCCATTTTTGCACTCAGGTCTAAGTCTCATGGCCCTCTATCAGAATTTGGGAAGATTGGAGAAACTTAATTTTTCGCCCAAAAAAAAAAACGTAAGGGGTACCACTGTCGTTTTTTTTCGGGCCGAATTTTTGAGTTTCGATATCTCAGCTCTGGAAGGGGCTAGAGCCTCCATTTTTGCACTCAGGTCTAAGTCTCATGGCCCTCTATCAGAATTTGGGAAGATTGGAGAAACTTAAGTTTTCGCCCCAAAATAAAAAAACGTAAGGGGTATCACTGTCGTTTTTTTTTCGGGCCGAATTTTTGAGTTTTGATATCTCAGCTCTGGAAGGGGCTAGAGCCTCCATTTTTGCACTCAGGTCTAAGTCTCATGGCCCTCTACCAGAATTTGGGAAGATTGGAGAAACTTAATTTTTCGCCCCAAAAAAAAACGTAAGGGGTACCACTGTCGTTTTTTTTTCGGGCCGAATTTTTGAGTTTCGATATCTCAGCTCTGGAAGGGGCTAGAGCCTCCATTTTTGCACTCAGGTCTAAGTCTCATGGCCCTCTATCAGAATTTGGGAAGATTGGAGAAACTTAATTTTTCGCCCAAAAAAAAAAAACGTAAGGGGTACCACTGTCGTTTTTTTTTCGGGCCGAATTTTTGAGTTTCGATATCTCAGCTCTGGAAGGGGCTAGAGCCTCCATTTTTGCACTCAGGTCTAAGTCTCATGGCCCTCTATCAGAATTTGGGAAGATTGGAGAAACCTAATTTTTCGCCCAAAAAAAAAAAACGTAAGGGGTACCACTGTCGTTTTTTTTTTCGGGCCGAATTTTTGAGTTTCGATATCTCAGCTCTGGAAGGGGCTAGAGCCTCCATTTTTGCACTCAGGTCTAAGTCTCATGGCCCTCTATCAGAATTTGGGAAGATTGGAGAAACTTAATTTTTCGCCCAAAAAAAAAAACGTAAGGGGTACCACTGTCGTTTTTTTTTTCGGGCCGAATTTTTGAGTTTCGATATCTCAGCTCTGGAAGGGGCTAGAGCCTCCATTTTTGCACTCAGGTCTAAGTCTCATGGCCCTCTATCAGAATTTGGGAAGATTGGAGAAACTTAATTTTTCGCCCAAAAAAAAAACGTAAGGGGTACCACTGTCGTTTTTTTTTCGGGCCGAATTTTTGAGTTTCGATATCTCAGCTCTGGAAGGGGCTAGAGCCTCCATTTTTGCACTCAGGTCTAAGTCTCATGGCCCTCTATCAGAATTTGGGAAGATTGGAGAAACCTAATTTTTCGCCCAAAAAAAAAAACGTAAGGGGTACCACTGTCGTTTTTTTTTCGGGACGAATTTTTGAGTTTCGATATCTCAGCTCTGGAAGGGGCTAGAGCCTCCATTTTTGCACTCAGGTCTAAGTCTCATGGCCCTCTATCAGAATTTGGGAAGATTGGAGAAACTTAATTTTTCGCCCCAAAAAAAAAACGTAAGGGGTACCACTGTCGTTTTTTTTTTCGGGCCGAATTTTTGAGTTTCTATATCTCAGCTCTGGAAGGGGCTAGAGCCTCCATTTTTGCACTCAGGTCTAAGTCTCATGGCCCTCTATCAGAATTTGGGAAGATTGGAGAAACTTAATTTTTCGCCCAAAAAAAAAAACGTAAGGGGTACCACTGTCGTTTTTTTTCGGGCCGAATTTTTGAGTTTCGATATCTCAGCTCTGGAAGGGGCTAGAGCCTCCATTTTTTCACTCAGGTCTAAGTCTCATGGCCCTCTATCAGAATTTGGGAAGATTGGAGAAACTTAATTTTTCGCCCCCCCAAAAAAAAACGTAAGGGGTACCACTGTCGTTTTTTTTTCGGGCCGAATTTTTGAGTTTCGATATCTCAGCTCTGGAAGGGGCTAGAGCCTCCATTTTTGCACTCAGGTCTAAGTCTCATGGCCTTCTATCAGAATTTGGGAAGATTGGAGAAACTTAATTTTTCGCCCAAAAAAAAAAAACGTAAGGGGTACCACTGTCGTTTTTTTTTCGGGCCGAATTTTTGAGTTTCGATATCTCAGCTCTGGAAGGGGCTAGAGCCTCAATTTTTTCACTCAGGTCTAAGTCTCATGGCCCTCTATCAGAATTTGGGAAGATTGGAGAAACTTAATTTTTCGCCCCCCAAAAAAAAAACGTAAGGGGTACCACTGTCGTTTTTTTTTCGGGCCGAATTTTTGAGTTTCGATATCTCAGCTCTGGAAGGGGCTAGAGCCTCCATTTTTGCACTCAGGTCTAAGTCTCATGGCCCTCTATCAGAATTTGGGAAGATTGGAGAAACTTAAGTTTTCGCCCCAAAAAAAAAAACATAAGGGGTACCACTGTCGTTTTTTTTTCGGGCCGAATTTTTGAGTTTCGATATCTCAGCTCTGGAAGGGGCTAGAGCCTCCATTTTTGCACTCAGGTCTAAGTCTCATGGCCCTCTACCAGAAATTGGGAAGATTGGAGAAACTTAATTTTTCGCCCCAAAAAAAAAAACGTAAGGGGTACCACTGTCGTTTTTTTTTCGGGCCGAATTTTTGAGTTTCGATATCTCAGCTCTGGAAGGGGCTAGAGCCTCCATTTTTGCACTCAGGTCTAAGTCTCATGGCCCTCTATCAGAATTTGGGAAGATTGGAGAAACTTAATTTTTCGCCCCAAAAAAAAAAACGTAAGGGGTACCACTGTCGTTTTTTTTTTCGGGCCGAATTTTTGAGTTTCTATATCTCAGCTCTGGAAGGGGCTAGAGCCTCCATTTTTGCACTCAGGTCTAAGTCTCATGGCCCTCTATCAGAATTTGGGAAGATTGGAGAAACTTAATTTTTCGCCCAAAAAAAAAAACGTAAGGGGTACCACTGTCGTTTTTTTTCGGGCCGAATTTTTGAGTTTCGATATCTCAGCTCTGGAAGGGGCTAGAGCCTCCATTTTTTCACTCAGGTCTAAGTCTCATGGCCCTCTATCAGAATTTGGGAAGATTGGAGAAACTTAATTTTTCGCCCAAAAAAAAAAACGTAAGGGGTACCACTGTCGTTTTTTTTTCGGGCCGAATTTTTGAGTTTCGATATCTCAGCTCTGGAAGGGGCTAGAGCCTCCATTTTTTCACTCAGGTCTAAGTCTCATGGCCCTCTATCAGAATTTGGGAAGATTGGAGAAACTTAATTTTTCGCCCAAAAAAAAAAACGTAAGGGGTACCACTGTCGTTTTTTTTTCGGGCCGAATTTTTGAGTTTCGATATCTCAGCTCTGGAAGGGGCTAGAGCCTCCATTTTTGCACTCAGGTCTAAGTCTCATGGCCCTCTATCAGAATTTGGGAAGATTGGAGAAACTTAATTTTTCGCCCAAAAAAAAAAAACGTAAGGGGTACCACTGTCGTTTTTTTTCGGGCCGAATTTTTGAGTTTCGATATCTCAGCTCTGGAAGGGGCTAGAGCCTCAATTTTTTCACTCAGGTCTAAGTCTCATGGCCCTCTATCAGGATTTGGGAAGATTGGAGAAACTTAATTTTTCGCCCCCCAAAAAAAAAACGTAAGGGGTACCACTGTCGTTTTTTTTTTCGGGCCGAATTTTTGAGTTTCGATATCTCAGCTCTGGAAGGGGCTAGAGCCTCCATTTTTGCACTCAGGTCTAAGTCTCATGGCCCTCTATCAGAATTTGGGAAGATTGGAGAAACTTAAGTTTTCGCCCCAAAAAAAAAAACGTAAGGGGTACCACTGTCGTTTTTTTTTCGGGCCGAATTTTTGAGTTTCGATATCTCAGCTCTGGAAGGGGCTAGAGCCTCCATTTTTGCACTCAGGTCTAAGTCTCATGGCCCTCTACCAGAATTTGGGAAGATTGGAGAAACTTAATTTTTCGCCCAAAAAAAAAAAAACGTAAGGGGTACCACTGTCGTTTTTTTTTCGGGCCGAATTTTTGAGTTTCGATATCTCAGCTCTGGAAGGGGCTAGAGCCTCCATTTTTGCACTCAGGTCTAAGTCTCATGGCCCTCTATCAGAATTTGGGAAGATTGGAGAAACTTAATTTTTCGCCCAAAAAAAAAACGTAAGGGGTACCACTGTCGTTTTTTTTTCGGGCCGAATTTTTGAGTTTCGATATCTTAGCTCTGGAAGGGGCTAGAGCCTCCATTTTTGCACTCAGGTCTAAGTCTCATGGCCCTCTATCAGAATTTGGGAAGATTGGAGAAACCTAATTTTTCGCCCAAAAAAAAAAAACGTAAGGGGTACCACTGTCGTTTTTTTTTTTGGGCCGAATTTTTGAGTTTCGATATCTCAGCTCTGGAAGGGGCTAGAGCCTCCATTTTTGCACTCAGGTCTAAGTCTCATGGCCCTCTACCAGAATTTGGGAAGATTGGAGAAACTTAATTTTTCGCCCAAAAAAAAAAAAACGTAAGGGGTACCACTGTCGTTTTTTTTCGGGCCGAATTTTTGAGTTTCGATATCTCAGCTCTGGAAGGGGCTAGAGCCTCCATTTTTGCACTCAGGTCTAAGTCTCATGGCCCTCTATCAGAATTTGGGAAGATTGGAGAAACTTAATTTTTCGCCCAAAAAAAACCGTAAGGGGTACCACTGTCGTTTTTTTTTCCGGGCCGAATTTTTGAGTTTCGATATCTCAGCTCTGGAAGGGGCTAGAGCCTCCATTTTTGCACTCAGGTCTAAGTCTCATGGCCCTCTATCAGAATTTGGGAAGATTGGAGAAACTTAATTTTTCGCCCAAAAAAAACCGTAAGGGGTACCACTGTCGTTTTTTTTTCCGGGCCGAATTTTTGAGTTTCGATATCTCAGCTCTGGAAGGGGCTAGAGCCTCCATTTTTGCACTCAGGTCTAAGTCTCATGGCCCTCTATCAGAATTTGGGAAGATTGGAGAAACTTAATTTTTCGCCCAAAAAAAAAACGTAAGGGGTACCACTGTCGTTTTTTTTTCGGGCTGAATTTTTGAGTTTCGATATCTCAGCTCTGGAAGGGGCTAGAGCCTCCATTTTTGCACTCAGGTCTAAGTCTCATGGCCCTCTATCAGAATTTGGGAAGATTGGAGAAACTTAATTTTTCGCCCAAAAAAAAAACGTAAGGGGTACCACTGTAGTTTTTTTTTCGGGCCGAATTTTTGAGTTTCGATATCTCAGCTCTGGAAGGGGCTAGAGCCTCCATTTTTTCACTCAGGTCTAAGTCTCATGGCCCTCTATCAGAATTTGGGAAGATTGGAGAAACTTAATTTTTCGCCCAAAAAAAAAAAACGTAAGGGGTACCACTGTCGTTTTTTTTTCGGGCCGAATTTTTGAGTTTCGATATCTCAGCTCTGGAAGGGGCTAGAGCCTCCATTTTTGCACTCAGGTCTAAGTCTCATGGCCCTCTATCAGAATTTGGGAAGATTGGAGAAACTTAATTTTTCGCCCAAAAAAAAAAACGTAAGGGGTACCACTGTCGTTTTTTTTCGGGCCGAATTTTTGAGTTTCGATATCTCAGCTCTGGAAGGGGCTAGAGCCTCCATTTTTGCACTCAGGTCTAAGTCTCATGGCCCTCTATCAGAATTTGGGAAGATTGGAGAAACTTAAGTTTTCGCCCCAAAAAAAAAAACGTAAGGGGTACCACTGTCGTTTTTTTTTCGGGCCGAATTTTTGAGTTTCGATATCTCAGCTCTGGAAGGGGCTAGAGCCTCCATTTTTGCACTCAGGTCTAAGTCTCATGGCCCTCTACCAGAATTTGGGAAGATTGGAGAAACTTAATTTTTCGCCCAAAAAAAAAACGTAAGGGGTACCACTGTCGTTTTTTTTTCGGGCCGAATTTTTGAGTTTCGATATCTCAGCTCTGGAAGGGGCTAGAGCCTCCATTTTTGCACTCAGGTCTAAGTCTCATGGCCCTCTATCAGAATTTGGGAAGATTGGAGAAACTTAATTTTTCGCCCAAAAAAAAAAACGTAAGGGGTACAACTGTCGTTTTTTTTTCGGGCCGAATTTTTGAGTTTCGATATCTCAGCTCTGGAAGGGGCTAGAGCCTCCATTTTTGCACTCAGGTCTAAGTCTCATGGCCCTCTATCAGAATTTGGGAAGATTGGAGAAACCTAATTTTTCGCCCAAAAAAAAAAAACGTAAGGGGTACCACTGTCGTTTTTTTTTTCGGGCCGAATTTTTGAGTTTCGATATCTCAGCTCTGGAAGGGGCTAGAGCCTCCATTTTTGCACTCAGGTCTAAGTCTCATGGCCCTCTATCAGAATTTGGGAAGATTGGAGAAACTTAATTTTTCGCCCAAAAAAAAAAACGTAAGGGGTACCACTGTCGTTTTTTTTTTCGGGCCGAATTTTTGAGTTTCGATATCTCAGCTCTGGAAGGGGCTAGAGCCTCCATTTTTGCACTCAGGTCTAAGTCTCATGGCCCTCTATCAGAATTTGGGAAGATTGGAGAAACTTAATTTTTCGCCCAAAAAAAAAACGTAAGGGGTACCACTGTCGTTTTTTTTTCGGGCCGAATTTTTGAGTTTCGATATCTCAGCTCTGGAAGGGGCTAGAGCCTCCATTTTTGCACTCAGGTCTAAGTCTCATGGCCCTCTATCAGAATTTGGGAAGATTGGAGAAACTTAATTTTTCGCCCAAAAAAAAAAAACGTAAGGGGTACCACTGTCGTTTTTTTTTCGGGCCGAATTTTTGAGTTTCGATATCTCAGCTCTGGAAGGGGCTAGAGCCTCCATTTTTGCACTCAGGTCTAAGTCTCATGGCCCTCTATCAGAATTTGGGAAGATTGGAGAAACCTAATTTTTCGCCCAAAAAAAAAAAACGTAAGGGGTACCACTGTCGTTTTTTTTTTCGGGCCGAATTTTTGAGTTTCGATATCTCAGCTCTGGAAGGGGCTAGAGCCTCCATTTTTGCACTCAGGTCTAAGTCTCATGGCCCTCTATCAGAATTTGGGAAGATTGGAGAAACTTAATTTTTCGCCCAAAAAAAAAAACGTAAGGGGTACCACTGTCGTTTTTTTTTTCGGGCCGAATTTTTGAGTTTCGATATCTCAGCTCTGGAAGGGGCTAGAGCCTCCATTTTTGCACTCAGGTCTAAGTCTCATGGCCCTCTATCAGAATTTGGGAAGATTGGAGAAACTTAATTTTTCGCCCAAAAAAAAAAACGTAAGGGGTACCACTGTCGTTTTTTTTTCGGGCCGAATTTTTGAGTTTCGATATCTCAGCTCTGGAAGGGGCTAGAGCCTCCATTTTTGCACTCAGGTCTAAGTCTCATGGCCCTCTATCAGAATTTGGGAAGATTGGAGAAACCTAATTTTTCGCCCAAAAAAAAAAACGTAAGGGGTACCACTGTCGTTTTTTTTTCGGGACGAATTTTTGAGTTTCGATATCTCAGCTCTGGAAGGGGCTAGAGCCTCCATTTTTGCACTCAGGTCTAAGTCTCATGGCCCTCTATCAGAATTTGGGAAGATTGGAGAAACTTAATTTTTCGCCCCAAAAAAAAAACGTAAGGGGTACCACTGTCGGTTTTTTTTTCGGGCCGAATTTTTGAGTTTCTATATCTCAGCTCTGGAAGGGGCTAGAGCCTCCATTTTTGCACTCAGGTCTAAGTCTCATGGCCCTCTATCAGAATTTGGGAAGATTGGAGAAACTTAATTTTTCGCCCAAAAAAAAAAAACGTAAGGGGTACCACTGTCGTTTTTTTTCGGGCCGAATTTTTGAGTTTCGATATCTCAGCTCTGGAAGGGGCTAGAGCCTCCATTTTTTCACTCAGGTCTAAGTCTCATGGCCCTCTATCAGAATTTGGGAAGATTGGAGAAACTTAATTTTTCGCCCCCCCAAAAAAAAACGTAAGGGGTACCACTGTCGTTTTTTTTTCGGGCCGAATTTTTGAGTTTCGATATCTCAGCTCTGGAAGGGGCTAGAGCCTCCATTTTTGCACTCAGGTCTAAGTCTCATGGCCTTCTATCAGAATTTGGGAAGATTGGAGAAACTTAATTTTTCGCCCAAAAAAAAAAAACGTAAGGGGTACCACTGTCGTTTTTTTTCGGGCCGAATTTTTGAGTTTCGATATCTCAGCTCTGGAAGGGGCTAGAGCCTCAATTTTTTCACTCAGGTCTAAGTCTCATGGCCCTCTATCAGAATTTGGGAAGATTGGAGAAACTTAATTTTTCGCCCCCCAAAAAAAAAACGTAAGGGGTACCACTGTCGTTTTTTTTTCGGGCCGAATTTTTGAGTTTCGATATCTCAGCTCTGGAAGGGGCTAGAGCCTCCATTTTTGCACTCAGGTCTAAGTCTCATGGCCCTCTATCAGAATTTGGGAAGATTGGAGAAACTTAAGTTTTCGCCCCAAAAAAAAAAAACATAAGGGGTACCACTGTCGTTTTTTTTTCGGGCCGAATTTTTGAGTTTCGATATCTCAGCTCTGGAAGGGGCTAGAGCCTCCATTTTTGCACTCAGGTCTAAGTCTCATGGCCCTCTACCAGAATTTGGGAAGATTGGAGAAACTTAATTTTTCGCCCAAAAAAAAAAAACGTAAGGGGTACCACTGTCGTTTTTTTTTCGTGCCGAATTTTTGAGTTTCGATATCTCAGCTCTGGAAGGGGCTAGAGCCTCCATTTTTGCACTCAGGTCTAAGTCTCATGGCCCTCTATCAGAATTTGGGAAGATTGGAGAAACTTAATTTTTCGCCCCCAAAAAAAAACGTAAGGGGTACCACTGTCGTTTTTTTTTTTCGGGCCGAATTTTTGAGTTTCTATATCTCAGCTCTGGAAGGGGCTAGAGCCTCCATTTTTGCACTCAGGTCTAAGTCTCATGGCCCTCTATCAGAATTTGGGAAGATTGGAGAAACTTAATTTTTCGCCCAAAAAAAAAAACGTAAGGGGTACCACTGTCGTTTTTTTTCGGGCCGAATTTTTGAGTTTCGATATCTCAGCTCTGGAAGGGGCTAGAGCCTCCATTTTTTCACTCAGGTCTAAGTCTCATGGCCCTCTATCAGAATTTGGGAAGATTGGAGAAACTTAATTTTTCGCCCCCCCAAAAAAAAACGTAAGGGGTACCACTGTCGTTTTTTTTTTCGGGCCGAATTTTTGAGTTTCGATATCTCAGCTCTGGAAGGGGCTAGAGCCTCCATTTTTGCACTCAGGTCTAAGTCTCATGGCCCTCTATCAGAATTTGGGAAGATTGGAGAAACTTAATTTTTCGCCCAAAAAAAAAAAACGTAAGGGGTACCACTGTCGGTTTTTTTCGGGCCGAATTTTTGAGTTTCGATATCTCAGCTCTGGAAGGGGCTAGAGCCTCAATTTTTTCACTCAGGTCTAAGTCTCATGGCCCTCTATCAGGATTTGGGAAGATTGGAGAAACTTAATTTTTCGCCCCCCAAAAAAAAAACGTAAGGGGTACCACTGTCGTTTTTTTTTCGGGCCGAATTTTTGAGTTTCGATATCTCAGCTCTGGAAGGGGCTAGAGCCTCCATTTTTGCACTCAGGTCTAAGTCTCATGGCCCTCTATCAGAATTTGGGAAGATTGGAGAAACTTAAGTTTTCGCCCCAAAAAAAAAAAACGTAAGGGGTACCACTGTCGTTTTTTTTTCGGGCCGAATTTTTGAGTTTCGATATCTCAGCTCTGGAAGGGGCTAGAGCCTCCATTTTTGCACTCAGGTCTAAGTCTCATGGCCCTCTACCAGAATTTGGGAAGATTGGAGAAACTTAATTTTTCGCCCAAAAAAAAAAACGTAAGGGGTACCACTGTCGTTTTTTTTTCGGGCCGAATTTTTGAGTTTCGATATCTCAGCTCTGGAAGGGGCTAGAGCCTCCATTTTTGCACTCAGGTCTAAGTCTCATGGCCCTCTATCAGAATTTGGGAAGATTGGAGAAACTTAATTTTTCGCCCAAAAAAAAAACGTAAGGGGTACCACTGTCGTTTTTTTTTTCGGGCCGAATTTTTGAGTTTCGATATCTCAGCTCTGGAAGGGGCTAGAGCCTCCATTTTTGCACTCAGGTCTAAGTCTCATGGCCCTCTATCAGAATTTGGGAAGATTGGAGAAACCTAATTTTTCGCCCAAAAAAAAAAAACGTAAGGGGTACCACTGTCGTTTTTTTTTTTGGGCCGAATTTTTGAGTTTCGATATCTCAGCTCTGGAAGGGGCTAGAGCCTCCATTTTTGCACTCAGGTCTAAGTCTCATGGCCCTCTACCAGAATTTGGGAAGATTGGAGAAACTTAATTTTTCGCCCAAAAAAAAAAAACGTAAGGGGTACCACTGTCGTTTTTTTTTCGGGCCGAATTTTTGAGTTTCGATATCTCAGCTCTGGAAGGGGCTAGAGCCTCCATTTTTGCACTCAGGTCTAAGTCTCATGGCCCTCTATCAGAATTTGGGAAGATTGGAGAAACTTAATTTTTCGCCCAAAAAAAAACGTAAGGGGTACCACTGTCGTTTTTTTTTCCGGGCCGAATTTTTGAGTTTCGATATCTCAGCTCTGGAAGGGGCTAGAGCCTCCATTTTTGCACTCAGGTCTAAGTCTCATGGCCCTCTATCAGAATTTGGGAAGATTGGAGAAACTTAATTTTTCGCCCAAAAAAAAAAAACGTAAGGGGTACCACTGTCGTTTTTTTTTCGGGCCGAATTTTTGAGTTTCGATATCTCAGCTCTGGAAGGGGCTAGAGCCTCCATTTTTGCACTCAGGTCTAAGTCTCATGGCCCTCTATCAGAATTTGGGAAGATTGGAGAAACTTAATTTTTCGCCCAAAAAAAAAACGTAAGGGGTACCACTGTCGTTTTTTTTTTCGGGTCGAATTTTTGAGTTTCGATATCTCAGCTCTGGAAGGGGCTAGAGCCTCCATTTTTGCACTCAGGTCTAAGTCTCATGGCCCTCTATCAGAATTTGGGAAGATTGGAGAAACCTAATTTTTCGCCCAAAAAAAAAAAACGTAAGGGGTACCACTGTCGTTTTTTTTTTCGGGCCGAATTTTTGAGTTTCGATATCTCAGCTCTGGAAGGGGCTAGAGCCTCCATTTTTGCACTCAGGTCTAAGTCTCATGGCCCTCTACCAGAATTTGGGAAGATTGGAGAAACTTAATTTTTCGCCCAAAAAAAAAAAACGTAAGGGGTACCACTGTCGTTTTTTTTTTCGGGCCGAATTTTTGAGTTTCGATATCTCAGCTCTGGAAGGGGCTAGAGCCTCCATTTTTGCACTCAGGTCTAAGTCTCATGGCCCTCTATCAGAATTTGGGAAGATTGGAGAAACTTAATTTTTCGCCCAAAAAAAACCGTAAGGGGTACCACTGTCGTTTTTTTTTCCGGGCCGAATTTTTGAGTTTCGATATCTCAGCTCTGGAAGGGGCTAGAGCCTCCATTTTTGCACTCAGGTCTAAGTCTCATGGCCCTCTATCAGAATTTGGGAAGATTGGAGAAACTTAATTTTTCGCCCAAAAAAAAAAAAACGTAAGGGGTACCACTGTCGTTTTTTTTTCGGGCCGAATTTTTGAGTTTCGATATCTCAGCTCTGGAAGGGGCTAGAGCCTCCATTTTTGCACTCAGGTCTAAGTCTCATGGCCCTCTATCAGAATTTGGGAAGATGGGAGAAACTTAATTTTTCGCCCAAAAAAAAAACATAAGGGGTACCACTGTCGTTTTTTTTTTCGGGCCGAATTTTTGAGTTTCGATATCTCAGCTCTGGAAGGGGCTAGAGCCTCCATTTTTGCACTCAGGTCTAAGTCTCATGGCCCTCTATCAGAATTTGGGAAGATTGGAGAAACTTAATTTTTCGCCCAAAAAAAAAAATCGTAAGGGGTACCACTGTCGTTTTTTTTTCGGGCCGAATTTTTGAGTTTCGATATCTCAGCTCTGGAAGGGGCTAGAGCCTCCATTTTTGCACTCAGGTCTAAGTCTCATGGCCCTCTATCAGAATTTGGGAAGATTGGAGAAACTTAATTTTTCGCCCAAAAAAAAAAACGTAAGGGGTACCACTGTCGTTTTTTTTTTCGGGCCGAATTTTTGAGTTTCGATATCTCATCTCTGGAAGGGTCTAGAGCCTCCATTGTTGCACTCAGGTCTAAGTCTCATGGCCCTCTATCAGAATTTGGGAAGATTTGAGAAACTTAATTTTTCGCCCCAAAAAAAAAAAACGTAAGGGGTACCACTGTCGTTTTTTTTTTCGGGCCGAATTTTTGAGTTTCGATATCTCAGCTCTGGAAGGGGCTAGAGCCTCCATTTTTTGCACTCAGGTCTAAGTCTCATGGCCCTCTACCAGAATTTGGGAAGATTGGAGAAAATTAATTTTTCGCCCAAAAAAAAAAAAAACGTAAGGGGTACCACAGTCATTTTTTTTCCGGGCCGAATTTTTGAGTTTCGATATCTCAGCTCTGGAAGGGGCTAGAGCCTCCATTTTTGCACTCAGGTCTAAGTCTCATGGCCCTCTATCAGAATTTGGGAAGATTTGAGAAACTTAATTTTTCGCCCCAAAAAAAAAAAACATAAGGGGTACCACTGTCGTTTTTTTTTTTTCGGGCCGAATTTTTGAGTTTCGATATCTCAGCTCTGGAAGGGGCTAGAGCCTCCATTTTTTGCACTCAGGTCTAAGTCTCATGGCCCTCTACCAGAATTTGGGAAGATTGGAGAAACTTAATTTTTCGCCCAAAAAAAAAACGTAAGGGGTACCACTGTCGTTTTTTTTCGGGCCGAATTTTTGAGTTTCGATATCTCAGCTCTGGAAGGGGCTAGAGCCTCCATTTTTGCAATCAGGTCTAAGTCTCATGGCCCTCTATCAGAATTTGGGAATATTGGAGAAACGTAATTTTTCGCCCAAAAAAAAACGTAAGGGGTACCACTGTCGTTTTTTTTTTTCGGGCCGAATTTTTGAGTTTCGATATCTCAGCTCTGGAAGGGGCTAGAGCCTCCATTTTTGCACTCAGGTCTAAGTCTCATGGCCCTCTATCAGAATTTGGGAAGATTGGAGAAACTTAATTTTTCGCCCCAAAAAAAAACGTAAGGGGTACCACTGTCGTTTTTTTTTTTCGGGCCGAATTTTTGAGTTTTTATATCTCAGCTCTGGAAGGGGCTAGAGCCTCCATTTTTGCACTCAGGTCTAAGTCTCATGGCCCTCTATCAGAATTTGGGAAGATTGGAGAAACTTAATTTTTCCCCAAAAAAAAAACGTCAGGGGTACCACTGTCGTTTTTTTTTCGGGCCGAATTTTTGAGTTTCGATATCTCAGCTCTGGAAGGGGCTAGAGCCTCCATTTTTGCACTCAGGTCTAAGTCTTATGGCCCTCTATCAGAATTTGGGAAGATTGCAGAAACTTAATTTTTCGCCCAAAAAAAAACGTCAGGGGTACCACTGTCGGTTTTTTTTCGGGCCGAATTTTTGAGTTTCTATATCTCAGCTCTGGAAGGGGCTAGAGCCTCCATTTTTGCACTCAGGTCTAAGTCTCATGGCCCTCTATCAGAATTTGGGAAGATTGGAGAAACTTAATTTTTCGCCCAAAAAAAAACGTAAGGGGTACCACTGTCGTTTTTTTTTTCGGGCCGAATTTTTGAGTTTCGATATCTCAGCTCTGGAAGGGGCTAGAGCCTCCATTTTTGCACTCAGGTCTAAGTCTCATGGCCCTCTATCACAATTTGGGAAGATTGGAGAAACTTTATTTTTCGCCCCCAAAAAAAAAAACGTAAGGGGTACCACTGTCGTTTTTTTTTTTCGGGCCGAATTTTTGAGTTTCGATATCTCAGCTCTGGAAGGGGCTAGAGCCTCCATTTTTGCACTCAGGTCTAAGTCTCATGGCCCTCTATCAGAATTTGGGAAGATTTGAAAAACTTAATTTTTCACCCCAAAAAAAAAAAAAACGTAAGGGGTACCACTGTCGTTTTTTTTTTTTCGGGCCGAATTTTTGAGTTTCGATATCTCAGCTCTGGAAGGGGCTAGAGCCTCCATTTTTTGCACTCAGGTCTAAGTCTCATGGCCCTCTACCAGAATTTGGGAAGATTGGAGAAAATTAATTTTTCGCCCAAAAAAAAAAAACGTAAGGGGTACCACAGTCATTTTTTTTCCGGGCCGAATTTTTGAGTTTCGATATCTCAGCTCTGGAAGGGGCTAGAGCCTCCATTTTTGCACTCAGGTCTAAGTCTCATGGCCCTCTATCAGAATTTGGGAAGATTGGAGAAACTTAATTTTTCGCCCAAAAAAAAAAACGTAAGGGGTACCACTGTCGTTTTTTTTTTCGGGCCGAATTTTTGAGTTTCGATATCTCATCTCTGGAAGGGTCTAGAGCCTCCATTTTTGCACTCAGGTCTAAGTCTCATGGCCCTCTATCAGAATTTGGGAAGATTTGAGAAACTTAATTTTTCGCCCCAAAAAAAAAAAACGTAAGGGGTACCACTGTCGTTTTTTTTTTCGGGCCGAATTTTTGAGTTTCGATATCTCAGCTCTGGAAGGGGCTAGAGCCTCCATTTTTTGCACTCAGGTCTAAGTCTCATGGCCCTCTACCAGAATTTGGGAAGATTGGAGAAAATTAATTTTTTGCCCAAAAAAAAAAAAACGTAAGGGGTACCACAGTCATTTTTTTTCCGGGCCGAATTTTTGAGTTTCGATATCTCAGCTCTGGAAGGGGCTAGAGCCTCCATTTTTGCACTCAGGTCTAAGTCTCATGGCCCTCTATCAGAATTTGGGAAGATTTGAGAAACTTAATTTTTCGCCCCAAAAAAAAAAAACATAAGGGGTACCACTGTCGTTTTTTTTTTTCGGGCCGAATTTTTGAGTTTCGATATCTCAGCTCTGGAAGGGGCTAGAGCCTCCATTTTTTGCACTCAGGTCTAAGTCTCATGGCCCTCTACCAGAATTTGGGAAGATTGGAGAAACTTAATTTTTCGCCCAAAAAAAAAAACGTAAGGGGTACCACTGTCGTTTTTTTTCGGGCCGAATTTTTGAGTTTCGATATCTCAGCTCTGGAAGGGGCTAGAGCCTCCATTTTTGCAATCAGGTCTAAGTCTCATGGCCCTCTATCAGAATTTGGGAATATTGGAGAAACTTAATTTTTCGCCCAAAAAAAAACGTAAGGGGTACCACTGTCGTTTTTTTTTTCGGGCCGAATTTTTGAGTTTCGATATCTCAGCTCTGGAAGGGGCTAGAGCCTCCATTTTTGCACTCAGGTCTAAGTCTCATGGCCCTCTATCAGAATTTGGGAAGATTGGAGAAACTTAATTTTTCGCCCCAAAAAAAAACGTAAGGGGTACCACTGTCGTTTTTTTTTTTCGGGCCGAATTTTTGAGTTTTGATATCTCAGCTCTGGAAGGGGCTAGAGCCTCCATTTTTGCACTCAGGTCTAAGTCTCATGGCCCTCTATCAGAATTTGGGAAGATTGGAGAAACTTAATTTTTCGCCCAAAAAAAAAACGTCAGGGGTACCACTGTCGTTTTTTTTTCGGGCCGAATTTTTGAGTTTCGATATCTCAGCTCTGGAAGGGGCTAGAGCCTCCATTTTTGCACTCAGGTCTAAGTCTCATGGCCCTCTATCACAATTTGGGAAGATTGGAGAAACTTTATTTTTCGCCCCAAAAAAAAAAACGTAAGGGGTACCACTGTCGTTTTTTTTTTTCGGGCCGAATTTTTGAGTTTCGATATCTCAGCTCTGGAAGGGGCTAGAGCCTCCATTTTTGCACTCAGGTCTAAGTCTCATGGCCCTCTATCAGAATTTGGGAAGATTTGAAAAACTTAATTTTTCACCCCAAAAAAAAAAAACGTAAGGGGTACCACTGTCGTTTTTTTTTTTTCGGGACGAATTTTTGAGTTTCGATATCTCAGCTCTGGAAGGGGCTAGAGCCTCCATTTTTTGCACTCAGGTCTAAGTCTCATGGCCCTCTACCAGAATTTGGGAAGATTGGAGAAAATTAATTTTTCGCCCAAAAAAAAAAAACGTAAGGGGTACCACAGTCATTTTTTTTCCGGGCCGAATTTTTGAGTTTCGATATCTCAGCTCTGGAAGGGGCTAGAGCATCCATTTTTGCACTCAGGTCTAAGTCTCATGGCCCTCTATCAGAATTTGGGAAGATTTGAGAAACTTAATTTTTCGCCCCAAAAAAAAAAAAACATAAGGGGTACCACTGTCGTGTTTTTTTTTTCGGGCCGAATTTTTGAGTTTCGATATCTCAGCTCTGGAAGGGGCTAGAGCCTCCATTTTTTGCACTCAGGTCTAAGTCTCATGGCCCTCTACCAGAATTTGGGAAGATTGGAGAAACTTAATTTTTCGCCCAAAAAAAAAAACGTAAGGGGTACCACTGTCGTTTTTTTTCGGGCCGAATTTTTGAGTTTCGATATCTCAGCTCTGGAAGGGGCTAGAGCCTCCATTTTTGCACTCAGGTCTAAGTCTCATGGCCCTCTATCAGAATTTGGGAAGATTGGAGAAACTTAATTTTTCGCCCCAAAAAAAAACGTAAGGGGTACCACTGTCGTTTTTTTTTTTCGGGCCGAATTTTTGAGTTTTGATATCTCAGCTCTGGAAGGGGCTAGAGCCTCCATTTTTGCACTCAGGTCTAAGTCTCATGGCCCTCTACCAGAATTTGGGAAGATTGGAGAAACTTAATTTTTCGCCCAAAAAAAAAAAACGTAAGGGGTACCACTGTCGTTTTTTTTTCGTGCCGAATTTTTGAGTTTCGATATCTCAGCTCTGGAAGGGGCTAGAGCCTCCATTTTTGCACTCAGGTCTAAGTCTCATGGCCCTCTATCAGAATTTGGGAAGATTGGAGAAACTTAATTTTTCGCCCCCAAAAAAAAACGTAAGGGGTACCACTGTCGTTTTTTTTTTTCGGGCCGAATTTTTGAGTTTCTATATCTCAGCTCTGGAAGGGGCTAGAGCCTCCATTTTTGCACTCAGGTCTAAGTCTCATGGCCCTCTATCAGAATTTGGGAAGATTGGAGAAACTTAATTTTTCGCCCAAAAAAAAAAACGTAAGGGGTACCACTGTCGTTTTTTTTCGGGCCGAATTTTTGAGTTTCGATATCTCAGCTCTGGAAGGGGCTAGAGCCTCCATTTTTTCACTCAGGTCTAAGTCTCATGGCCCTCTATCAGAATTTGGGAAGATTGGAGAAACTTTATTTTTCGCCCCCAAAAAAAAAAACGTAAGGGGTACCACTGTCGTTTTTT
Organism: Pimephales promelas; assembly: GCF_988280905.1. NCBI lineage: Eukaryota > Metazoa > Chordata > Actinopteri > Cypriniformes > Leuciscidae > Pimephales > Pimephales promelas. The sequence goes on from NC_142788.1 coordinate 3,771,909, forward strand.
TTTTTTCGGGCCGAATTTTTGAGTTTCGATATCTCAGCTCTGGAAGGGGCTAGAGCCTCCATTTTTGCACTCAGGTCTAAGTCTCATGGCCCTCTATCAGAATTTGGGAAGATTTGAAAAACTTAATTTTTCACCCCAAAAAAAAAAAAACGTAAGGGGTACCACTGTCGTTTTTTTTTTTTCGGGCCGAATTTTTGAGTTTCGATATCTCAGCTCTGGAAGGGGCTAGAGCCTCCATTTTTTGCACTCAGGTCTAAGTCTCATGGCCCTCTACCAGAATTTGGGAAGATTGGAGAAAATTAATTTTTCGCCCAAAAAAAAAAAAACGTAAGGGGTACCACAGTCATTTTTTTTCCGGGCCGAATTTTTGAGTTTCGATATCTCAGCTCTGGAAGGGGCTAGAGCCTCCATTTTTGCACTCAGGTCTAAGTCTCATGGCCCTCTATCAGAATTTGGGAAGATTGGAGAAACTTAATTTTTCGCCCAAAAAAAAAAACGTAAGGGGTACCACTGTCGTTTTTTTTTTCGGGCCGAATTTTTGAGTTTCGATATCTCATCTCTGGAAGGGTCTAGAGCCTCCATTTTTGCACTCAGGTCTAAGTCTCATGGCCCTCTATCAGAATTTGGGAAGATTTGAGAAACTTAATTTTTCGCCCCAAAAAAAAAAAACGTAAGGGGTACCACTGTCGTTTTTTTTTTCGGGCCGAATTTTTGAGTTTCGATATCTCAGCTCTGGAAGGGGCTAGAGCCTCCATTTTTTGCACTCAGGTCTAAGTCTCATGGCCCTCTACCAGAATTTGGGAAGATTGGAGAAAATTAATTTTTTGCCCAAAAAAAAAAAACGTAAGGGGTACCACAGTCATTTTTTTTCCGGGCCGAATTTTTGAGTTTCGATATCTCAGCTCTGGAAGGGGCTAGAGCCTCCATTTTTGCACTCAGGTCTAAGTCTCATGGCCCTCTATCAGAATTTGGGAAGATTTGAGAAACTTAATTTTTCGCCCCAAAAAAAAAAAACATAAGGGGTACCACTGTCGTTTTTTTTTTTCGGGCCGAATTTTTGAGTTTCGATATCTCAGCTCTGGAAGGGGCTAGAGCCTCCATTTTTTGCACTCAGGTCTAAGTCTCATGGCCCTCTACCAGAATTTGGGAAGATTGGAGAAACTTAATTTTTCGCCCAAAAAAAAAAACGTAAGGGGTACCACTGTCGTTTTTTTTCGGGCCGAATTTTTGAGTTTCGATATCTCAGCTCTGGAAGGGGCTAGAGCCTCCATTTTTGCAATCAGGTCTAAGTCTCATGGCCCTCTATCAGAATTTGGGAATATTGGAGAAACTTAATTTTTCGCCCAAAAAAAAACGTAAGGGGTACCACTGTCGTTTTTTTTTTTCGGGCCGAATTTTTGAGTTTCGATATCTCAGCTCTGGAAGGGGCTAGAGCCTCCATTTTTGCACTCAGGTCTAAGTCTCATGGCCCTCTATCAGAATTTGGGAAGATTGGAGAAACTTAATTTTTCGCCCCAAAAAAAAACGTAAGGGGTACCACTGTCGTTTTTTTTTTTCGGGCCGAATTTTTGAGTTTTGATATCTCAGCTCTGGAAGGGGCTAGAGCCTCCATTTTTGCACTCAGGTCTAAGTCTCATGGCCCTCTATCAGAATTTGGGAAGATTGGAGAAACTTAATTTTTCGCCCAAAAAAAAAACGTCAGGGGTACCACTGTCGTTTTTTTTTCGGGCCGAATTTTTGAGTTTCGATATCTCAGCTCTGGAAGGGGCTAGAGCCTCCATTTTTGCACTCAGGTCTAAGTCTCATGGCCCTCTACCAGAATTTGGGAAGATTGGAGAAACTTTATTTTTCGCCCCAAAAAAAAAAACGTAAGGGGTACCACTGTCGTTTTTTTTTTTCGGGCCGAATTTTTGAGTTTCGATATCTCAGCTCTGGAAGGGGCTAGAGCCTCCATTTTTGCACTCAGGTCTAAGTCTCATGGCCCTCTATCAGAATTTGGGAAGATTGGAGAAACTTAATTTTTCGCCCAAAAAAAAACGTAAGGGGTACCACTGTCGTTTTTTTTTCCGGGCCGAATTTTTGAGTTTCGATATCTCAGCTCTGGAAGGGGCTAGAGCCTCCATTTTTGCACTCAGGTCTAAGTCTCATGGCCCTCTATCAGAATTTGGGAAGATTGGAGAAACTTAATTTTTCGCCCAAAAAAAAAAAAACGTAAGGGGTACCACTGTCGTTTTTTTTTTCGGGCCGAATTTTTGAGTTTCGATATCTCAGCTCTGGAAGGGGCTAGAGCCTCCATTTTTGCACTCAGGTCTAAGTCTCATGGCCCTCTATCAGAATTTGGGAAGATTGGAGAAACTTAATTTTTCGCCCAAAAAAAAAACGTAAGGGGTACCACTGTCGTTTTTTTTTTCGGGCCGAATTTTTGAGTTTCGATATCTCAGCTCTGGAAGGGGCTAGAGCCTCCATTTTTGCACTCAGGTCTAAGTCTCATGGCCCTCTATCAGAATTTGGGAAGATTGGAGAAACCTAATTTTTCGCCCAAAAAAAAAAAACGTAAGGGGTACCACTGTCGTTTTTTTTTTCGGGCCGAATTTTTGAGTTTCGATATCTCAGCTCTGGAAGGGGCTAGAGCCTCCATTTTTGCACTCAGGTCTAAGTCTCATGGCCCTCTACCAGAATTTGGGAAGATTGGAGAAACTTAATTTTTCGCCCAAAAAAAAAAAACGTAAGGGGTACCACTGTCGTTTTTTTTTCGGGCCGAATTTTTGAGTTTCGATATCTCAGCTCTGGAAGGGGCTAGAGCCTCCATTTTTGCACTCAGGTCTAAGTCTCATGGCCCTCTATCAGAATTTGGGAAGATTGGAGAAACTTAATTTTTCGCCCAAAAAAAACCGTAAGGGGTACCACTGTCGTTTTTTTTTCCGGGCCGAATTTTTGAGTTTCAAAATCTCAGCTCTGGAAGGGGCTAGAGCCTCCATTTTTGCACTCAGGTCTAAGTCTCATGGCCCTCTATCAGAATTTGGGAAGATTGGAGAAACTTAATTTTTCGCCCAAAAAAAAAAAAACGTAAGGGGTACCACTGTCGTTTTTTTTTCGGGCCGAATTTTTGAGTTTCGATATCTCAGCTCTGGAAGGGGCTAGAGCCTCCATTTTTGCACTCAGGTCTAAGTCTCATGGCCCTCTATCAGAATTTGGGAAGATTGGAGAAACTTAATTTTTCGCCCAAAAAAAAAAACGTAAGGGGTACCACTGTCGTTTTTTTTTTCGGGCCGAATTTTTGAGTTTCGATATCTCATCTCTGGAAGGGTCTAGAGCCTCCATTGTTGCACTCAGGTCTAAGTCTCATGGCCCTCTATCAGAATTTGGGAAGATTTGAGAAACTTAATTTTTCGCCCCAAAAAAAAAAAACGTAAGGGGTACCACTGTCGTTTTTTTTTTCGGGCCGAATTTTTGAGTTTCGATATCTCAGCTCTGGAAGGGGCTAGAGCCTCCATTTTTTGCACTCAGGTCTAAGTCTCATGGCCCTCTACCAGAATTTGGGAAGATTGGAGAAAATTAATTTTTCGCCCAAAAAAAAAAAAAACGTAAGGGGTACCACAGTCATTTTTTTTCCGGGCCGAATTTTTGAGTTTCGATATCTCAGCTCTGGAAGGGGCTAGAGCCTCCATTTTTGCACTCAGGTCTAAGTCTCATGGCCCTCTATCAGAATTTGGGAAGATTTGAGAAACTTAATTTTTCGCCCCAAAAAAAAAAAACATAAGGGGTACCACTGTCGTTTTTTTTTTTTCGGGCCGAATTTTTGAGTTTCGATATCTCAGCTCTGGAAGGGGCTAGAGCCTCCATTTTTTGCACTCAGGTCTAAGTCTCATGGCCCTCTACCAGAATTTGGGAAGATTGGAGAAACTTAATTTTTCGCCCAAAAAAAAAAACGTAAGGGGTACCACTGTCGTTTTTTTTCGGGCCGAATTTTTGAGTTTCGATATCTCAGCTCTGGAAGGGGCTAGAGCCTCCATTTTTGCAATCAGGTCTAAGTCTCAGGGCCCTCTATCAGAATTTGGGAATATTGGAGAAACGTAATTTTTCGCCCAAAAAAAAACGTAAGGGGTACCACTGTCGTTTTTTTTTTTCGGGCCGAATTTTTGAGTTTCGATATCTCAGCTCTGGAAGGGGCTAGAGCCTCCATTTTTGCACTCAGGTCTAAGTCTCATGGCCCTCTATCAGAATTTGGGAAGATTGGAGAAACTTAATTTTTCGCCCCAAAAAAAAACGTAAGGGGTACCACTGTCGTTTTTTTTTTTCGGGCCGAATTTTTGAGTTTTGATATCTCAGCTCTGGAAGGGGCTAGAGCCTCCATTTTTGCACTCAGGTCTAAGTCTCATGGCCCTCTATCAGAATTTGGGAAGATTGGAGAAACTTAATTTTTCCCCAAAAAAAAAACGTCAGGGGTACCACTGTCGTTTTTTTTTCGGGCCGAATTTTTGAGTTTCGATATCTCAGCTCTGGAAGGGGCTAGAGCCTCCATTTTTGCACTCAGGTCTAAGTCTCATGGCCCTCTATCAGAATTTGGGAAGATTGGAGAAACTTAATTTTTCGCCCAAAAAAAACCGTAAGGGGTACCACTGTCGTTTTTTTTTCCGGGCCGAATTTTTGAGTTTCGATATCTCAGCTCTGGAAGGGGCTAGAGCCTCCATTTTTGCACTCAGGTCTAAGTCTCATGGCCCTCTATCAGAATTTGGGAAGATTGGAGAAACTTAATTTTTCGCCCAAAAAAAAAAAAACGTAAGGGGTACCACTGTCGTTTTTTTTTCGGGCCGAATTTTTGAGTTTCGATATCTCAGCTCTGGAAGGGGCTAGAGCCTCCATTTTTGCACTCAGGTCTAAGTCTCATGGCCCTCTATCAGAATTTGGGAAGATGGGAGAAACTTAATTTTTCGCCCAAAAAAAAAACATAAGGGGTACCACTGTCGTTTTTTTTTTCGGGCCGAATTTTTGAGTTTCGATATCTCAGCTCTGGAAGGGGCTAGAGCCTCCATTTTTGCACTCAGGTCTAAGTCTCATGGCCCTCTATCAGAATTTGGGAAGATTGGAGAAACTTAATTTTTCGCCCAAAAAAAAAAATCGTAAGGGGTACCACTGTCGTTTTTTTTTCGGGCCGAATTTTTGAGTTTCGATATCTCAGCTCTGGAAGGGGCTAGAGCCTCCATTTTTGCACTCAGGTCTAAGTCTCATGGCCCTCTATCAGAATTTGGGAAGATTGGAGAAACTTAATTTTTCGCCCAAAAAAAAAAACGTAAGGGGTACCACTGTCGTTTTTTTTTTCGGGCCGAATTTTTGAGTTTCGATATCTCATCTCTGGAAGGGTCTAGAGCCTCCATTGTTGCACTCAGGTCTAAGTCTCATGGCCCTCTATCAGAATTTGGGAAGATTTGAGAAACTTAATTTTTCGCCCCAAAAAAAAAAAACGTAAGGGGTACCACTGTCGTTTTTTTTTTCGGGCCGAATTTTTGAGTTTCGATATCTCAGCTCTGGAAGGGGCTAGAGCCTCCATTTTTTGCACTCAGGTCTAAGTCTCATGGCCCTCTACCAGAATTTGGGAAGATTGGAGAAAATTAATTTTTCGCCCAAAAAAAAAAAAACGTAAGGGGTACCACAGTCATTTTTTTTCCGGGCCGAATTTTTGAGTTTCGATATCTCAGCTCTGGAAGGGGCTAGAGCCTCCATTTTTGCACTCAGGTCTAAGTCTCATGGCCCTCTATCAGAATTTGGGAAGATTTGAGAAACTTAATTTTTCGCCCCAAAAAAAAAAAACATAAGGGGTACCACTGTCGTTTTTTTTTTTTTCGGGCCGAATTTTTGAGTTTCGATATCTCAGCTCTGGAAGGGGCTAGAGCCTCCATTTTTTGCACTCAGGTCTAAGTCTCATGGCCCTCTACCAGAATTTGGGAAGATTGGAGAAACTTAATTTTTCGCCCAAAAAAAAAAAACGTAAGGGGTACCACTGTCGTTTTTTTTCGGGCCGAATTTTTGAGTTTCGATATCTCAGCTCTGGAAGGGGCTAGAGCCTCCATTTTTGCAATCAGGTCTAAGTCTCATGGCCCTCTATCAGAATTTGGGAATATTGGAGAAACGTAATTTTTCGCCCAAAAAAAAACGTAAGGGGTACCACTGTCGTTTTTTTTTTTCGGGCCGAATTTTTGAGTTTCGATATCTCAGCTCTGGAAGGGGCTAGAGCCTCCATTTTTGCACTCAGGTCTAAGTCTCATGGCCCTCTATCAGAATTTGGGAAGATTGGAGAAACTTAATTTTTCGCCCCAAAAAAAAACGTAAGGGGTACCACTGTCGTTTTTTTTTTTCGGGCCGAATTTTTGAGTTTTGATATCTCAGCTCTGGAAGGGGCTAGAGCCTCCATTTTTGCACTCAGGTCTAAGTCTCATGGCCCTCTATCAGAATTTGGGAAGATTGGAGAAACTTAATTTTTCCCCAAAAAAAAAACGTCAGGGGTACCACTGTCGTTTTTTTTTCGGGCCGAATTTTTGAGTTTCGATATCTCAGCTCTGGAAGGGGCTAGAGCCTCCATTTTTGCACTCAGGTCTAAGTCTTATGGCCCTCTATCAGAATTTGGGAAGATTGCAGAAACTTAATTTTTCGCCCAAAAAAAAACGTCAGGGGTACCACTGTCGGTTTTTTTTCGGGCCGAATTTTTGAGTTTCGATATCTCAGCTCTGGAAGGGGCTAGAGCCTCCATTTTTGCACTCAGGTCTAAGTCTCATGGCCCTCTATCAGAATTTGGGAAGATTTGAGAAACTTAATTTTTCGCCCCAAAAAAAAAAAACATAAGGGGTACCACTGTCGTTTTTTTTTTTTCGGGCCGAATTTTTGAGTTTCGATATCTCAGCTCTGGAAGGGGCTAGAGCCTCCATTTTTTGCACTCAGGTCTAAGTCTCATGGCCCTCTACCAGAATTTGGGAAGATTGGAGAAACTTAATTTTTCGCCCAAAAAAAAAAACGTAAGGGGTACCACTGTCGTTTTTTTTCGGGCCGAATTTTTGAGTTTCGATATCTCAGCTCTGGAAGGGGCTAGAGCCTCCATTTTTGCAATCAGGTCTAAGTCTCATGGCCCTCTATCAGAATTTGGGAATATTGGAGAAACGTAATTTTTCGCCCAAAAAAAAACGTAAGGGGTACCACTGTCGTTTTTTTTTTTCGGGCCGAATTTTTGAGTTTCGATATCTCAGCTCTGGAAGGGGCTAGAGCCTCCATTTTTGCACTCAGGTCTAAGTCTCATGGCCCTCTATCAGAATTTGGGAAGATTGGAGAAACTTAATTTTTCGCCCCAAAAAAAAACGTAAGGGGTACCACTGTCGTTTTTTTTTTTCGGGCCGAATTTTTGAGTTTTGATATCTCAGCTCTGGAAGGGGCTAGAGCCTCCATTTTTGCACTCAGGTCTAAGTCTCATGGCCCTCTATCAGAATTTGGGAAGATTGGAGAAACTTAATTTTTCCCCAAAAAAAAAACGTCAGGGGTACCACTGTCGTTTTTTTTTCGGGCCGAATTTTTGAGTTTCGATATCTCAGCTCTGGAAGGGGCTAGAGCCTCCATTTTTGCACTCAGGTCTAAGTCTCATGGCCCTCTATCAGAATTTGGGAAGATTGGAGAAACTTAATTTTTCGCCCAAAAAAAACCGTAAGGGGTACCACTGTCGTTTTTTTTTCCGGGCCGAATTTTTGAGTTTCGATATCTCAGCTCTGGAAGGGGCTAGAGCCTCCATTTTTGCACTCAGGTCTAAGTCTCATGGCCCTCTATCAGAATTTGGGAAGATTGGAGAAACTTAATTTTTCGCCCAAAAAAAAAAAACGTAAGGGGTACCACTGTCGTTTTTTTTTCGGGCCGAATTTTTGAGTTTCGATATCTCAGCTCTGGAAGGGGCTAGAGCCTCCATTTTTGCACTCAGGTCTAAGTCTCATGGCCCTCTATCAGAATTTGGGAAGATGGGAGAAACTTAATTTTTCGCCCAAAAAAAAAACATAAGGGGTACCACTGTCGTTTTTTTTTTCGGGCCGAATTTTTGAGTTTCGATATCTCAGCTCTGGAAGGGGCTAGAGCCTCCATTTTTGCACTCAGGTCTAAGTCTCATGGCCCTCTATCAGAATTTGGGAAGATTGGAGAAACTTAATTTTTCGCCCAAAAAAAAAAATCGTAAGGGGTACCACTGTCGTTTTTTTTTCGGGCCGAATTTTTGAGTTTCGATATCTCAGCTCTGGAAGGGGCTAGAGCCTCCATTTTTGCACTCAGGTCTAAGTCTCATGGCCCTCTATCAGAATTTGGGAAGATTGGAGAAACTTAATTTTTCGCCCAAAAAAAAAAACGTAAGGGGTACCACTGTCGTTTTTTTTTTCGGGCCGAATTTTTGAGTTTCGATATCTCATCTCTGGAAGGGTCTAGAGCCTCCATTGTTGCACTCAGGTCTAAGTCTCATGGCCCTCTATCAGAATTTGGGAAGATTTGAGAAACTTAATTTTTCGCCCCAAAAAAAAAAAACGTAAGGGGTACCACTGTCGTTTTTTTTTTCGGGCCGAATTTTTGAGTTTCGATATCTCAGCTCTGGAAGGGGCTAGAGCCTCCATTTTTTGCACTCAGGTCTAAGTCTCATGGCCCTCTACCAGAATTTGGGAAGATTGGAGAAAATTAATTTTTCGCCCAAAAAAAAAAAAACGTAAGGGGTACCACAGTCATTTTTTTTCCGGGCCGAATTTTTGAGTTTCGATATCTCAGCTCTGGAAGGGGCTAGAGCCTCCATTTTTGCACTCAGGTCTAAGTCTCATGGCCCTCTATCAGAATTTGGGAAGATTTGAGAAACTTAATTTTTCGCCCCAAAAAAAAAAAACATAAGGGGTACCACTGTCGTTTTTTTTTTTTCGGGCCGAATTTTTGAGTTTCGATATCTCAGCTCTGGAAGGGGCTAGAGCCTCCATTTTTTGCACTCAGGTCTAAGTCTCATGGCCCTCTACCAGAATTTGGGAAGATTGGAGAAACTTAATTTTTCGCCCAAAAAAAAAAACGTAAGGGGTACCACTGTCGTTTTTTTTCGGGCCGAATTTTTGAGTTTCGATATCTCAGCTCTGGAAGGGGCTAGAGCCTCCATTTTTGCAATCAGGTCTAAGTCTCATGGCCCTCTATCAGAATTTGGGAATATTGGAGAAACGTAATTTTTCGCCCAAAAAAAAACGTAAGGGGTACCACTGTCGTTTTTTTTTTTCGGGCCGAATTTTTGAGTTTCGATATCTCAGCTCTGGAAGGGGCTAGAGCCTCCATTTTTGCACTCAGGTCTAAGTCTCATGGCCCTCTATCAGAATTTGGGAAGATTGGAGAAACTTAATTTTTCGCCCCAAAAAAAAACGTAAGGGGTACCACTGTCGTTTTTTTTTTTCGGGCCGAATTTTTGAGTTTTGATATCTCAGCTCTGGAAGGGGCTAGAGCCTCCATTTTTGCACTCAGGTCTAAGTCTCATGGCCCTCTATCAGAATTTGGGAAGATTGGAGAAACTTAATTTTTCCCCAAAAAAAAAACGTCAGGGGTACCACTGTCGTTTTTTTTTCGGGCCGAATTTTTGAGTTTCGATATCTCAGCTCTGGAAGGGGCTAGAGCCTCCATTTTTGCACTCAGGTCTAAGTCTTATGGCCCTCTATCAGAATTTGGGAAGATTGCAGAAACTTAATTTTTCGCCCAAAAAAAAACGTCAGGGGTACCACTGTCGGTTTTTTTTCGGGCCGAATTTTTGAGTTTCTATATCTCAGCTCTGGAAGGGGCTAGAGCCTCCATTTTTGCACTCAGGTCTAAGTCTCATGGCCCTCTATCAGAATTTGGGAAGATTGGAGAAACTTAATTTTTCGCCCAAAAAAAAACGTAAGGGGTACCACTGTCGTTTTTTTTTTCGGGCCGAATTTTTGAGTTTCGATATCTCAGCTCTGGAAGGGGCTAGAGCCTCCATTTTTGCACTCAGGTCTAAGTCTCATGGCCCTCTATCACAATTTGGGAAGATTGGAGAAACTTTATTTTTCGCCCCCAAAAAAAAAACGTAAGGGGTACCACTGTCGTTTTTTTTTTTCGGGCCGAATTTTTGAGTTTCGATATCTCAGCTCTGGAAGGGGCTAGAGCCTCCATTTTTGCACTCAGGTCTAAGTCTCATGGCCCTCTATCAGAATTTGGGAAGATTTGAAAAACTTAATTTTTCACCCCAAAAAAAAAAAAACGTAAGGGGTACCACTGTCGTTTTTTTTTTTTCGGGCCGAATTTTTGAGTTTCGATATCTCAGCTCTGGAAGGGGCTAGAGCTTCCATTTTTTGCACTCAGGTCTAAGTCTCATGGCCCTCTACCAGAATTTGGGAAGATTGGAGAAAATTAATTTTTCGCCCAAAAAAAAAAAACGTAAGGGGTACCACAGTCATTTTTTTTCCGGGCCGAATTTTTGAGTTTCGATATCTCAGCTCTGGAAGGGGCTAGAGCCTCCATTTTTGCACTCAGGTGTAAGTCTCATGGCCCTCTATCAGAATTTGGGAAGATTTGAGAAACTTAATTTTTCGCCCCAAAAAAAAAAAACATAAGGGGTACCACTGTCGTTTTTTTTTTTTCGGGCCGAATTTTTGAGTTTCGATATCTCAGCTCTGGAAGGGGCTAGAGCCTCCATTTTTTGCACTCAGGTCTAAGTCTCATGGCCCTCTACCAGAATTTGGGAAGATTGGAGAAACTTAATTTTTCGCCCAAAAAAAAAAACGTAAGGGGTACCACTGTCGTTTTTTTTCGGGCCGAATTTTTGAGTTTCGATATCTCAGCTCTGGAAGGGGCTAGAGCCTCCATTTTTTCATTCAGGTCTAAGTCTCATGGCCCTCTATCAGAATTTGGGAAGATTGGAGAAACTTAATTTTTCGCCCAAAAAAAAAAAACGTAAGGGGTACCACTGTCGTTTTTTTTTCGGGCCGAATTTTTGAGTTTCGATATCTCAGCTCTGGAAGGGGCTAGAGCCTCCATTTTTGCACTCAGGTCTAAGTCTCATGGCCCTCTATCAGAATTTGGGAAGATTGGAGAAACTTAATTTTTCGCCCAAAAAAAAAAACGTAAGGGGTACCACTGTCGTTTTTTTTTTCGGGCCGAATTTTTGAGTTTCGATATCTCATCTCTGGAAGGGTCTAGAGCCTCCATTTTTGCACTCAGGTCTAAGTCTCATGGCCCTCTATCAGAATTTGGGAAGATTTGAGAAACTTAATTTTTCGCCCCAAAAAAAAAAAACGTAAGGGGTACCACTGTCGTTTTTTTTTTCGGGCCGAATTTTTGAGTTTCGATATCTCAGCTCTGGAAGGGGCTAGAGCCTCCATTTTTTGCACTCAGGTCTAAGTCTCATGGCCCTCTACCAGAATTTGGGAAGATTGGAGAAAATTAATTTTTTGCCCAAAAAAAAAAAAACGTAAGGGGTACCACAGTCATTTTTTTTCCGGGCCGAATTTTTGAGTTTCGATATCTCAGCTCTGGAAGGGGCTAGAGCCTCCATTTTTGCACTCAGGTCTAAGTCTCATGGCCCTCTATCAGAATTTGGGAAGATTTGAGAAACTTAATTTTTCGCCCCAAAAAAAAAAAACATAAGGGGTACCACTGTCGTTTTTTTTTTTTCGGGCCGAATTTTTGAGTTTCGATATCTCAGCTCTGGAAGGGGCTAGAGCCTCCATTTTTTGCACTCAGGTCTAAGTCTCATGGCCCTCTACCAGAATTTGGGAAGATTGGAGAAACTTAATTTTTCGCCCAAAAAAAAAAACGTAAGGGGTACCACTGTCGTTTTTTTTCGGGCCGAATTTTTGAGTTTCGATATCTCAGCTCTGGAAGGGGCTAGAGCCTCCATTTTTGCAATCAGGTCTAAGTCTCATGGCCCTCTATCAGAATTTGGGAATATTGGAGAAACTTAATTTTTCGCCCAAAAAAAAACGTAAGGGGTACCACTGTCGTTTTTTTTTTTCGGGCCGAATTTTTGAGTTTCGATATCTCAGCTCTGGAAGGGGCTAGAGCCTCCATTTTTGCACTCAGGTCTAAGTCTCATGGCCCTCTATCAGAATTTGGGAAGATTGGAGAAACTTAATTTTTCGCCCCAAAAAAAAACGTAAGGGGTACCACTGTCGTTTTTTTTTTTCGGGCCGAATTTTTGAGTTTTGATATCTCAGCTCTGGAAGGGGCTAGAGCCTCCATTTTTGCACTCAGGTCTAAGTCTCATGGCCCTCTATCAGAATTTGGGAAGATTGGAGAAACTTAATTTTTCGCCCAAAAAAAAAACGTCAGGGGTACCACTGTCGTTTTTTTTTCGGGCCGAATTTTTGAGTTTCGATATCTCAGCTCTGGAAGGGGCTAGAGCCTCCATTTTTGCACTCAGGTCTAAGTCTCATGGCCCTCTATCACAATTTGGGAAGATTGGAGAAACTTTATTTTTCGCCCCAAAAAAAAAACGTAAGGGGTACCACTGTCGTTTTTTTTTTTCGGGCCGAATTTTTGAGTTTCGATATCTCAGCTCTGGAAGGGGCTAGAGCCTCCATTTTTGCACTCAGGTCTAAGTCTCATGGCCCTCTATCAGAATTTGGGAAGATTTGAAAAACTTAATTTTTCACCCCAAAAAAAAAAAAACGTAAGGGGTACCACTGTCGTTTTTTTTTTTCGGGACGAATTTTTGAGTTTCGATATCTCAGCTCTGGAAGGGGCTAGAGCCTCCATTTTTTGCACTCAGGTCTAAGTCTCATGGCCCTCTACCAGAATTTGGGAAGATTGGAGAAAATTAATTTTTCGCCCCAAAAAAAAAAACGTAAGGGGTACCACAGTCATTTTTTTTCCGGGCCGAATTTTTGAGTTTCGATATCTCAGCTCTGGAAGGGGCTAGAGCCTCCATTTTTGCACTCAGGTCTAAGTCTCATGGCCCTCTATCAGAATTTGGGAAGATTGGAGAAACTTAATTTTTCGCCCAAAAAAAAAAACGTAAGGGGTACCACTGTCGTTTTTTTTCGGGCCGAATTTTTGAGTTTCGATATCTCAGCTCTGGAAGGGGCTAGAGCCTCCATTTTTTCATTCAGGTCTAAGTCTCATGGCCCTCTATCAGAATTTGGGAAGATTGGAGAAACTTAATTTTTCGCCCAAAAAAAAAAACGTAAGGGGTACCACTGTCGTTTTTTTTTCGGGCCGAATTTTTGAGTTTCGATATCTCAGCTCTGGAAGGGGCTAGAGCCTCCATTTTTGCACTCAGGTCTAAGTCTCATGGCCCTCTATCAGAATTTGGGAAGATTGGAGAAACTTAATTTTTCGCCCAAAAAAAAAAACGTAAGGGGTACCACTGTCGTTTTTTTTTTCGGGCCGAATTTTTGAGTTTCGATATCTCAGCTCTGGAAGGGGCTAGAGCCTCCATTTTTTGCACTCAGGTCTAAGTCTCATGGCCCTCTACCAGAATTTGGGAAGATTGGAGAAACTTAATTTTTCGCCCAAAAAAAAAAAACGTAAGGGGTACCACAGTCATTTTTTTTCCGGGCCGAATTTTTGAGTTTCGATATCTCATCTCTGGAAGGGGCTAGAGCCTCCATTTTTGCACTCAGGTCTAAGTCTCATGGCCCTCTATCAGAATTTGGGAAGATTTGAGAAACTTAATTTTTCGCCCCAAAAAAAAAAAACGTAAGGGGTACCACTGTCGTTTTTTTTTTCGGGCCGAATTTTTGAGTTTCGATATCTCAGCTCTGGAAGGGGCTAGAGCCTCCATTTTTCGCACTCAGGTCTAAGTCTCATGGCCCTCTACCAGAATTTGGAAAGATTGGAGAAAATTAATTTTTCGCCCAAAAAAAAAAAACGTAAGGGGTACCACTGTCGTTTTTTTTTCGGGCCGAATTTTTGAGTTTCGATATCTCAGCTCTGGAAGGGGCTAGAGCCTCCATTTTTGCACTCAGGTCTAAGTCTCATGGCCCTCTATCAGAATTTGGGAAGATTTGAAAAACTTAATTTTTCACCCCAAAAAAAAAAAACGTAAGGGGTACCACTGTCGTTTTTTTTTTTTCGGGCCGAATTTTTGAGTTTCGATATCTCAGCTCTGGAAGGGGCTAGAGCCTCCATTTTTGCACTCAGGTCTAAGTCTCATGGCCCTCTATCAGAATTTGGGAAGATTGGAGAAACTTAATTTTTCGCCCAAAAAAAAAAACGTAAGGGGTACCACTGTCGTTTTTTTTTTCGGGCCGAATTTTTGAGTTTCGATATCTCATCTCTGGAAGGGGCTAGAGCCTCCATTTTTGCACTCAGGTCTAAGTCTCATGGCCCTCTATCAGAATTTGGGAAGATTTGAGAAACTTAATTTTTCGCCCCAAAAAAAAAAAACGTAAGGGGTACCACTGTCGTTTTTTTTTCGGGCCGAATTTTTGAGTTTCGATATCTCAGCTCTGGAAGGGGCTAGAGCCTCCATTTTTCGCACTCAGGTCTAAGTCTCATGGCCCTCTACCAGAATTTGGAAAGATTGGAGAAAATTAATTTTTCGCCCAAAAAAAAAAAACGTAAGGGGTACCACAGTCATTTTTTTTCCGGGCCGAATTTTTGAGTTTCGATATCTCAGCTCTGGAAGGGGCTAGAGCCTTCATTTTTGCACTCAGGTCTAAGTCTCATGGCCCTCTATCAGAATTTGGGAAGATTTGAGAAACTTAATTTTTCGCCCCAAAAAAAAAAAACATAAGGGGTACCACTGTCGTTTTTTTTTTTTCGGGCCGAATTTTTGAGTTTCGATATCTCAGCTCTGGAAGGGGCTAGAGCCTCCATTTTTTGCACTCAGGTCTAAGTCTCATGGCCCTCTACCAGAATTTGGGAAGATTGGAGAAACTTAATTTTTCGCCCAAAAAAAAAAACGTAAGGGGTACCACTGTCGTTTTTTTTCGGGCCGAATTTTTGAGTTTCGATATCTCAGCTCTGGAAGGGGCTAGAGCCTCCATTTTTGCAATCAGGTCTAAGTCTCATGGCCCTCTACCAGAATTTGGGAAGATTGGAGAAAATTAATTTTTCGCCCCAAAAAAAAAACGTAAGGGGTACCACTGTCATTTTTTTTCCGGGGCGAATTTTTGAGTTTCGATATCTCAGCTTTGGAAGGGGCTAGAGCCTCAATTTTTGCACTCAGGTCTAAGTCTCATGACCCTCTATCAGAATTTGGGAAGATTTGAGAAACTTAATTTTTCGCCCCAAAAAAAAAAACGTAAGGGGTACCACTGTCGTTTTTTTTTTCGGGCCGAATTTTTGAGTTTCGATATCTCAGCTCTGGAAGGGGCTAGAGCCGCCATTTTTTGCACTCAGGTCTAAGTCTCATGGCCCTCTACCAGAATTTGGGAAGATTGGAGAAACTTAATTTTTCGCCCAAAAAAAAAAACGTAAGGGGTACCACTGTCGTTTTTTTTCGGGCCGAATTTTTGAGTTTCGATATCTCAGCTCTGGAAGGGGCTAGAGCCTCCATTTTTGCACTCAGGTCTAAGTCTCATGGCCCTCTATCAGAATTTGGAAGATGGGAGAAACTTAATTTTTCGCCCAAAAAAAAAACGTAAGGGGTACCACTGTCGTTTTTTTTTCGGGCCGAATTTTTGAGTTTCGATATCTCAGCTCTGGAAGGGGCTAGAGCCTCCATTTTTGCAATCAGGTCTAAGTCTCATGGCCCTCTATCAGAATTTGGGAAGATTGGAGAAACTTAATTTTTCGCCCAAAAAAAAAACGTAAGGGGTACCACTGTCGTTTTTTTTTCGGGCCGAATTTTTGAGTTTTGATATCTCAGCTCTGGAAGGGGCTAGAGCCTCCATTTTTGCACTCAGGTCTAAGTCTCATGGCCCTCTATCAGAATTTGGGAAGATTGGAGAAACTTAATTTTTCGCCCAAAAAAAAAAACGTAAGGGGTACCACTGTCGTTTTTTTTCGGGCCGAATTTTTGAGTTTCGATATCTCAGCTCTGGAAGGGGCTAGAGCCTCCATTTTTTCACTCAGGTCTAAGTCTCATGGCCCTCTATCAGAATTTGGGAAGATTGGAGAAACTTAATTTTTCGCCCCCCAAAAAAAAAGTAAGGGGTACCACTGTCGTTTTTTTTTCGGGCCGAATTTTTGAGTTTCGATATCTCAGTTCTGGAAGGGACTAGAGCCTCCATTTTTGCACTCAGGTCTAAGTCTCATGGCCCTCTATCAGAATTTGGGAAGATTGGAGAAACTTAATTTTTCGCCCAAAAAAAAAAACGTAAGGGGTACCACTGTCGTTTTTTTTCGGGCCGAATTTTTGAGTTTCGATATCTCAGCTCTGGAAGGGGCTAGAGCCTCCATTTTTTCATTCAGGTCTAAGTCTCATGGCCCTCTATCAGAATTTGGGAAGATTGGAGAAACTTAATTTTTCGCCCCCCAAAAAAAAAAACGTAAGGGGTACCACTGTCGTTTTTTTTTCGGGCCGAATTTTTGAGTTTCGATATCTCAGCTCTGGAAGGGGCTAGAGCCTCCATTTTTGCACTCAGGTCTAAGTCTCATGGCCCTCTATCAGAATTTGGGAATATTGGAGAAACTTAATTTTTCGCCCAAAAAAAAAACGTAAGGGGTACCACTGTCGTTTTTTTTTCGGGCCGAATTTTTGAGTTTCGATATCTCAGCTCTGGAAGGGGCTAGAGCCTCCATTTTTGCACTCAGGTCTAAGTCTTATGGCCCTCTATCAGAATTTGGGAAGATTTGAGAAACTTAATTTTTCGCCCCAAAAAAAAAACCGTAAGGGGTTCCACTGTCGTTTTTTTTTCGGGCCGAATTTTTGAGTTTCGATATCTCAGCTCTGGAAGGGGCTAGAGCCTCCATTTTTTGCACTCAGGTCTAAGTCTCATGGCCCTCTACCAGAATTTGGGAAGATTGGAGAAAATTAATTTTTCGCCCAAAAAAAAAAAAAACGTAAGGGGTACCACTGTCATTTTTTTTCCGGGGCGAATTTTTGAGTTTCGATATCTCAGCTCTGGAAGGGGCTAGAGCCTCCATTTTTGCACTCAGGTCTAAGTCTCATGGCCCTCTACCAGAATTTGGGAAGATTGGAGAAACTTAATTTTTCGCCCAAAAAAAAAAACGTAAGGGGTACCACTGTCGTTTTTTTTCGGGCCGAATTTTTGAGTTTCGATATCTCAGCTCTGAAAGGGACTAGAGCCTCCATTTTTGCACTCAGGTCTAAGTCTCATGGCCCTCTATCAGAATTTGGGAAGATTGGAAAAACTTAATTTTTCGCCCCAAAAAAAAAAACGTAAGGGGTACCACTGTCGTTTTTTTTTCGGGCCGAATTTTTGAGTTTCGATATCTCAGCTCTGGAAGGGGCTAGAGCCTCCATTTTTGCACTCAGGTCTAAGTCTCATGGCCCTCTATCAGAATTTGGGAATATTGGAGAAACTTAATTTTTCGCCCCAAAAAAAAAAACGTAAGGGGTACCACTGTCGTTTTTTTTTCGGGCCGAATTTTTGAGTTTCGATATCTCAGCTCTGGAAGGGGCTAGAGCCTCCATTTTTGCACTCAGGTCTAAGTCTCATGGCCCTCTATCAGAATTTGGAAGATGGGAGAAACTTAATTTTTCGCCCAAAAAAAAAAAAACGTAAGGGGTACCACTGTCGTTTTTTTTTTTTCGGGCCGAATTTTTGAGTTTCGATATCTCAGCTCTGGAAGGGGCTAGAGCCTCCATTTTTGCACTCAGGTCTAAGTCTCATGGCCCTCTATCAGAATTTGGGAAGATTGGAGAAACTTAATTTTTCGCCCAAAAAAAAAACGTAAGGGGTACCACTGTCGTTTTTTTTTCGGGCCGAATTTTTGAGTTTCGATATCTCAGCTCTGGAAGGGGCTAGAGCCTCCATTTTTGCACTCAGGTCTAAGTCTCATGGCCCTCTATCAGAATTTGGAAGATGGGAGAAACTTAATTTTTCGCCCAAAAAAAAAACGTAAGGGGTACCACTGTCGTTTTTTTTTCGGGCCGAATTTTTGAGTTTCGATATCTCAGCTCTGGAAGGGGCTAGAGCCTCCATTTTTGCACTCAGATCTAAGTCTCATGGCCCTCTATCAGAATTTGGAAGATGGGAGAAACTTAATTTTTCGCCCAAAAAAAAAACGTAAGGGGTACCACTGTCGTTTTTTTTTCGGGCCGAATTTTTGAGTTTCGATATCTCAGCTCTGGAAGAGGCTAGAGCCTCCATTTTTGCAATCAGGTCTAAGTCTCATGGCCCTCTATCAGAATTTGGGAAGATTGGAGAAACTTAATTTTTCGCCCAAAAAAAAAAAACGTAAGGGGTACCACTGTCGTTTTTTTTTTCGGGCCGAATTTTTGAGTTTTGATATCTCAGCTCTGGAAGGGGCTAGAGCCTCCATTTTTGCACTCAGGTCTAAGTCTCATGGCCCTCTATCAGAATTTGGGAAGATTGGAGAAACTTAATTTTTCGCCCAAAAAAAAAAACGTAAGGGGTACCACTGTCGTTTTTTTTCGGGCCGAATTTTTGAGTTTCGATATCTCAGCTCTGGAAGGGGCTAGAGCCTCAATTTTTTCACTCAGGTCTAAGTCTCATGGCCCTCTATCAGAATTTGGGAAGATTGGAGAAACTTAATTTTTCGCCCCCCCAAAAAAAAAGTAAGGGGTACCACTGTCGTTTTTTTTTCGGGCCCAATTTTTGAGTTTCGATATCTCAGCTCTGGAAGGGGCTTGAGCCTCCATTTTTGCACTCAGGTCTAAGTCTCATGGCCCTCTATCAGAATTTGGGAAGATTGGAGAAACTTAATTTTTCGCCCAAAAAAAAAACGTCAGGGGTACCACTGTCGTTTTTTTTCGGGCCGAATTTTTGAGTTTCGATATCTCAGCTCTGGAAGGGGCTAGAGCCTCCATTTTTTCATTCAGGTCTAAGTCTCATGGCCCTCTATCAGAATTTGGGAAGATTGGAGAAACTTAATTTTTCGCCCCCCAAAAAAAAAACGTAAGGGGTACCACTGTCGTTTTTTTTTCGGGCCGAATTTTTGAGTTTCGATATCTCAGCTCTGGAAGGGGCTAGAGCCTCCATTTTTGCACTCAGGTCTAAGTCTCATGGCCCTCTATCAGAATTTGGGAATATTGGAGAAACTTAATTTTTCGCCCAAAAAAAAAACGTAAGGGGTACCACTGTCGTTTTTTTTTCGGGCCGAATTTTTGAGTTTCGATATCTCAGCTCTGGAAGGGGCGAGAGCCTCCATTTTTGCACTCAGGTCTAAGTCTCATGGCCCTCTATCAGAATTTGGGAATATTGGAGAAACTTAATTTTTCGCCCAAAAAAAAAACGTAAGGGGTACCACTGTCGTTTTTTTTTCGGGCCGAATTTTTGAGTTTCGATATCTCAGCTCTGGAAGGGGCGAGAGCCTCCATTTTTGCACTCAGGTCTAAGTCTTATGGCCCTCTATCAGAATTTGGGAAGATTGGAGAAACTTAATTTTTCGCCCCCCAAAAAAAAAAGTAAGGGGTACCACTGTCGTTTTTTTTTCGGGCCGAATTTTTGAGTTTCGATATCTCAGCTCTGGAAGGGGCTAGAGCCTCCATTTTTGCACTCAGGTCTAAGTCTCATGGCCCTCTATCAGAATTTGGGAAGATTGGAGAAACTTAATTTTTCGCCCAAAAAAAAAAACGTAAGGGGTACCACTGTCGTTTTTTTTCGGGCCGAATTTTTGAGTTTCGATATCTCAGCTCTGGAAGGGGCTAGAGCCTCCATTTTTTCATTCAGGTCTAAGTCTCATGGCCCTCTATCAGAATTTGGGAAGATTGGAGAAACTTAATTTTTCGCCCCCCCAAAAAAAAACGTAAGGGGTACCACTGTCGTTTTTTTTTCGGGCCGAATTTTTGAGTTTCGATATCTCAGCTCTGGAAGGGGCTAGAGCCTCCATTTTTGCACTCAGGTCTAAGTCTCATGGCCCTCTATCAGAATTTGGGAATATTGGAGAAACTTAATTTTTCGCCCAAAAAAAAAACGTAAGGGGTACCACTGTCGTTTTTTTTTCGGGCCGAATTTTTGAGTTTCGATATCTCAGCTCTGGAAGGGGCGAGAGCCTCCATTTTTGCACTCAGGTCTAAGTCTCATGGCCCTCTATCAGAATTTGGGAAGATTGGAGAAACTTAAGTTTTCGCCCCAAAAAAAAAAACGTAAGGGGTACCACTGTCGTTTTTTTTTCGGGCCGAATTTTTGAGTTTCGATATCTCAGCTCTGGAAGGGGCTAGAGCCTCCATTTTTTGCACTCAGGTCTAAGTCTCATGGCCCTCTACCAGAATTTGGGAAGATTGGAGAAAATTAATTTTTCGCCCAAAAAAAAAAAACACGTAAGGGGTACCACTGTCATTTTTTTTCCGGGGCGAATATTTGAGTTTCGATATCTCAGCTCTGGAAGGGGCTAGAGCCTCCATTTTTGCACTCAGGTCTAAGTCTCATGGCCCTCTACCAGAATTTGGGAAGATTGGAGAAACTTAATTTTTCGCCCAAAAAAAAAAACGTAAGGGGTACCACTGTCGTTTTTTTTCGGGCCGAATTTTTGAGTTTCGATATCTCAGCTCTGAAAGGGGCTAGAGCCTCCATTTTTGCACTCAGGTCTAAGTCTCATGGCCCTCTATCAGAATTTGGGAAGATTGGAGAAACTTAATTTTTCGCCCCAAAAAAAAAAACGTAAGGGGTACCACTGTCGTTTTTTTTTCGGGCCGAATTTTTGAGTTTCGATATCTCAGCTCTGGAAGGGGCTAGAGCCTCAATTTTTGCACTCAGGTCTAAGTCTCATGGCCCTCTATCAGAATTTGGGAAGATTGGAGAAACTTAATTTTTCGCCCCAAAAAAAAAAAACGTAAGGGGTACCACTGTCGTTTTTTTTTTCGGGCCGAATTTTTGAGTTTCGATATCTCAGCTCTGGAAGGGGCTAGAGCCTCCATTTTTGCACTCAGGTCTAAGTCTCATGGCCCTCTATCAGAATTTGGAAGATGGGAGAAACTTAATTTTTCGCCCGAAAAAAAAACGTAAGGGGTACCACTGTCGTTTTTTTTTTTTCGGGCCGAATTTTTGAGTTTCGATATCTCAGCTCTGGAAGGGGCTAGAGCCTCCATTTTTGCACTCAGGTCTAAGTCTCATGGCCCTCTATCAGAATTTGGAAGATGGGAGAAACTTAATTTTTCGCCCAAAAAAAAAACGTAAGGGGTACCACTGTCGTTTTTTTTTTTTCGGGCCGAATTTTTGAGTTTCGATATCTCAGCTCTGGAAGGGGCTAGAGCCTCCATTTTTGCACTCAGGTCTAAGTCTCATGGCCCTCTATCAGAATTTGGAAGATGGGAGAAACTTAATTTTTCGCCCAAAAAAAAAACGTAAGGGGTACCACTGTCGTTTTTTTTTTTTCGGGCCGAATTTTTGAGTTTCGATATCTCAGCTCTGGAAGGGGCTAGAGCCTCCATTTTTGCACTCAGGTCTAAGTCTCATGGCCCTCTATCAGAATTTGGGAAGATTGGAGAAACTTAATTTTTCGCCCAAAAAAAAAACGTAAGGGGTACCACTGTCGTTTTTTTTTCGGGCCGAATTTTTGAGTTTCGATATCTCAGCTCTGGAAGGGGCTAGAGCCTCCATTTTTGCACTCAGGTCTAAGTCTCATGGCCCTCTATCAGAATTTGGAAGATGGGAGAAACTTAATTTTTCGCCCAAAAAAAAAACGTAAGGGGTACCACTGTCGTTTTTTTTTCGGGCCGAATTTTTGAGTTTCGATATCTCAGCTCTGGAAGGGGCTAGAGCCTCCATTTTTGCACTCAGATCTAAGTCTCATGGCCCTCTATCAGAATTTGGAAGATGGGAGAAACTTAATTTTTCGCCCAAAAAAAAAACGTAAGGGGTACCACTGTCGTTTTTTTTTCGGGCCGAATTTTTGAGTTTCGATATCTCAGCTCTGGAAGGGGCTAGAGCCTCCATTTTTGCACTCAGGTCTAAGTCTCATGGCCCTCTATCAGAATTTGGAAGATGGGAGAAACTTAATTTTTCGCCCAAAAAAAAAACGTAAGGGGTACCACTGTCGTTTTTTTTTTTTCGGGCCGAATTTTTGAGTTTCGATATCTCAGCTCTGGAAGGGGCTAGAGCCTCCATTTTTGCACTCAGGTCTAAGTCTCATGGCCCTCTATCAGAATTTGGGAAGATTGGAGAAACTTAATTTTTCGCCCAAAAAAAAAACGTAAGGGGTACCACTGTCGTTTTTTTTTCGGGCCGAATTTTTGAGTTTCGATATCTCAGCTCTGGAAGGGGCTAGAGCCTCCATTTTTGCACTCAGATCTAAGTCTCATGGCCCTCTATCAGAATTTGGAAGATGGGAGAAACTTAATTTTTCGCCCAAAAAAAAAAACGTAAGGGGTACCACTGTCGTTTTTTTTTCGGGCCGAATTTTTGAGTTTCGATATCTCAGCTCTGGAAGGGGCTAGAGCCTCCATTTTTGCAATCAGGTCTAAGTCTCATGGCCCTCTATCAGAATTTGGGAAGATTGGAGAAACTTAATTTTTCGCCCAAAAAAAAAAACGTAAGGGGTACCACTGTCGTTTTTTTTTCGGGCCGAATTTTTGAGTTTTGATATCTCAGCTCTGGAAGGGGCTAGAGCCTCCATTTTTGCACTCAGGTCTAAGTCTCATGGCCCTCTATCAGAATTTGGGAAGATTGGAGAAACTTAATTTTTCGCCCAAAAAAAAAACGTAAGGGGTACCACTGTCGTTTTTTTTCGGGCCGAATTTTTGAGTTTCGATATCTCAGCTCTGGAAGGGGCTAGAGCCTCAATTTTTTCACTCAGGTCTAAGTCTCATGGCCCTCTATCAGAATTTGGGAAGATTGGAGAAACTTAATTTTTCGCCCCCCCAAAAAAAAAGTAAGGGGTACCACTGTCGTTTTTTTTTCGGGCCCAATTTTTGAGTTTCGATATCTCAGCTCTGGAAGGGGCTAGAGCCTCCATTTTTGCACTCAGGTCTAAGTCTCATGGCCCTCTATCAGAATTTGGGAAGATTGGAGAAACTTAATTTTTCGCCCAAAAAAAAAACGTCAGGGGTACCACTGTCGTTTTTTTTCGGGCCGAATTTTTGAGTTTCGATATCTCAGCTCTGGAAGGGGCTAGAGCCTCCATTTTTTCATTCAGGTCTAAGTCTCATGGCCCTCTATCAGAATTTGGAAGATGGGAGAAACTTAATTTTTCGCCCAAAAAAAAAACGTAAGGGGTACCACTGTCGTTTTTTTTTCGGGCCGAATTTTTGAGTTTCGATATCTCAGCTCTGGAAGGGGCTAGAACCTCCATTTTTGCAATCAGGTCTAAGTCTCATGGCCCTCTATCAGAATTTGGGAAGATTGGAGAAACTTAATTTTTCGCCCAAAAAAAAAAACGTAAGGGGTACCACTGTCGTTTTTTTTTTCGGGCCGAATTTTTGAGTTTTGATATCTCAGCTCTGGAAGGGGCTAGAGCCTCCATTTTTGCACTCAGGTCTAAGTCTCATGGCCCTCTATCAGAATTTGGGAAGATTGGAGAAACTTAATTTTTCGCCCCAAAAAAAAAACGTAAGGGGTACCACTGTCGTTTTTTTTCGGGCCGAATTTTTGAGTTTCGATATCTCAGCTCTGGAAGGGGCTAGAGCCTCAATTTTTTCACTCAGGTCTAAGTCTCATGGCCCTCTATCAGAATTTGGGAAGATTGGAGAAACTTAATTTTTCGCCCCCCAAAAAAAAAAGTAAGGGGTACCACTGTCGTTTTTTTTTCGGGCCCAATTTTTGAGTTTCGATATCTCAGCTCTGGAAGGGGCTAGAGCCTCCATTTTTGCACTCAGGTCTAAGTCTCATGGCCCTCTATCAGAATTTGGGAAGATTGGAGAAACTTAATTTTTCGCCCAAAAAAAAAACGTCAGGGGTACCACTGTCGTTTTTTTTCGGGCCGAATTTTTGAGTTTCGATATCTCAGCTCTGGAAGGGGCTAGAGCCTCCATTTTTTCATTCAGGTCTAAGTCTCATGGCCCTCTATCAGAATTTGGGAAGATTGGAGAAACTTAATTTTTCGCCCCCCAAAAAAAAAACGTAAGGGGTACCACTGTCGTTTTTTTTTCGGGCCGAATTTTTGAGTTTCGATATCTCAGCTCTGGAAGGGGCTAGAGCCTCCATTTTTGCACTCAGGTCTAAGTCTCATGGCCCTCTATCAGAATTTGGGATTATTGGAGAAACTTAATTTTTCGCCCAAAAAAAAAAACGTAAGGGGTACCACTGTCGTTTTTTTTTCGGGCCGAATTTTTGAGTTTCGATATCTCAGCTCTGGAAGGGGCGAGAGCCTCCATTTTTGCACTCAGGTCTAAGTCTCATGGCCCTCTATCAGAATTTGGGAATATTGGAGAAACTTAATTTTTCGCCCAAAAAAAAAACGTAAGGGGTACCACTGTCGTTTTTTTTTCGGGCCGAATTTTTGAGTTTCGATATCTCAGCTCTGGAAGGGGCGAGAGCCTCCATTTTTGCACTCAGGTCTAAGTCTTATGGCCCTCTATCAGAATTTGGGAAGATTGGAGAAACTTAATTTTTCGCCCCCCCAAAAAAAAAGTAAGGGGTACCACTGTCGTTTTTTTTTCGGGCCGAATTTTTGAGTTTCGATATCTCAGCTCTGGAAGGGGCTAGAGCCTCCATTTTTGCACTCAGGTCTAAGTCTCATGGCCCTCTATCAGAATTTGGGAAGATTGGAGAAACTTAATTTTTCGCCCAAAAAAAAAAACGTAAGGGGTACCACTGTCGTTTTTTTTCGGGCCGAATTTTTGAGTTTCGATATCTCAGCTCTGGAAGGGGCTAGAGCCTCCATTTTTTCATTCAGGTCTAAGTCTCATGGCCCTCTATCAGAATTTGGGAAGATTGGAGAAACTTAATTTTTCGCCCCCCCAAAAAAAAACGTAAGGGGTACCACTGTCGTTTTTTTTTCGGGCCGAATTTTTGAGTTTCGATATCTCAGCTCTGGAAGGGGCTAGAGCCTCCATTTTTGCACTCAGGTCTAAGTCTCATGGCCCTCTATCAGAATTTGGGAATATTGGAGAAACTTAATTTTTCGCCCAAAAAAAAAAACGTAAGGGGTACCACTGTCGTTTTTTTTTCGGGCCGAATTTTTGAGTTTCGATATCTCAGCTCTGGAAGGGGCGAGAGCCTCCATTTTTGCACTCAGGTCTAAGTCTCATGGCCCTCTATCAGAATTTGGGAAGATTGGAGAAACTTAAGTTTTCGCCCCAAAAAAAAAAACGTAAGGGGTACCACTGT
The DNA here is from genome assembly GCF_988280905.1 of Pimephales promelas. Lineage (NCBI taxonomy): Eukaryota > Metazoa > Chordata > Actinopteri > Cypriniformes > Leuciscidae > Pimephales > Pimephales promelas. The sequence continues at coordinate 3,797,198 of NC_142788.1, forward strand.
CGTTTTTTTTTCGGGCCGAATTTTTGAGTTTCGATATCTCAGCTCTGGAAGGGGCTAGAGCCTCCATTTTTGCACTCAGGTCTAAGTCTTATGGCCCTCTATCAGAATTTGGGAAGATTTGAGAAACTTAATTTTTCGCCCCAAAAAAAAAACCGTAAGGGGTTCCACTGTCGTTTTTTTTTCGGGCCGAATTTTTGAGTTTCGATATCTCAGCTCTGGAAGGGGCTAGAGCCTCCATTTTTTGCACTCAGGTCTAAGTCTCATGGCCCTCTACCAGAATTTGGGAAGATTGGAGAAAATGAATTTTTCGCCCAAAAAAAAAAAAAACGTAAGGGGTACCACTGTCATTTTTTTTCCGGGGCGAATTTTTGAGTTTCGATATCTCAGCTCTGGAAGGGGCTAGAGCCTCCATTTTTGCACTCAGGTCTAAGTCTCATGGCCCTCTACCAGAATTTGGGAAGATTGGAGAAACTTAATTTTTCGCCCAAAAAAAAAAACGTAAGGGGTACCACTGTCGTTTTTTTTCGGGCCGAATTTTTGAGTTTCGATATCTCAGCTCTGAAAGGGGCTAGAGCCTCCATTTTTGCACTCAGGTCTAAGTCTCATGGCCCTCTATCAGAATTTGGGAAGATTGGAGAAACTTAATTTTTCGCCCCAAAAAAAAAAACGTAAGGGGTACCACTTTCGTTTTTTTTTCGGGCCGAATTTTTGAGTTTCGATATCTCAGCTCTGGAAGGGGCTAGAGCCTCCATTTTTGCACTCAGGTCTAAGTCTCATGGCCCTCTATCAGAATTTGGGAAGATTGGAGAAACTTAATTTTTCGCCCCCAAAAAAAAAACGTAAGGGGTACCACTGTCGTTTTTTTTTTCGGGCCGAATTTTTGAGTTTCGATATCTCAGCTCTGGAAGGGGTTAGAGCCTCCATTTTTGCACTCAGGTCTAAGTCTCATGGCCCTCTATCAGAATTTGGAAGATGGGAGAAACTTAATTTTTCGCCCAAAAAAAAACGTAAGGGGTACCACTGTCGTTTTTTTTTTTTCGGGCCGAATTTTTGAGTTTCGATATCTCAGCTCTGGAAGGGGCTAGAGCCTCCATTTTTGCACTCAGGTCTAAGTCTCATGGCCCTCTATCAGAATTTGGGAAGATTGGAGAAACTTAATTTTTCGCCCCAAAAAAAAAAACGTAAGGGGTACCACTGTCGTTTTTTTTTTCGGGCCGAATTTTTGAGTTTCGATATCTCAGCTCTGGAAGGGGCTAGAGCCTCCATTTTTGCACTCAGGTCTAAGTCTCATGGCCCTCTATCAGAATTTGGAAGATGGGAGAAACTTAATTTTTCGCCCAAAAAAAAAACGTAAGGGGTACCACTGTCGTTTTTTTTTCGGGCCGAATTTTTGAGTTTCGATATCTCAGCTCTGGAAGGGGCTAGAGCCTCCATTTTTGCACTCAGATCTAAGTCTCATGGCCCTCTATCAGAATTTGGAAGATGGGAGAAACTTAATTTTTCGCCCAAAAAAAAAACGTAAGGGGTACCACTGTCGTTTTTTTTTCGGGCCGAATTTTTGAGTTTCGATATCTCAGCTCTGGAAGAGGCTAGAGCCTCCATTTTTGCAATCAGGTCTAAGTCTCATGGCCCTCTATCAGAATTTGGGAAGATTGGAGAAACTTAATTTTTCGCCCAAAAAAAAAAACGTAAGGGGTACCACTGTCGTTTTTTTTTCGGGCCGAATTTTTGAGTTTTGATATCTCAGCTCTGGAAGGGGCTAGAGCCTCCATTTTTGCACTCAGGTCTAAGTCTCATGGCCCTCTATCAGAATTTGGGAAGATTGGAGAAACTTAATTTTTCGCCCAAAAAAAAAAACGTAAGGGGTACCACTGTCGTTTTTTTTCGGGCCGAATTTTTGAGTTTCGATATCTCAGCTCTGGAAGGGGCTAGAGCCTCAATTTTTTCACTCAGGTCTAAGTCTCATGGCCCTCTATCAGAATTTGGGAAGATTGGAGAAACTTAATTTTTCGCCCCCCCCAAAAAAAAGTAAGGGGTACCACTGTCGTTTTTTTTTCGGGCCCAATTTTTGAGTTTCGATATCTCAGCTCTGGAAGGGGCTTGAGCCTCCATTTTTGCACTCAGGTCTAAGTCTCATGGCCCTCTATCAGAATTTGGGAAGATTGGAGAAACTTAATTTTTCGCCCAAAAAAAAAACGTCAGGGGTACCACTGTCGTTTTTTTTCGGGCCGAATTTTTGAGTTTCGATATCTCAGCTCTGGAAGGGGCTAGAGCCTCCATTTTTTCATTCAGGTCTAAGTCTCATGGCCCTCTATCAGAATTTGGGAAGATTGGAGAAACTTAATTTTTCGCCCCCCAAAAAAAAAACGTAAGGGGTACCACTGTCGTTTTTTTTTCGGGCCGAATTTTTGAGTTTCGATATCTCAGCTCTGGAAGGGGCTAGAGCCTCCATTTTTGCACTCAGGTCTAAGTCTCATGGCCCTCTATCAGAATTTGGGAATATTGGAGAAACTTAATTTTTCGCCCAAAAAAAAAACGTAAGGGGTACCACTGTCGTTTTTTTTTCGGGCCGAATTTTTGAGTTTCGATATCTCAGCTCTGGAAGGGGCGAGAGCCTCCATTTTTGCACTCAGGTCTAAGTCTCATGGCCCTCTATCAGAATTTGGGAATATTGGAGAAACTTAATTTTTCGCCCAAAAAAAAAACGTAAGGGGTACCACTGTCGTTTTTTTTTCGGGCCGAATTTTTGAGTTTCGATATCTCAGCTCTGGAAGGGGCGAGAGCCTCCATTTTTGCACTCAGGTCTAAGTCTTATGGCCCTCTATCAGAATTTGGGAAGATTGGAGAAACTTAATTTTTCGCCCCCCAAAAAAAAAAGTAAGGGGTACCACTGTCGTTTTTTTTTCGGGCCGAATTTTTGAGTTTCGATATCTCAGCTCTGGAAGGGGCTAGAGCCTCCATTTTTGCACTCAGGTCTAAGTCTCATGGCCCTCTATCAGAATTTGGGAAGATTGGAGAAACTTAATTTTTCGCCCAAAAAAAAAAACGTAAGGGGTACCACTGTCGTTTTTTTTCGGGCCGAATTTTTGAGTTTCGATATCTCAGCTCTGGAAGGGGCTAGAGTCTCCATTTTTTCATTCAGGTCTAAGTCTCATGGCCCTCTATCAGAATTTGGGAAGATTGGAGAAACTTAATTTTTCGCCCCCCCAAAAAAAAACGTAAGGGGTACCACTGTCGTTTTTTTTTCGGGCCGAATTTTTGAGTTTCGATATCTCAGCTCTGGAAGGGGCTAGAGCCTCCATTTTTGCACTCAGGTCTAAGTCTCATGGCCCTCTATCAGAATTTGGGAATATTGGAGAAACTTAATTTTTCGCCCAAAAAAAAAACGTAAGGGGTACCACTGTCGTTTTTTTTTCGGGCCGAATTTTTGAGTTTCGATATCTCAGCTCTGGAAGGGGCGAGAGCCTCCATTTTTGCACTCAGGTCTAAGTCTCATGGCCCTCTATCAGAATTTGGGAAGATTGGAGAAACTTAAGTTTTCGCCCCAAAAAAAAAAACGTAAGGGGTACCACTGTCGTTTTTTTTTCGGGCCGAATTTTTGAGTTTCGATATCTCAGCTCTGGAAGGGGCTAGAGCCTCCATTTTTTGCACTCAGGTCTAAGTCTCATGGCCCTCTACCAGAATTTGGGAAGATTGGAGAAAATTAATTTTTCGCCCAAAAAAAAAAACACGTAAGGGGTACCACTGTCATTTTTTTTCCGGGGCGAATTTTTGAGTTTCGATATCTCAGCTCTGGAAGGGGCTAGAGCCTCCATTTTTGCACTCAGGTCTAAGTCTCATGGCCCTCTACCAGAATTTGGGAAGATTGGAGAAACTTAATTTTTCGCCCAAAAAAAAAAACGTAAGGGGTACCACTGTCGTTTTTTTTCGGGCCGAATTTTTGAGTTTCGATATCTCAGCTCTGAAAGGGGCTAGAGCCTCCATTTTTGCACTCAGGTCTAAGTCTCATGGCCCTCTATCAGAATTTGGGAAGATTGGAGAAACTTAATTTTTCGCCCCAAAAAAAAAAACGTAAGGGGTACCACTGTCGTTTTTTTTTCGGGCCGAATTTTTGAGTTTCGATATCTCAGCTCTGGAAGGGGCTAGAGCCTCAATTTTTGCACTCAGGTCTAAGTCTCATGGCCCTCTATCAGAATTTGGGAAGATTGGAGAAACTTAATTTTTCGCCCCAAAAAAAAAAAACGTAAGGGGTACCACTGTCGTTTTTTTTTTCGGGCCGAATTTTTGAGTTTCGATATCTCAGCTCTGGAAGGGGCTAGAGCCTCCATTTTTGCACTCAGGTCTAAGTCTCATGGCCCTCTATCAGAATTTGGAAGATGGGAGAAACTTAATTTTTCGCCCGAAAAAAAAACGTAAGGGGTACCACTGTCGTTTTTTTTTTTTCGGGCCGAATTTTTGAGTTTCGATATCTCAGCTCTGGAAGGGGCTAGAGCCTCCATTTTTGCACTCAGGTCTAAGTCTCATGGCCCTCTATCAGAATTTGGAAGATGGGAGAAACTTAATTTTTCGCCCAAAAAAAAAACGTAAGGGGTACCACTGTCGTTTTTTTTTTTTCGGGCCGAATTTTTGAGTTTCGATATCTCAGCTCTGGAAGGGGCTAGAGCCTCCATTTTTGCACTCAGGTCTAAGTCTCATGGCCCTCTATCAGAATTTGGAAGATGGGAGAAACTTAATTTTTCGCCCAAAAAAAAAACGTAAGGGGTACCACTGTCGTTTTTTTTTTTTCGGGCCGAATTTTTGAGTTTCGATATCTCAGCTCTGGAAGGGGCTAGAGCCTCCATTTTTGCACTCAGGTCTAAGTCTCATGGCCCTCTATCAGAATTTGGGAAGATTGGAGAAACTTAATTTTTCGCCCAAAAAAAAAACGTAAGGGGTACCACTGTCGTTTTTTTTTTCGGGCCGAATTTTTGAGTTTCGATATCTCAGCTCTGGAAGGGGCTAGAGCCTCCATTTTTGCACTCAGGTCTAAGTCTCATGGCCCTCTATCAGAATTTGGAAGATGGGAGAAACTTAATTTTTCGCCCAAAAAAAAACGTAAAGGGGTACCACTGTCGTTTTTTTTTCGGGCCGAATTTTTGAGTTTCGATATCTCAGCTCTGGAAGGGGCTAGAGCCTCCATTTTTGCACTCAGATCTAAGTCTCATGGCCCTCTATCAGAATTTGGAAGATGGGAGAAACTTAATTTTTCGCCCAAAAAAAAAACGTAAGGGGTACCACTGTCGTTTTTTTTTCGGGCCGAATTTTTGAGTTTCGATATCTCAGCTCTGGAAGGGGCTAGAGCCTCCATTTTTGCACTCAGGTCTAAGTCTCATGGCCCTCTATCAGAATTTGGAAGATGGGAGAAACTTAATTTTTCGCCCAAAAAAAAAACGTAAGGGGTACCACTGTCGTTTTTTTTTTTCGGGCCGAATTTTTGAGTTTCGATATCTCAGCTCTGGAAGGGGCTAGAGCCTCCATTTTTGCACTCAGGTCTAAGTCTCATGGCCCTCTATCAGAATTTGGGAAGATTGGAGAAACTTAATTTTTCGCCCAAAAAAAAAACGTAAGGGGTACCACTGTCGTTTTTTTTTCGGGCCGAATTTTTGAGTTTCGATATCTCAGCTCTGGAAGGGGCTAGAGCCTCCATTTTTGCACTCAGATCTAAGTCTCATGGCCCTCTATCAGAATTTGGAAGATGGGAGAAACTTAATTTTTCGCCCAAAAAAAAAACGTAAGGGGTACCACTGTCGTTTTTTTTTCGGGCCGAATTTTTGAGTTTCGATATCTCAGCTCTGGAAGGGGCTAGAGCCTCCATTTTTGCAATCAGGTCTAAGTCTCATGGCCCTCTATCAGAATTTGGGAAGATTGGAGAAACTTAATTTTTCGCCCAAAAAAAAAACGTAAGGGGTACCACTGTCGTTTTTTTTTCGGGCCGAATTTTTGAGTTTTGATATCTCAGCTCTGGAAGGGGCTAGAGCCTCCATTTTTGCACTCAGGTCTAAGTCTCATGGCCCTCTATCAGAATTTGGGAAGATTGGAGAAACTTAATTTTTCGCCCAAAAAAAAAACGTAAGGGGTACCACTGTCGTTTTTTTTCGGGCCGAATTTTTGAGTTTCGATATCTCAGCTCTGGAAGGGGCTAGAGCCTCAATTTTTTCACTCAGGTCTAAGTCTCATGGCCCTCTATCAGAATTTGGGAAGATTGGAGAAACTTAATTTTTCGCCCCCCAAAAAAAAAAGTAAGGGGTACCACTGTCGTTTTTTTTTCGGGCCCAATTTTTGAGTTTCGATATCTCAGCTCTGGAAGGGGCTAGAGCCTCCATTTTTGCACTCAGGTCTAAGTCTCATGGCCCTCTATCAGAATTTGGGAAGATTGGAGAAACTTAATTTTTCGCCCAAAAAAAAAACGTCAGGGGTACCACTGTCGTTTTTTTTCGGGCCGAATTTTTGAGTTTCGATATCTCAGCTCTGGAAGGGGCTAGAGCCTCCATTTTTTCATTCAGGTCTAAGTCTCATGGCCCTCTATCAGAATTTGGAAGATGGGAGAAACTTAATTTTTCGCCCAAAAAAAAAACGTAAGGGGTACCACTGTCGTTTTTTTTTCGGGCCGAATTTTTGAGTTTCGATATCTCAGCTCTGGAAGGGGCTAGAACCTCCATTTTTGCAATCAGGTCTAAGTCTCATGGCCCTCTATCAGAATTTGGGAAGATTGGAGAAACTTAATTTTTCGCCCAAAAAAAAAAACGTAAGGGGTACCACTGTCGTTTTTTTTTTCGGGCCGAATTTTTGAGTTTTGATATCTCAGCTCTGGAAGGGGCTAGAGCCTCCATTTTTGCACTCAGGTCTAAGTCTCATGGCCCTCTATCAGAATTTGGGAAGATTGGAGAAACTTAATTTTTCGCCCCAAAAAAAAAACGTAAGGGGTACCACTGTCGTTTTTTTTCGGGCCGAATTTTTGAGTTTCGATATCTCAGCTCTGGAAGGGGCTAGAGCCTCAATTTTTTCACTCAGGTCTAAGTCTCATGGCCCTCTATCAGAATTTGGGAAGATTGGAGAAACTTAATTTTTCGCCCCCCCAAAAAAAAAGTAAGGGGTACCACTGTCGTTTTTTTTTCGGGCCCAATTTTTGAGTTTCGATATCTCAGCTCTGGAAGGGGCTAGAGCCTCCATTTTTGCACTCAGGTCTAAGTCTCATGGCCCTCTATCAGAATTTGGGAAGATTGGAGAAACTTAATTTTTCGCCCAAAAAAAAAACGTCAGGGGTACCACTGTCGTTTTTTTTCGGGCCGAATTTTTGAGTTTCGATATCTCAGCTCTGGAAGGGGCTAGAGCCTCCATTTTTTCATTCAGGTCTAAGTCTCATGGCCCTCTATCAGAATTTGGGAAGATTGGAGAAACTTAATTTTTCGCCCCCCAAAAAAAAAACGTAAGGGGTACCACTGTCGTTTTTTTTTCGGGCCGAATTTTTGAGTTTCGATATCTCAGCTCTGGAAGGGGCTAGAGCCTCCATTTTTGCACTCAGGTCTAAGTCTCATGGCCCTCTATCAGAATTTGGGATTATTGGAGAAACTTAATTTTTCGCCCAAAAAAAAAAACGTAAGGGGTACCACTGTCGTTTTTTTTTCGGGCCGAATTTTTGAGTTTCGATATCTCAGCTCTGGAAGGGGCGAGAGCCTCCATTTTTGCACTCAGGTCTAAGTCTCATGGCCCTCTATCAGAATTTGGGAATATTGGAGAAACTTAATTTTTCGCCCAAAAAAAAAACGTAAGGGGTACCACTGTCGTTTTTTTTTCGGGCCGAATTTTTGAGTTTCGATATCTCAGCTCTGGAAGGGGCGAGAACCTCCATTTTTGCACTCAGGTCTAAGTCTTATGGCCCTCTATCAGAATTTGGGAAGATTGGAGAAACTTAATTTTTCGCCCCCCCAAAAAAAAAGTAAGGGGTACCACTGTCGTTTTTTTTTCGGGCCGAATTTTTGAGTTTCGATATCTCAGCTCTGGAAGGGGCTAGAGCCTCCATTTTTGCACTCAGGTCTAAGTCTCATGGCCCTCTATCAGAATTTGGGAAGATTGGAGAAACTTAATTTTTCGCCCAAAAAAAAAAACGTAAGGGGTACCACTGTCGTTTTTTTTCGGGCCGAATTTTTGAGTTTCGATATCTCAGCTCTGGAAGGGGCTAGAGCCTCCATTTTTTCATTCAGGTCTAAGTCTCATGGCCCTCTATCAGAATTTGGGAAGATTGGAGAAACTTAATTTTTCGCCCCCCCAAAAAAAAACGTAAGGGGTACCACTGTCGTTTTTTTTTCGGGCCGAATTTTTGAGTTTCGATATCTCAGCTCTGGAAGGGGCTAGAGCCTCCATTTTTGCACTCAGGTCTAAGTCTCATGGCCCTCTATCAGAATTTGGGAATATTGGAGAAACTTAATTTTTCGCCCAAAAAAAAAACGTAAGGGGTACCACTGTCGTTTTTTTTTCGGGCCGAATTTTTGAGTTTCGATATCTCAGCTCTGGAAGGGGCGAGAGCCTCCATTTTTGCACTCAGGTCTAAGTCTCATGGCCCTCTATCAGAATTTGGGAAGATTGGAGAAACTTAAGTTTTCGCCCCAAAAAAAAAAACGTAAGGGGTACCACTGTCGTTTTTTTTTCGGGCCGAATTTTTGAGTTTCGATATCTCAGCTCTGGAAGGGGCTAGAGCCTCCATTTTTGCACTCAGGTCTAAGTCTTATGGCCCTCTATCAGAATTTGGGAAGATTTGAGAAACTTAATTTTTCGCCCCAAAAAAAAAACCGTAAGGGGTTCCACTGTCGTTTTTTTTTCGGGCCGAATTTTTGAGTTTCGATATCTCAGCTCTGGAAGGGGCTAGAGCCTCCATTTTTTGCACTCAGGTCTAAGTCTCATGGCCCTCTACCAGAATTTGGGAAGATTGGAGAAAATTAATTTTTCGCCCAAAAAAAAAAAAACGTAAGGGGTACCACTGTCATTTTTTTTCCGGGGCGAATTTTTGAGTTTCGATATCTCAGCTCTGGAAGGGGCTAGAGCCTCCATTTTTGCACTCAGGTCTAAGTCTCATGGCCCTCTACCAGAATTTGGGAAGATTGGAGAAACTTAATTTTTCGCCCAAAAAAAAAAAACGTAAGGGGTACCACTGTCGTTTTTTTTCGGGCCGAATTTTTGAGTTTCGATATCTCAGCTCTGAAAGGGGCTAGAGCCTCCATTTTTGCACTCAGGTCTAAGTCTCATGGCCCTCTATCAGAATTTGGGAAGATTGGAGAAACTTAATTTTTCGCCCCAAAAAAAAAAACGTAAGGGGTACCACTGTCGTTTTTTTTTCGGGCCGAATTTTTGAGTTTCGATATCTCAGCTCTGGAAGGGGCTAGAGCCTCCATTTTTGCACTCAGGTCTAAGTCTCATGGCCCTCTATCAGAATTTGGGAAGATTGGAGAAACTTAATTTTTCGCCCCAAAAAAAAAAACGTAAGGGGTACCACTGTCGTTTTTTTTTTCGGGCCGAATTTTTGAGTTTCGATATCTCAGCTCTGGAAGGGGTTAGAGCCTCCATTTTTGCACTCAGGTCTAAGTCTCATGGCCCTCTATCAGAATTTGGAATATGGGAGAAACTTAATTTTTCGCCCAAAAAAAAAACGTAAGGGGTACCACTGTCGTTTTTTTTTTTTCGGGCCGAATTTTTGAGTTTCGATATCTCAGCTCTGGAAGGGGCTAGAGCCTCCATTTTTGCACTCAGGTCTAAGTCTCATGGCCCTCTATCAGAATTTGGGAAGATTGGAGAAACTTAATTTTTCGCCCCAAAAAAAAAAACGTAAGGGGTACCACTGTCGTTTTTTTTTCGGGCCGAATTTTTGAGTTTCGATATCTCAGCTCTGGAAGGGGCTAGAGCCTCCATTTTTGCACTAAGGTCTAAGTCTCATGGCCCTCTATCAGAATTTGGAAGATGGGAGAAACTTAATTTTTCGCCCAAAAAAAAAACGTAAGGGGTACCACTGTCGTTTTTTTTTCGGGCCGAATTTTTGAGTTTCGATATCTCAGCTCTGGAAGGGGCTAGAGCCTCCATTTTTGCACTCAGATCTAAGTCTCATGGCCCTCTATCAGAATTTGGAAGATGGGAGAAACTTAATTTTTCGCCCAAAAAAAAAACGTAAGGGGTACCACTGTCGTTTTTTTTTCGGGCCGAATTTTTGAGTTTCGATATCTCAGCTCTGGAAGGGGCTAGAGCCTCCATTTTTGCAATCAGGTCTAAGTCTCATGGCCCTCTATCAGAATTTGGGAAGATTGGAGAAACTTAATTTTTCGCCCAAAAAAAAAAACGTAAGGGGTACCACTGTCGTTTTTTTTTCGGGCCGAATTTTTGAGTTTTGATATCTCAGCTCTGGAAGGGGCTAGAGCCTCCATTTTTGCACTCAGGTCTAAGTCTCATGGCCCTCTATCAGAATTTGGGAAGATTGGAGAAACTTAATTTTTCGCCCAAAAAAAAAAACGTAAGGGGTACCACTGTCGTTTTTTTTCGGGCCGAATTTTTGAGTTTCGATATCTCAGCTCTGGAAGGGGCTAGAGCCTCAATTTTTTCACTCAGGTCTAAGTCTCATGGCCCTCTATCAGAATTTGGGAAGATTGGAGAAACTTAATTTTTCGCCCCCCAAAAAAAAAAGTAAGGGGTACCACTGTCGTTTTTTTTTCGGGCCCAATTTTTGAGTTTCGATATCTCAGCTCTGGAAGGGGCTAGAGCCTCCATTTTTGCACTCAGGTCTAAGTCTCATGGCCCTCTATCAGAATTTGGGAAGATTGGAGAAACTTAATTTTTCGCCCAAAAAAAAAACGTCAGGGGTACCACTGTCGTTTTTTTTCGGGCCGAATTTTTGAGTTTCGATATCTCAGCTCTGGAAGGGGCTAGAGCCTCCATTTTTTCATTCAGGTCTAAGTCTCATGGCCCTCTATCAGAATTTGGGAAGATTGGAGAAACTTAATTTTTCGCCCCCCAAAAAAAAAACGTAAGGGGTACCACTGTCGTTTTTTTTTCGGGCCGAATTTTTGAGTTTCGATATCTCAGCTCTGGAAGGGGCTAGAGCCTCCATTTTTGCACTCAGGTCTAAGTCTCATGGCCCTCTATCAGAATTTGGGAATATTGGAGAAACTTAATTTTTCGCCCAAAAAAAAAACGTAAGGGGTACCACTGTCGTTTTTTTTTCGGGACGAATTTTTGAGTTTCGATATCTCAGCTCTGGAAGGGGCGAGAGCCTCCATTTTTGCACTCAGGTCTAAGTCTCATGGCCCTCTATCAGAATTTGGGAAGATTGGAGAAACTTAAGTTTTCGCCCCAAAAAAAAAAACGTAAGGGGTACCACTGTCGTTTTTTTTTCGGGCCAAATTTTTGAGTTTCGATATCTCAGCTCTGGAAGGGGCTAGAGCCTCCATTTTTGCACTCAGGTCTAAGTCTTATGGCCCTCTATCAGAATTTGGGAAGATTTGAGAAACTTAATTTTTCGCCCCAAAAAAAAAACCGTAAGGGGTACCACTGTCGTTTTTTTTTCGGGCCGAATTTTTGAGTTTCGATATCTCAGCTCTGGAAGGGGCTAGAGCCTCAATTTTTTGCACTCAGGTCTAAGTCTCATGGCCCTCTACCAGAATTTGGGAAGATTGGAGAAAATTAATTTTTCGCCCAAAAAAAAAAAACGTAAGGGGTACCACTGTCATTTTTTTTCCGGGGCGAATTTTTGAGTTTCGATATCTCAGCTCTGGAAGGGGCTAGAGCCTCCATTTTTGCACTCAGGTCTAAGTCTCATGGCCCTCTATCAGAATTTGGGAAGATTTGAGAAACTTAATTTTTCGCCCCAAAAAAAAAAACGTAAGGGGTACCACTGTCGTTTTTTTTTTCGGGCCGAATTTTTGAGTTTCGATATCTCAGCTCTGGAAGGGGCTAGAGCCTCCATTTTTTGCACTCAGGTCTAAGTCTCATGGCCCTCTACCAGAATTTGGGAAGATTGGAGAAACTTAATTTTTCGCCCAAAAAAAAAAACGTAAGGGGTACCACTGTCGTTTTTTTTCGGGCCGAATTTTTGAGTTTCGATATCTCAGCTCTGAAAGGGGCTAGAGCCTCCATTTTTGCACTCAGGTCTAAGTCTCATGGCCCTCTATCAGAATTTGGGAAGATTGGAGAAACTTAATTTTTCGCCCCAAAAAAAAAACGTAAGGGGTACCACTGTCGTTTTTTTTTTCGGGCCGAATTTTTGAGTTTCGATATCTCAGCTCTGGAAGGGGCTAGAGCCTCCATTTTTGCACTCAGGTCTAAGTCTCATGGCCCTCTATCAGAATTTGGGAAGATTGGAGAAACTTAAGTTTTCGCCCCAAAAAAAAAAACGTAAGGGGTACCACTGTCGTTTTTTTTTCGGGCCGAATTTTTGAGTTTCGATATCTCAGCTCTGGAAGGGGCTAGAGCCTCCATTTTTGCACTCAGGTCTAAGTCTTATGGCCCTCTATCAGAATTTGGGAAGATTTGAGAAACTTAATTTTTCGCCCCAAAAAAAAAACCGTAAGGGGTACCACTGTCGTTTTTTTTTCGGGCCGAATTTTTGAGTTTCGATATCTCAGCTCTGGAAGGGGCTAGAGCCTCCATTTTTTGCACTCAGGTCTAAGTCTCATGGCCCTCTACCAGAATTTGGGAAGATTGGAGAAAATTAATTTTTCGCACAAAAAAAAAAACGTAAGGGGTACCACTGTCATTTTTTTTCCGGGGCGAATTTTTGAGTTTCGATATCTCAGCTCTGGAAGGGGCTAGAGCCTCCATTTTTGCACTCAGGTCTAAGTCTCATGGGCCTCTATCAGAATTTGGGAAGATTTGAGAAACTTAATTTTTCGCCCCAAAAATAAAAACGTAAGGGGTACCACTGTCGTTTTTTTTTTCGGGCCGAATTTTTGAGTTTCGATATCTCAGCTCTGGAAGGGGCTAGAGCCTCCATTTTTTGCACTCAGGTCTAAGTCTCATGGCCCTCTATCAGAATTTGGGAAGATTGGAGAAACTTAATTTTTCGCCCAAAAAAAAAAAAACGTAAGGGGTACCACTGTCGTTTTTTTTTCGGGCCGAATTTTTGAGTTTCGATATCTCATCTCTGAAAGGGGCTAGAGCCTCCATTTTTGCACTCAGGTCTAAGTCTCATGGCCCTCTATCAGAATTTGGGAAGATTTGAGAAACTTAATTTTTCGCCCCAAAAAAAAAACGTAAGGGGTACCACTGTCGTTTTTTTTCGGGCCGAATTTTTGAGTTTCAATATCTCAGCTCTGGAAGGGGCTAGAGCCTCCATTTTTGCAATCAGGTCTAAGTCTCATGGCCCTCTACCAGAATTTGGGAAGATTGGAGAAACTTAATTTTTCGCCCAAAAAAAAAAACGTAAGGGGTTCCACTGTAGTTTTTTTTCGGGCCGAATTTTTGAGTTTCGATATCTCAGCTCTGGAAGGGGCTAGAGCCTCCATTTTTGCACTCAGGTCTAAGTCTCATGGCCCTCTATCAGAATTTGGGAAGATTGGAGAAACTTAATTTTTCGCCCCAAAAAAAAAAACGTAAGGGGTACCACTGTCGTTTTTTTTCGGGCCGAATTTTTGAGTTTCGATATCTCAGCTCTGGAAGGGGCTAGAGCCTCCATTTTTGCACTCAGGTCTAAGTCTCATGGCCCTCTATCAGAATTTGGAAGATGGGAGAAACTTAATTTTTCGCCCAAAAAAAAAACGTAAGGGGTACCACTGTCGTTTTTTTTTTTCGGGCCGAATTTTTGAGTTTCGATATCTCAGCTCTGGAAGGGGCTAGAGCCTCCATTTTTGCACTCAGGTCTAAGTCTCATGGCCCTCTATCAGAATTTGGGAAGATTTTAGAAACTTAATTTTTCGCCCAAAAAAAAAACGTAAGGGGTACCACTGTCGTTTTTTTTTCGGGCCGAATTTTTGAGTTTCGATATCTCAGCTCTGGAAGGGGCTAGAGCCTCCATTTTTGCACTCAGGTCTAAGTCTCATGGCCCTCTATCAGAATTTGGAAGATGGGAGAAACTTAATTTTTCGCCCAAAAAAAAAACGTAAGGGGTACCACTGTCGTTTTTTTTTCGGGCCGAATTTTTGAGTTTCGATATCTCAGCTCTGGAAGGGGCTAGAGACTCCATTTTTGCAATCAGGTCTAAGTCTCATGGCCCTCTATCAGAATTTGGGAAGATTGGAGAAACTTAATTTTTCGCCCCAAAAAAAAAACGTAAGGGGTACCACTGTCGGTTTTTTTTCGGGCCGAATTTTTGAGTTTCGATATCTCAGCTCTGGAAGGGGCTAGAGCCTCCATTTTTGCACTCAGGTATAAGTCTCATTGCCCTCTATCAGAATTTGGGAAGATTGGAGAAACTTAATTTTTCGCCCAAAAAAAAACGTAAGGGGTACCACTGTCGTTTTTTTTTTTCGGGCCGAATTTTTGAGTTTCGATATCTCAGCTCTGGAAGGGGCTAGAGCCTCCATTTTTGCACTCAGGTCTAAGTCTCATGGCCCTCTATCAGAATTTGGGAAGATTGGAGAAACTTAATTTTTCGCCCAAAAAAAAAACGTAAGGGGTACCACTGTCGTTTTTTTTTCGGGCCGAATTTTTGAGTTTCGATATCTCAGCTCTGGAAGGGGCTAGAGCCTCCATTTTTGCACTCAGGTCTAAGTCTTATGGCCCTCTATCAGAATTTGGGAAGATTTGAGAAACTTAATTTTTCGCCCAAAAAAAAAAACGTAAGGGGTACCACTGTCGTTTTTTTTTCGGACCGAATTTTTGAGTTTCGATATCTCAGCTCTGGAAGGGGCTAGAGCCTCCATTTTTTGCACTCAGGTCTAAGTCTCATGGCCCTCTACCAGAATTTGGGAAGATTGGAGAAACTTAATTTTTCGCCCAAAAAAAAAAACGTAAGGGGTACCACTGTCGTTTTTTTTCGGGCCGAATTTTTGAGTTTCGATATCTCAGCTCTGGAAGGGGCTAGAGCCTCCATTTTTGCACTCAGGTCTAAGTCTTATGGCCCTCTATCAGAATTTGGGAAGATTTGAGAAACTTAATTTTTCGCCCAAAAAAAAAAAACGTAAGGGGTACCACTGTCGTTTTTTTTTCGGGCCGAATTTTTGAGTTTCGATATCTCAGCTCTGGAAGGGGCTAGAGCCTCCATTTTTTGCACTCAGGTCTAAGTCTCATGGCCCTCTACCAGAATTTGGGAAGATTGGAGAAACTTAATTTTTCGCCCAAAAAAAAAAACTTAAGGGTACCACTGTCGTTTTTTTTCGGGCCGAATTTTTGAGTTTCGATATCTCAGCTCTGGAAGGGGCTAGAGCCTCCATTTTTGCACTCAGGTCTAAGTCTCATGGCCCTCTATCAGAATTTGGGAAGATTGGAGAAACTTAATTTTTCGCCCCCCAAAAAAAAACGTAAGGGGTACCACTGTCGTTTTTTTTTCGGGCCGAATTTTTGAGTTTCGATATCTCAGCTCTGGAAGGGGCTAGAGCCTCCATTTTTGCACTCAGGTCTAAGTCTCATGGCCCTCTATCAGAATTTCGGAAGATTGGAGAAACTTAATTTTTCGCCCCAAAAAAAAAAACGTAAGGGGTACCACTGTCGTTTTTTTTTCGGCCGAATTTTTGAGTTTCGATATCTCAGCTCTGGAAGGGGCTAGAGCCTCCATTTTTGCACTCAGGTCTAAGTCTCATGGCCCTCTATCAGAATTTGGAAGATGGGAGAAACTTAATTTTTCACCCAAAAAAAAAACGTAAGGGGTACCACTGTCGTTTTTTTTTCGGGCCGAATTTTTGAGTTTCGATATCTCAGCTCTGGAAGGGGCTAGAGCCTCCATTTTTGCAATCAGGTCTAAGTCTCATGGCCCTCTATCAGAATTTGGGAAGATTGGAGAAACTTAATTTTTCGCCCCCAAAAAAAAAACGTAACGGGTACCACTGTCGGTTTTTTTTCGGGCCGAATTTTTGAGTTTCGATATCTCAGCTCTGGAAGGGGCTAGAGCCTCCATTTTTGCACTCAGGTATAAGTCTCATTGCCCTCTATCAGAATTTGGGAAGGTTGGAGAAACTTAATTTTTCGCCCAAAAAAAAACGTAAGGGGTACCACTGTCGTTTTTTTTTTTCGGGCCGAATTTTTGAGTTTCGATATCTCAGCTCTGGAAGGGGCTAGAGCCTCCATTTTTGCACTCAGGTCTAAGTCTCATGGCCCTCTATCAGAATTTGGGAAGATTGGAGAAACTTAATTTTTCGCCCAAAAAAAAAACGTAAGGGGTACCACTGTCGTTTTTTTTTTCGGGCCGAATTTTTGAGTTTCGATATCTCAGCTCTGGAAGGGGCTAGAGCCTCCATTTTTGCACTCAGGTCTAAGTCTCATGGCCCTCTATCAGAATTTGGGAAGATTGGAGAAACTTAATTTTTCGCCCAAAAAAAAAAACGTAAGGGGTACCACTGTCGTTTTTTTTCGGGCCGAATTTTTGAGTTTCGATATCTCAGCTCTGAAAGGGGCTAGAGCCTCCATTTTTGCACTCAGGTCTAAGTCTCATGGCCCTCTATCAGAATTTGGGAAGATTGGAGAAACTTAATTTTTCGCCCCAAAAAAAAAAACGTAAGGGGTACCACTGTCGTTTTTTTTTCGGGCCGAATTTTTGAGTTTCGATATCTCAGCTCTGGAAGGGGCTAGAGCCTCCATTTTTGCACTCAGGTCTAAGTCTCATGGCCCTCTATCAGAATTTGGGAAGATTGGAGAAACTTAATTTTTCGCCCCAAAAAAAAAAACGTAAGGGGTACCACTGTCGTTTTTTTTTCGGGCCGAATTTTTGAGTTTCGATATCTCAGCTCTGGAAGGGGCTAGAGCCTCCATTTTTGCACTCAGGTCTAAGTCTCATGGCCCTCTATCAGAATTTGGAAGATGGGAGAAACTTAATTTTTCGCCCAAAAAAAAAACGTAAGGGGTACCACTGTCGTTTTTTTTTCGGGCCGAATTTTTGAGTTTCGATATCTCAGCTCTGGAAGGGGCTAGAGCCTCCATTTTTGCAATCAGGTCTAAGTCTCATGGCCCTCTATCAGAATTTGGGAAGATTGGAGAAACGTAATTTTTCGCCCCAAAAAAAAAACGTAAGGGGTACCACTGTCGGTTTTTTTTCGGGCCGAATTTTTGAGTTTCGATATCTCAGCTCTGGAAGGGGCTAGAGCCTCCATTTTTGCACTCAGGTATAAGTCTCATTGCCCTCTATCAGAATTTGGGAAGATTGGAGAAACTTAATTTTTCGCCCAAAAAAAAACGTAAGGGGTACCACTGTCGTTTTTTTTTTTCGGGCCGAATTTTTGAGTTTCGATATCTCAGCTCTGGAAGGGGCTAGAGCCTCCATTTTTGCACTCAGGTCTAAGTCTCATGGCCCTCTATCAGAATTTGGGAAGATTGGAGAAACTTAATTTTTCGCCCAAAAAAAAAACGTAAGGGGTACCACTGTCGTTTTTTTTTTTTCAGGCCGAATTTTTGAGTTTCGATATCTCAGCTCTGGAAGGGGCTAGAGCCTCCATTTTTGCACTCAGGTCTAAGTCTCATGGCCCTCTATCAGAATTTGGGAAGATTGGAGAAACTTAATTTTTCGCCCAAAAAAAAAACGTAAGGGGTACCACTGTCGTTTTTTTTTTTTCGGGCCGAATTTTTGAGTTTCGATATCTCAGCTCTGGAAGGGGCTAGAGCCTCCATTTTTGCACTCAGGTCTAAGTCTTATGGCCCTCTATCAGAATTTGGGAAGATTTGAGAAACTTAATTTTTCGCCCCAAAAAAAAACCGTAAGGGGTACCACTGTCGTTTTTTTTTCGGGCCGAATTTTTGAGTTTCGATATCTCAGCTCTGGAAGGGGCTAGAGCCTCCATTTTTTGCACTCAGGTCTAAGTCTCATGGCCCTCTACCAGAATTTGGGAAGATTGGAGAAAATTAATTTTTCGCCCAAAAAAAAAAACGTAAGGGGTACCACTGTCATTTTTTTTCCGGGGCGAATTTTTGAGTTTCGATATCTCAGCTCTGGAAGGGGCTAGAGCCTCCATTTTTGCACTCAGGTCTAAGTCTCATGGCCCTCTATCAGAATTTGGGAAGATTTGAGAAACTTAATTTTTCGCCCCAAAAAAAAAACGTAAGGGGTACCACTGTCGTTTTTTTTTCGGGCCGAATTTTTGAGTTTCGATATCTCAGCTCTGGAAGGGGCTAGAGCCTCCATTTTTTGCACTCAGGTCTAAGTCTCATGGCCCTCTACCAGAATTTGGGAAGATTGGAGAAACTTAATTTTTCGCCCAAAAAAAAAAACGTAAGGGGTTCCACTGTAGTTTTTTTTCGGGCCGAATTTTTGAGTTTCGATATCTCAGCTCTGGAAGGGGCTAGAGCCTCCATTTTTGCACTCAGGTCTAAGTCTCATGGCCCTCTATCAGAATTTGGGAAGATTGGAGAAACTTAATTTTTCGCCCCAAAAAAAAAAACGTAAGGGGTACCACTGTCGTTTTTTTTTTTCGGGCCGAATTTTTGAGTTTCGATATCTCAGCTCTGGAAGGGGCTAGAGCCTCCATTTTTTGCACTCAGGTCTAAGTCTCATGGCCCTCTATCAGAATTTGGGAAGATTGGAGAAACTTAATTTTTCGCCCAAAAAAAAAAAAACGTAAGGGGTACCACTGTCGTTTTTTTTTCGGGCCGAATTTTTGAGTTTCGATATCTCATCTCTGAAAGGGGCTAGAGCCTCCATTTTTGCACTCAGGTCTAAGTCTCATGGCCCTCTATCAGAATTTGGGAAGATTTGAGAAACTTAATTTTTCGCCCCAAAAAAAAAACGTAAGGGGTACCACTGTCGTTTTTTTTCGGGCCGAATTTTTGAGTTTCAATATCTCAGCTCTGGAAGGGGCTAGAGCCTCCATTTTTGCAATCAGGTCTAAGTCTCATGGCCCTCTACCAGAATTTGGGAAGATTGGAGAAACTTAATTTTTCGCCCAAAAAAAAAAACGTAAGGGGTTCCACTGTAGTTTTTTTTCGGGCCGAATTTTTGAGTTTCGATATCTCAGCTCTGGAAGGGGCTAGAGCCTCCATTTTTGCACTCAGGTCTAAGTCTCATGGCCCTCTATCAGAATTTGGGAAGATTGGAGAAACTTAATTTTTCGCCCCAAAAAAAAAAACGTAAGGGGTACCACTGTCGTTTTTTTTTTTCGGGCCGAATTTTTGAGTTTCGATATCTCAGCTCTGGAAGGGGCTAGAGCCTCCATTTTTTGCACTCAGGTCTAAGTCTCATGGCCCTCTATCAGAATTTGGGAAGATTGGAGAAACTTAATTTTTCGCCCAAAAAAAAAAAACGTAAGGGGTACCACTGTCGTTTTTTTTTCGGGCCGAATTTTTGAGTTTCGATATCTCATCTCTGAAAGGGGCTAGAGCCTCAATTTTTGCACTCAGGTCTAAGTCTCATGGCCCTCTATCAGAATTTGGGAAGATTTGAGAAACTTAATTTTTCGCCCCAAAAAAAAAACGTAAGGGGTACCACTGTCGTTTTTTTTTCGGGCCGAATTTTTGAGTTTCGATATCTCAGCTCTGGAAGGGGCTAGAGCCTCCATTTTTTGCACTCAGGTCTAAGTCTCATGGCCCTCTACCAGAATTTAGAAAGATTGGAGAAAATTAATTTTTCGCCCAAAAAAAAAAAACGTAAGGGGTACCACTGTCATTTTTTTTCCGGGCCGAATTTTTGAGTTTCGATATCTCAGCTCTGGAAGGGGCTAGAGCCTCCATTTTTGCACTCCGGTCTAAGTCTCATAGCCCTCTATCAGAATTTGGGAAGATTTGAATAACTTAATTTTTTGGCCCAAAAAAAAAAACGTAAGGGGTACCACTGTCGTTTTTTTTTTTTTCGGGCCGAATTTTTGAGTTTCGATATCTCAGCTCTGGAAGGGGCTAGAGCCTCCATTTTTTGCACTCAGGTCTAAGTCTCATGGCCCTCTACCAGAATTTGGGAAGATTGGAGAAACTTAATTTTTCGCCCAAAAAAAAAAAACGTAAGGGGTACCACTGTCGTTTTTTTTCGGGCCGAATTTTTGAGTTTCGATATCTCAGCTCTGGAAGGGGCTAGAGCCTCCATTTTTGCACTCAGGTCTAAGTCTCATGGCCCTCTATCAGAATTTGGAAGATGGGAGAAACTTAATTTTTCGCCCAAAAAAAAAACGTAAGGGGTACCACTGTCGTTTTTTTTTTTTCGGGCCGAATTTTTGAGTTTCGATATCTCAGCTCTGGAAGGGGCTAGAGCCTCCATTTTTGCACTCAGGTCTAAGTCTCATGGCCCTCTATCAGAATTTGGGAAGATTTTAGAAACTTAATTTTTCGCCCAAAAAAAAACGTAAGGGGTACCACTGTCGTTTTTTTTTCGGGCCGAATTTTTGAGTTTCGATATCTCAGCTCTGGAAGGGGCTAGAGCCTCCATTTTTGCACTCAGGTCTAAGTCTCATGGCCCTCTATCAGAATTTGGAAGATGGGAGAAACTTAATTTTTCGCCCAAAAAAAAAACGTAAGGGGTACCACTGTCGTTTTTTTTTCGGGCCGAATTTTTGAGTTTCGATATCTCAGCTCTGGAAGGGGCTAGAGACTCCATTTTTGCAATCAGGTCTAAGTCTCATGGCCCTCTATCAGAATTTGGGAAGATTGGAGAAACTTAATTTTTCGCCCCAAAAAAAAAACGTAAGGGGTACCACTGTCGGTTTTTTTTCGGGCCGAATTTTTGAGTTTCGATATCTCAGCTCTGGAAGGGGCTAGAGCCTCCATTTTTGCACTCAGGTATAAGTCTCATTGCCCTCTATCAGAATTTGGGAAGATTGGAGAAACTTAATTTTTCGCCCAAAAAAAAACGTAAGGGGTACCACTGTCGTTTTTTTTTTTTCGGGCCGAATTTTTGAGTTTCGATATCTCAGCTCTGGAAGGGGCTAGAGCCTCCATTTTTGCACTCAGGTCTAAGTCTCATGGCCCTCTATCAGAATTTGGGAAGATTGGAGAAACTTAATTTTTCGCCCAAAAAAAAAACGTAAGGGGTACCACTGTCGTTTTTTTTTCGGGCCGAATTTTTGAGTTTCGATATCTCAGCTCTGGAAGGGGCTAGAGCCTCCATTTTTGCACTCAGGTCTAAGTCTTATGGCCCTCTATCAGAATTTGGGAAGATTTGAGAAACTTAATTTTTCGCCCAAAAAAAAAAAACGTAAGGGGTACCACTGTCGTTTTTTTTTCGGACCGAATTTTTGAGTTTCGATATCTCAGCTCTGGAAGGGGCTAGAGCCTCCATTTTTTGCACTCAGGTCTAAGTCTCATGGCCCTCTACCAGAATTTGGGAAGATTGGAGAAACTTAATTTTTCGCCCAAAAAAAAAAACGTAAGGGGTACCACTGTCGTTTTTTTTCGGGCCGAATTTTTGAGTTTCGATATCTCAGCTCTGGAAGGGGCTAGAGCCTCCATTTTTGCACTCAGGTCTAAGTCTTATGGCCCTCTATCAGAATTTGGGAAGATTTGAGAAACTTAATTTTTCGCCCAAAAAAAAAAAACGTAAGGGGTACCACTGTCGTTTTTTTTTCGGGCCGAATTTTTGAGTTTCGATATCTCAGCTCTGGAAGGGGCTAGAGCCTCCATTTTTTGCACTCAGGTCTAAGTCTCATGGCCCTCTACCAGAATTTGGGAAGATTGGAGAAACTTAATTTTTCGCCCAAAAAAAAAAACTTAAGGGTACCACTGTCGTTTTTTTTCGGGCCGAATTTTTGAGTTTCGATATCTCAGCTCTGGAAGGGGCTAGAGCCTCCATTTTTGCACTCAGGTCTAAGTCTCATGGCCCTCTATCAGAATTTGGGAAGATTGGAGAAACTTAATTTTTCGCCCCCCAAAAAAAAACGTAAGGGGTACCACTGTCGTTTTTTTTTCGGGCCGAATTTTTGAGTTTCGATATCTCAGCTCTGGAAGGGGCTAGAGCCTCCATTTTTGCACTCAGGTCTAAGTCTCATGGCCCTCTATCAGAATTTCGGAAGATTGGAGAAACTTAATTTTTCGCCCCAAAAAAAAAAACGTAAGGGGTACCACTGTCGTTTTTTTTTCGGCCGAATTTTTGAGTTTCGATATCTCAGCTCTGGAAGGGGCTAGAGCCTCCATTTTTGCACTCAGGTCTAAGTCTCATGGCCCTCTATCAGAATTTGGAAGATGGGAGAAACTTAATTTTTCACCCAAAAAAAAAACGTAAGGGGTACCACTGTCGTTTTTTTTTCGGGCCGAATTTTTGAGTTTCGATATCTCAGCTCTGGAAGGGGCTAGAGCCTCCATTTTTGCAATCAGGTCTAAGTCTCATGGCCCTCTATCAGAATTTGGGAAGATTGGAGAAACTTAATTTTTCGCCCCCAAAAAAAAAACGTAACGGGTACCACTGTCGGTTTTTTTTCGGGCCGAATTTTTGAGTTTCGATATCTCAGCTCTGGAAGGGGCTAGAGCCTCCATTTTTTGCACTCAGGTCTAAGTCTCATGGCCCTCTATCAGAATTTGGGAAGATTGGAGAAACTTAATTTTTCGCCCAAAAAAAAAAAAACGTAAGGGGTACCACTGTCGTTTTTTTTTCGGGCCGAATTTTTGAGTTTCGATATCTCATCTCTGAAAGGGGCTAGAGCCTCCATTTTTGCACTCAGGTCTAAGTCTCATGGCCCTCTATCAGAATTTGGGAAGATTTGAGAAACTTAATTTTTCGCCCCAAAAAAAAAACGTAAGGGGTACCACTGTCGTTTTTTTTCGGGCCGAATTTTTGAGTTTCAATATCTCAGCTCTGGAAGGGGCTAGAGCCTCCATTTTTGCAATCAGGTCTAAGTCTCATGGCCCTCTACCAGAATTTGGGAAGATTGGAGAAACTTAATTTTTCGCCCAAAAAAAAAAACGTAAGGGGTTCCACTGTAGTTTTTTTTCGGGCCGAATTTTTGAGTTTCGATATCTCAGCTCTGGAAGGGGCTAGAGCCTCCATTTTTGCACTCAGGTCTAAGTCTCATGGCCCTCTATCAGAATTTGGGAAGATTGGAGAAACTTAATTTTTCGCCCCAAAAAAAAAAACGTAAGGGGTACCACTGTCGTTTTTTTTTTTCGGGCCGAATTTTTGAGTTTCGATATCTCAGCTCTGGAAGGGGCTAGAGCCTCCATTTTTTGCACTCAGGTCTAAGTCTCATGGCCCTCTATCAGAATTTGGGAAGATTGGAGAAACTTAATTTTTCGCCCAAAAAAAAAAAACGTAAGGGGTACCACTGTCGTTTTTTTTTCGGGCCGAATTTTTGAGTTTCGATATCTCATCTCTGAAAGGGGCTAGAGCCTCAATTTTTGCACTCAGGTCTAAGTCTCATGGCCCTCTATCAGAATTTGGGAAGATTTGAGAAACTTAATTTTTCGCCCCAAAAAAAAAACGTAAGGGGTACCACTGTCGTTTTTTTTTCGGGCCGAATTTTTGAGTTTCGATATCTCAGCTCTGGAAGGGGCTAGAGCCTCCATTTTTTGCACTCAGGTCTAAGTCTCATGGCCCTCTACCAGAATTTAGAAAGATTGGAGAAAATTAATTTTTCGCCCAAAAAAAAAAAAACGTAAGGGGTACCACTGTCATTTTTTTTCCGGGCCGAATTTTTGAGTTTCGATATCTCAGCTCTGGAAGGGGCTAGAGCCTCCATTTTTGCACTCCGGTCTAAGTCTTATGGCCCTCTATCAGAATTTGGGAAGATTTGAGAAACTTAATTTTTCGCCCCAAAAAAAAAACCGTAAGGGGTACCACTGTCGTTTTTTTTTCGGGCCGAATTTTTGAGTTTCGATATCTCAGCTCTGGAAGGGGCTAGAGCCTCCATTTTTTGCACTCAGGTCTAAGTCTCATGGCCCTCTACCAGAATTTGGGAAGATTGGAGAAAATTAATTTTTCGCACAAAAAAAAAAACGTAAGGGGTACCACTGTCATTTTTTTTCCGGGGCGAATTTTTGAGTTTCGATATCTCAGCTCTGGAAGGGGCTAGAGCCTCCATTTTTGCACTCAGGTCTAAGTCTCATGGGCCTCTATCAGAATTTGGGAAGATTTGAGAAACTTAATTTTTCGCCCCAAAAATAAAAACGTAAGGGGTACCACTGTCGTTTTTTTTTTCGGGCCGAATTTTTGAGTTTCGATATCTCAGCTCTGGAAGGGGCTAGAGCCTCCATTTTTTGCACTCAGGTCTAAGTCTCATGGCCCTCTACCAGAATTTGGGAAGATTGGAGAAACTTAATTTTTCGCCCAAAAAAAAAAACGTAAGGGGTACCACTGTCGTTTTTTTTCGGGCCGAATTTTTGAGTTTCGATATCTCAGCTCTGAAAGGGGCTAGAGCCTCCATTTTTGCACTCAGGTCTAAGTCTCATGGCCCTCTATCAGAATTTGGGAAGATTGGAGAAACTTAATTTTTCGCCCCAAAAAAAAAAACGTAAGGGGTACCACTGTCGTTTTTTTTTTCGGGCCGAATTTTTGAGTTTCGATATCTCAGCTCTGGAAGGGGCTAGAGCCTCCATTTTTGCACTCAGGTCTAAGTCTCATGGCCCTCTATCAGAATTTGGGAAGATTGGAGAAACTTAATTTTTCGCCCCAAAAAAAAAAACGTAAGGGGTACCACTGTCGTTTTTTTTCGGGCCGAATTTTTGAGTTTCGATATCTCAGCTCTGGAAGGGGCTAGAGCCTCCATTTTTGCACTCAGGTCTAAGTCTCATGGCCCTCTATCAGAATTTGGAAGATGGGAGAAACTTAATTTTTCGCCCAAAAAAAAAACGTAAGGGGTACCACTGTCGTTTTTTTTTTTTCGGGCCGAATTTTTGAGTTTCGATATCTCAGCTCTGGAAGGGGCTAGAGCCTCCATTTTTGCACTCAGGTCTAAGTCTCATGGCCCTCTATCAGAATTTGGGAAGATTTTAGAAACTTAATTTTTCGCCCAAAAAAAAAACGTAAGGGGTACCACTGTCGTTTTTTTTTCGGGCCGAATTTTTGAGTTTCGATATCTCAGCTCTGGAAGGGGCTAGAGCCTCCATTTTTGCACTCAGGTCTAAGTCTCATGGCCCTCTATCAGAATTTGGAAGATGGGAGAAACTTAATTTTTCGCCCAAAAAAAAAACGTAAGGGGTACCACTGTCGTTTTTTTTTCGGGCCGAATTTTTGAGTTTCGATATCTCAGCTCTGGAAGGGGCTAGAGACTCCATTTTTGCAATCAGGTCTAAGTCTCATGGCCCTCTATCAGAATTTGGGAAGATTGGAGAAACTTAATTTTTCGCCCCAAAAAAAAAACGTAAGGGGTACCACTGTCGGTTTTTTTTCGGGCCGAATTTTTGAGTTTCGATATCTCAGCTCTGGAAGGGGCTAGAGCCTCCATTTTTGCACTCAGGTATAAGTCTCATTGCCCTCTATCAGAATTTGGGAAGATTGGAGAAACTTAATTTTTCGCCCAAAAAAAAACGTAAGGGGTACCACTGTCGTTTTTTTTTTTTCGGGCCGAATTTTTGAGTTTCGATATCTCAGCTCTGGAAGGGGCTAGAGCCTCCATTTTTGCACTCAGGTCTAAGTCTCATGGCCCTCTATCAGAATTTGGGAAGATTGGAGAAACTTAATTTTTCGCCCAAAAAAAAAACGTAAGGGGTACCACTGTCGTTTTTTTTTCGGGCCGAATTTTTGAGTTTCGATATCTCAGCTCTGGAAGGGGCTAGAGCCTCCATTTTTGCACTCAGGTCTAAGTCTTATGGCCCTCTATCAGAATTTGGGAAGATTTGAGAAACTTAATTTTTCGCCCAAAAAAAAAAAACGTAAGGGGTACCACTGTCGTTTTTTTTCGGACCGAATTTTTGAGTTTCGATATCTCAGCTCTGGAAGGGGCTAGAGCCTCCATTTTTTGCACTCAGGTCTAAGTCTCATGGCCCTCTACCAGAATTTGGGAAGATTGGAGAAACTTAATTTTTCGCCCAAAAAAAAAAACGTAAGGGGTACCACTGTCGTTTTTTTTCGGGCCGAATTTTTGAGTTTCGATATCTCAGCTCTGGAAGGGGCTAGAGCCTCCATTTTTGCACTCAGGTCTAAGTCTTATGGCCCTCTATCAGAATTTGGGAAGATTTGAGAAACTTAATTTTTCGCCCAAAAAAAAAAAACGTAAGGGGTACCACTGTCGTTTTTTTTTCGGGCCGAATTTTTGAGTTTCGATATCTCAGCTCTGGAAGGGGCTAGAGCCTCCATTTTTTGCACTCAGGTCTAAGTCTCATGGCCCTCTACCAGAATTTGGGAAGATTGGAGAAACTTAATTTTTCGCCCAAAAAAAAAAACTTAAGGGTACCACTGTCGTTTTTTTTCGGGCCGAATTTTTGAGTTTCGATATCTCAGCTCTGGAAGGGGCTAGAGCCTCCATTTTTGCACTCAGGTCTAAGTCTCATGGCCCTCTATCAGAATTTGGGAAGATTGGAGAAACTTAATTTTTCGCCCCCCAAAAAAAAACGTAAGGGGTACCACTGTCGTTTTTTTTTCGGGCCGAATTTTTGAGTTTCGATATCTCAGCTCTGGAAGGGGCTAGAGCCTCCATTTTTGCACTCAGGTCTAAGTCTCATGGCCCTCTATCAGAATTTCGGAAGATTGGAGAAACTTAATTTTTCGCCCCAAAAAAAAAAACGTAAGGGGTACCACTGTCGTTTTTTTTTCGGCCGAATTTTTGAGTTTCGATATCTCAGCTCTGGAAGGGGCTAGAGCCTCCATTTTTGCACTCAGGTCTAAGTCTCATGGCCCTCTATCAGAATTTGGAAGATGGGAGAAACTTAATTTTTCACCCAAAAAAAAAACGTAAGGGGTACCACTGTCGTTTTTTTTTCGGGCCGAATTTTTGAGTTTCGATATCTCAGCTCTGGAAGGGGCTAGAGCCTCCATTTTTGCAATCAGGTCTAAGTCTCATGGCCCTCTATCAGAATTTGGGAAGATTGGAGAAACTTAATTTTTCGCCCCCAAAAAAAAAACGTAACGGGTACCACTGTCGGTTTTTTTTCGGGCCGAATTTTTGAGTTTCGATATCTCAGCTCTGGAAGGGGCTAGAGCCTCCATTTTTGCACTCAGGTATAAGTCTCATTGCCCTCTATCAGAATTTGGGAAGGTTGGAGAAACTTAATTTTTCGCCCAAAAAAAAACGTAAGGGGTACCACTGTCGTTTTTTTTTTTCGGGCCGAATTTTTGAGTTTCGATATCTCAGCTCTGGAAGGGGCTAGAGCCTCCATTTTTGCACTCAGGTCTAAGTCTCATGGCCCTCTATCAGAATTTGGGAAGATTGGAGAAACTTAATTTTTCGCCCAAAAAAAAAACGTAAGGGGTACCACTGTCGTTTTTTTTTTCGGGCCGAATTTTTGAGTTTCGATATCTCAGCTCTGGAAGGGGCTAGAGCCTCCATTTTTGCACTCAGGTCTAAGTCTCATGGCCCTCTATCAGAATTTGGGAAGATTGGAGAAACTTAATTTTTCGCCCAAAAAAAAAAACGTAAGGGGTACCACTGTCGTTTTTTTTCGGGCCGAATTTTTGAGTTTCGATATCTCAGCTCTGAAAGGGGCTAGAGCCTCCATTTTTGCACTCAGGTCTAAGTCTCATGGCCCTCTATCAGAATTTGGGAAGATTGGAGAAACTTAATTTTTCGCCCCAAAAAAAAAAACGTAAGGGGTACCACTGTCGTTTTTTTTTCGGGCCGAATTTTTGAGTTTCGATATCTCAGCTCTGGAAGGGGCTAGAGCCTCCATTTTTGCACTCAGGTCTAAGTCTCATGGCCCTCTATCAGAATTTGGGAAGATTGGAGAAACTTAATTTTTCGCCCCAAAAAAAAAAACGTAAGGGGTACCACTGTCGTTTTTTTTTCGGGCCGAATTTTTGAGTTTCGATATCTCAGCTCTGGAAGGGGCTAGAGCCTCCATTTTTGCACTCAGGTCTAAGTCTCATGGCCCTCTATCAGAATTTGGAAGATGGGAGAAACTTAATTTTTCGCCCAAAAAAAAAACGTAAGGGGTACCACTGTCGTTTTTTTTTCGGGCCGAATTTTTGAGTTTCGATATCTCAGCTCTGGAAGGGGCTAGAGCCTCCATTTTTGCAATCAGGTCTAAGTCTCATGGCCCTCTATCAGAATTTGGGAAGATTGGAGAAACGTAATTTTTCGCCCCAAAAAAAAAACGTAAGGGGTACCACTGTCGGTTTTTTTTCGGGCCGAATTTTTGAGTTTCGATATCTCAGCTCTGGAAGGGGCTAGAGCCTCCATTTTTGCACTCAGGTATAAGTCTCATTGCCCTCTATCAGAATTTGGGAAGATTGGAGAAACTTAATTTTTCGCC
Organism: Pimephales promelas; assembly: GCF_988280905.1. NCBI lineage: Eukaryota > Metazoa > Chordata > Actinopteri > Cypriniformes > Leuciscidae > Pimephales > Pimephales promelas. The sequence continues at coordinate 3,825,605 of NC_142788.1, forward strand.
CAAAAAAAAACGTAAGGGGTACCACTGTCGTTTTTTTTTTTCGGGCCGAATTTTTGAGTTTCGATATCTCAGCTCTGGAAGGGGCTAGAGCCTCCATTTTTGCACTCAGGTCTAAGTCTCATGGCCCTCTATCAGAATTTGGGAAGATTGGAGAAACTTAATTTTTCGCCCAAAAAAAAAACGTAAGGGGTACCACTGTCGTTTTTTTTTTTTCAGGCCGAATTTTTGAGTTTCGATATCTCAGCTCTGGAAGGGGCTAGAGCCTCCATTTTTGCACTCAGGTCTAAGTCTCATGGCCCTCTATCAGAATTTGGGAAGATTGGAGAAACTTAATTTTTCGCCCAAAAAAAAAACGTAAGGGGTACCACTGTCGTTTTTTTTTTTTCGGGCCGAATTTTTGAGTTTCGATATCTCAGCTCTGGAAGGGGCTAGAGCCTCCATTTTTGCACTCAGGTCTAAGTCTTATGGCCCTCTATCAGAATTTGGGAAGATTTGAGAAACTTAATTTTTCGCCCCAAAAAAAAACCGTAAGGGGTACCACTGTCGTTTTTTTTTCGGGCCGAATTTTTGAGTTTCGATATCTCAGCTCTGGAAGGGGCTAGAGCCTCCATTTTTTGCACTCAGGTCTAAGTCTCATGGCCCTCTACCAGAATTTGGGAAGATTGGAGAAAATTAATTTTTCGCCCAAAAAAAAAAACGTAAGGGGTACCACTGTCATTTTTTTTCCGGGGCGAATTTTTGAGTTTCGATATCTCAGCTCTGGAAGGGGCTAGAGCCTCCATTTTTGCACTCAGGTCTAAGTCTCATGGCCCTCTATCAGAATTTGGGAAGATTTGAGAAACTTAATTTTTCGCCCCAAAAAAAAAACGTAAGGGGTACCACTGTCGTTTTTTTTTCGGGCCGAATTTTTGAGTTTCGATATCTCAGCTCTGGAAGGGGCTAGAGCCTCCATTTTTTGCACTCAGGTCTAAGTCTCATGGCCCTCTACCAGAATTTGGGAAGATTGGAGAAACTTAATTTTTCGCCCAAAAAAAAAAACGTAAGGGGTTCCACTGTAGTTTTTTTTCGGGCCGAATTTTTGAGTTTCGATATCTCAGCTCTGGAAGGGGCTAGAGCCTCCATTTTTGCACTCAGGTCTAAGTCTCATGGCCCTCTATCAGAATTTGGGAAGATTGGAGAAACTTAATTTTTCGCCCCAAAAAAAAAAACGTAAGGGGTACCACTGTCGTTTTTTTTTTTCGGGCCGAATTTTTGAGTTTCGATATCTCAGCTCTGGAAGGGGCTAGAGCCTCCATTTTTTGCACTCAGGTCTAAGTCTCATGGCCCTCTATCAGAATTTGGGAAGATTGGAGAAACTTAATTTTTCGCCCAAAAAAAAAAAAAACGTAAGGGGTACCACTGTCGTTTTTTTTTCGGGCCGAATTTTTGAGTTTCGATATCTCATCTCTGAAAGGGGCTAGAGCCTCCATTTTTGCACTCAGGTCTAAGTCTCATGGCCCTCTATCAGAATTTGGGAAGATTTGAGAAACTTAATTTTTCGCCCCAAAAAAAAAACGTAAGGGGTACCACTGTCGTTTTTTTTCGGGCCGAATTTTTGAGTTTCAATATCTCAGCTCTGGAAGGGGCTAGAGCCTCCATTTTTGCAATCAGGTCTAAGTCTCATGGCCCTCTACCAGAATTTGGGAAGATTGGAGAAACTTAATTTTTCGCCCAAAAAAAAAAACGTAAGGGGTTCCACTGTAGTTTTTTTTCGGGCCGAATTTTTGAGTTTCGATATCTCAGCTCTGGAAGGGGCTAGAGCCTCCATTTTTGCACTCAGGTCTAAGTCTCATGGCCCTCTATCAGAATTTGGGAAGATTGGAGAAACTTAATTTTTCGCCCCAAAAAAAAAAACGTAAGGGGTACCACTGTCGTTTTTTTTTTTCGGGCCGAATTTTTGAGTTTCGATATCTCAGCTCTGGAAGGGGCTAGAGCCTCCATTTTTTGCACTCAGGTCTAAGTCTCATGGCCCTCTATCAGAATTTGGGAAGATTGGAGAAACTTAATTTTTCGCCCAAAAAAAAAAAACGTAAGGGGTACCACTGTCGTTTTTTTTTCGGGCCGAATTTTTGAGTTTCGATATCTCATCTCTGAAAGGGGCTAGAGCCTCAATTTTTGCACTCAGGTCTAAGTCTCATGGCCCTCTATCAGAATTTGGGAAGATTTGAGAAACTTAATTTTTCGCCCCAAAAAAAAAACGTAAGGGGTACCACTGTCGTTTTTTTTTCGGGCCGAATTTTTGAGTTTCGATATCTCAGCTCTGGAAGGGGCTAGAGCCTCCATTTTTTGCACTCAGGTCTAAGTCTCATGGCCCTCTACCAGAATTTAGAAAGATTGGAGAAAATTAATTTTTCGCCCAAAAAAAAAAAACGTAAGGGGTACCACTGTCATTTTTTTTCCGGGCCGAATTTTTGAGTTTCGATATCTCAGCTCTGGAAGGGGCTAGAGCCTCCATTTTTGCACTCCGGTCTAAGTCTCATAGCCCTCTATCAGAATTTGGGAAGATTTGAATAACTTAATTTTTTGGCCCAAAAAAAAAAACGTAAGGGGTACCACTGTCGTTTTTTTTTTTTCGGGCCGAATTTTTGAGTTTCGATATCTCAGCTCTGGAAGGGGCTAGAGCCTCCATTTTTTGCACTCAGGTCTAAGTCTCATGGCCCTCTACCAGAATTTGGGAAGATTGGAGAAACTTAATTTTTCGCCCAAAAAAAAAAAACGTAAGGGGTACCACTGTCGTTTTTTTTCGGGCCGAATTTTTGAGTTTCGATATCTCAGCTCTGGAAGGGGCTAGAGCCTCCATTTTTGCACTCAGGTCTAAGTCTCATGGCCCTCTATCAGAATTTGGAAGATGGGAGAAACTTAATTTTTCGCCCAAAAAAAAAACGTAAGGGGTACCACTGTCGTTTTTTTTTTTTCGGGCCGAATTTTTGAGTTTCGATATCTCAGCTCTGGAAGGGGCTAGAGCCTCCATTTTTGCACTCAGGTCTAAGTCTCATGGCCCTCTATCAGAATTTGGGAAGATTTTAGAAACTTAATTTTTCGCCCAAAAAAAAAACGTAAGGGGTACCACTGTCGTTTTTTTTTCGGGCCGAATTTTTGAGTTTCGATATCTCAGCTCTGGAAGGGGCTAGAGCCTCCATTTTTGCACTCAGGTCTAAGTCTCATGGCCCTCTATCAGAATTTGGAAGATGGGAGAAACTTAATTTTTCGCCCAAAAAAAAAACGTAAGGGGTACCACTGTCGTTTTTTTTTCGGGCCGAATTTTTGAGTTTCGATATCTCAGCTCTGGAAGGGGCTAGAGACTCCATTTTTGCAATCAGGTCTAAGTCTCATGGCCCTCTATCAGAATTTGGGAAGATTGGAGAAACTTAATTTTTCGCCCCAAAAAAAAAACGTAAGGGGTACCACTGTCGGTTTTTTTTCGGGCCGAATTTTTGAGTTTCGATATCTCAGCTCTGGAAGGGGCTAGAGCCTCCATTTTTGCACTCAGGTATAAGTCTCATTGCCCTCTATCAGAATTTGGGAAGATTGGAGAAACTTAATTTTTCGCCCAAAAAAAAACGTAAGGGGTACCACTGTCGTTTTTTTTTTTCGGGCCGAATTTTTGAGTTTCGATATCTCAGCTCTGGAAGGGGCTAGAGCCTCCATTTTTGCACTCAGGTCTAAGTCTCATGGCCCTCTATCAGAATTTGGGAAGATTGGAGAAACTTAATTTTTCGCCCAAAAAAAAAACGTAAGGGGTACCACTGTCGTTTTTTTTTCGGGCCGAATTTTTGAGTTTCGATATCTCAGCTCTGGAAGGGGCTAGAGCCTCCATTTTTGCACTCAGGTCTAAGTCTTATGGCCCTCTATCAGAATTTGGGAAGATTTGAGAAACTTAATTTTTCGCCCAAAAAAAAAAAACGTAAGGGGTACCACTGTCGTTTTTTTTTCGGACCGAATTTTTGAGTTTCGATATCTCAGCTCTGGAAGGGGCTAGAGCCTCCATTTTTTGCACTCAGGTCTAAGTCTCATGGCCCTCTACCAGAATTTGGGAAGATTGGAGAAACTTAATTTTTCGCCCAAAAAAAAAAACGTAAGGGGTACCACTGTCGTTTTTTTTCGGGCCGAATTTTTGAGTTTCGATATCTCAGCTCTGGAAGGGGCTAGAGCCTCCATTTTTGCACTCAGGTCTAAGTCTTATGGCCCTCTATCAGAATTTGGGAAGATTTGAGAAACTTAATTTTTCGCCCAAAAAAAAAAAACGTAAGGGGTACCACTGTCGTTTTTTTTTCGGGCCGAATTTTTGAGTTTCGATATCTCAGCTCTGGAAGGGGCTAGAGCCTCCATTTTTTGCACTCAGGTCTAAGTCTCATGGCCCTCTACCAGAATTTGGGAAGATTGGAGAAACTTAATTTTTCGCCCAAAAAAAAAAACTTAAGGGTACCACTGTCGTTTTTTTTCGGGCCGAATTTTTGAGTTTCGATATCTCAGCTCTGGAAGGGGCTAGAGCCTCCATTTTTGCACTCAGGTCTAAGTCTCATGGCCCTCTATCAGAATTTGGGAAGATTGGAGAAACTTAATTTTTCGCCCCCCAAAAAAAAACGTAAGGGGTACCACTGTCGTTTTTTTTTCGGGCCGAATTTTTGAGTTTCGATATCTCAGCTCTGGAAGGGGCTAGAGCCTCCATTTTTGCACTCAGGTCTAAGTCTCATGGCCCTCTATCAGAATTTCGGAAGATTGGAGAAACTTAATTTTTCGCCCCAAAAAAAAAAACGTAAGGGGTACCACTGTCGTTTTTTTTTCGGCCGAATTTTTGAGTTTCGATATCTCAGCTCTGGAAGGGGCTAGAGCCTCCATTTTTGCACTCAGGTCTAAGTCTCATGGCCCTCTATCAGAATTTGGAAGATGGGAGAAACTTAATTTTTCACCCAAAAAAAAAACGTAAGGGGTACCACTGTCGTTTTTTTTTCGGGCCGAATTTTTGAGTTTCGATATCTCAGCTCTGGAAGGGGCTAGAGCCTCCATTTTTGCAATCAGGTCTAAGTCTCATGGCCCTCTATCAGAATTTGGGAAGATTGGAGAAACTTAATTTTTCGCCCCCAAAAAAAAAACGTAACGGGTACCACTGTCGGTTTTTTTTCGGGCCGAATTTTTGAGTTTCGATATCTCAGCTCTGGAAGGGGCTAGAGCCTCCATTTTTTGCACTCAGGTCTAAGTCTCATGGCCCTCTATCAGAATTTGGGAAGATTGGAGAAACTTAATTTTTCGCCCAAAAAAAAAAAAACGTAAGGGGTACCACTGTCGTTTTTTTTTCGGGCCGAATTTTTGAGTTTCGATATCTCATCTCTGAAAGGGGCTAGAGCCTCCATTTTTGCACTCAGGTCTAAGTCTCATGGCCCTCTATCAGAATTTGGGAAGATTTGAGAAACTTAATTTTTCGCCCCAAAAAAAAAAACGTAAGGGGTACCACTGTCGTTTTTTTTCGGGCCGAATTTTTGAGTTTCAATATCTCAGCTCTGGAAGGGGCTAGAGCCTCCATTTTTGCAATCAGGTCTAAGTCTCATGGCCCTCTACCAGAATTTGGGAAGATTGGAGAAACTTAATTTTTCGCCCAAAAAAAAAAACGTAAGGGGTTCCACTGTAGTTTTTTTTCGGGCCGAATTTTTGAGTTTCGATATCTCAGCTCTGGAAGGGGCTAGAGCCTCCATTTTTGCACTCAGGTCTAAGTCTCATGGCCCTCTATCAGAATTTGGGAAGATTGGAGAAACTTAATTTTTCGCCCCAAAAAAAAAAACGTAAGGGGTACCACTGTCGTTTTTTTTTTTCGGGCCGAATTTTTGAGTTTCGATATCTCAGCTCTGGAAGGGGCTAGAGCCTCCATTTTTTGCACTCAGGTCTAAGTCTCATGGCCCTCTATCAGAATTTGGGAAGATTGGAGAAACTTAATTTTTCGCCCAAAAAAAAAAAACGTAAGGGGTACCACTGTCGTTTTTTTTTCGGGCCGAATTTTTGAGTTTCGATATCTCATCTCTGAAAGGGGCTAGAGCCTCAATTTTTGCACTCAGGTCTAAGTCTCATGGCCCTCTATCAGAATTTGGGAAGATTTGAGAAACTTAATTTTTCGCCCCAAAAAAAAAACGTAAGGGGTACCACTGTCGTTTTTTTTTCGGGCCGAATTTTTGAGTTTCGATATCTCAGCTCTGGAAGGGGCTAGAGCCTCCATTTTTTGCACTCAGGTCTAAGTCTCATGGCCCTCTACCAGAATTTAGAAAGATTGGAGAAAATTAATTTTTCGCCCAAAAAAAAAAAACGTAAGGGGTACCACTGTCATTTTTTTTCCGGGCCGAATTTTTGAGTTTCGATATCTCAGCTCTGGAAGGGGCTAGAGCCTCCATTTTTGCACTCCGGTCTAAGTCTCATAGCCCTCTATCAGAATTTGGGAAGATTTGAATAACTTAATTTTTTGGCCCAAAAAAAAAAACGTAAGGGGTACCACTGTCGTTTTTTTTTTTTCGGGCCGAATTTTTGAGTTTCGATATCTCAGCTCTGGAAGGGGCTAGAGCCTCCATTTTTTGCACTCAGGTCTAAGTCTCATGGCCCTCTACCAGAATTTGGGAAGATTGGAGAAACTTAATTTTTCGCCCAAAAAAAAAAAACGTAAGGGGTACCACTGTCGTTTTTTTTCGGGCCGAATTTTTGAGTTTCGATATCTCAGCTCTGGAAGGGGCTAGAGCCTCCATTTTTGCACTCAGGTCTAAGTCTCATGGCCCTCTATCAGAATTTGGAAGATTGGAGAAACTTAATTTTTCGCCCAAAAAAAAAAACGTAAGGGGTTCCACTGTAGTTTTTTTTCGGGCCGAATTTTTGAGTTTCGATATCTCAGCTCTGGAAGGGGCTAGAGCCTCCATTTTTGCACTCAGGTCTAAGTCTCATGGCCCTCTATCAGAATTTGGGAAGATTGGAGAAACTTAATTTTTCGCCCCAAAAAAAAAAACGTAAGGGGTACCACTGTCGTTTTTTTTTTCGGGCCGAATTTTTGAGTTTCGATATCTCAGCTCTGGAAGGGGCTAGAGCCTCCATTTTTTGCACTCAGGTCTAAGTCTCATGGCCCTCTATCAGAATTTGGGAAGATTGGAGAAACTTAATTTTTCGCCCAAAAAAAAAAAAACGTAAGGGGTACCACTGTCGTTTTTTTTTCGGGCCGAATTTTTGAGTTTCGATATCTCATCTCTGAAAGGGGCTAGAGCCTCCATTTTTGCACTCAGGTCTAAGTCTCATGGCCCTCTATCAGAATTTGGGAAGATTTGAGAAACTTAATTTTTCGCCCCAAAAAAAAACGTAAGGGGTACCACTGTCGTTTTTTTTCGGGCCGAATTTTTGAGTTTCGATATCTCATCTCTGAAAGGGGCTAGAGCCTCAATTTTTGCACTCAGGTCTAAGTCTCATGGCCCTCTATCAGAATTTGGGAAGATTTGAGAAACTTAATTTTTCGCCCCAAAAAAAAAACGTAAGGGGTACCACTGTCGTTTTTTTTTCGGGCCGAATTTTTGAGTTTCGATATCTCAGCTCTGGAAGGGGCTAGAGCCTCCATTTTTTGCACTCAGGTCTAAGTCTCATGGCCCTCTACCAGAATTTAGAAAGATTGGAGAAAATTAATTTTTCGCCCAAAAAAAAAAAACGTAAGGGGTACCACTGTCATTTTTTTTCCGGGCCGAATTTTTGAGTTTCGATATCTCAGCTCTGGAAGGGGCTAGAGCCTCCATTTTTGCACTCCGGTCTAAGTCTCATAGCCCTCTATCAGAATTTGGGAAGATTTGAATAACTTAATTTTTTGGCCCAAAAAAAAAAACGTAAGGGGTACCACTGTCGTTTTTTTTTTTTCGGGCCGAATTTTTGAGTTTCGATATCTCAGCTCTGGAAGGGGCTAGAGCCTCCATTTTTTGCACTCAGGTCTAAGTCTCATGGCCCTCTACCAGAATTTGGGAAGATTGGAGAAACTTAATTTTTCGCCCAAAAAAAAAAAAACGTAAGGGGTACCACTGTCGTTTTTTTTCGGGCCGAATTTTTGAGTTTCGATATCTCAGCTCTGGAAGGGGCTAGAGCCTCCATTTTTGCACTCAGGTCTAAGTCTCATGGCCCTCTATCAGAATTTGGAAGATGGGAGAAACTTAATTTTTCGCCCAAAAAAAAAACGTAAGGGGTACCACTGTCGTTTTTTTTTTTTCGGGCCGAATTTTTGAGTTTCGATATCTCAGCTCTGGAAGGGGCTAGAGCCTCCATTTTTGCACTCAGGTCTAAGTCTCATGGCCCTCTATCAGAATTTGGGAAGATTTTAGAAACTTAATTTTTCGCCCAAAAAAAAAACGTAAGGGGTACCACTGTCGTTTTTTTTTCGGGCCGAATTTTTGAGTTTCGATATCTCAGCTCTGGAAGGGGCTAGAGCCTCCATTTTTGCACTCAGGTCTAAGTCTCATGGCCCTCTATCAGAATTTGGAAGATGGGAGAAACTTAATTTTTCGCCCAAAAAAAAAACGTAAGGGGTACCACTGTCGTTTTTTTTTCGGGCCGAATTTTTGAGTTTCGATATCTCAGCTCTGGAAGGGGCTAGAGACTCCATTTTTGCACTCAGGTCTAAGTCTCATGGCCCTCTATCAGAATTTGGGAAGATTGGAGAAACTTAATTTTTCGCCCCCCAAAAAAAAACGTAAGGGGTACCACTGTCGTTTTTTTTTCGGGCCGAATTTTTGAGTTTCGATATCTCAGCTCTGGAAGGGGCTAGAGCCTCCATTTTTGCACTCAGGTCTAAGTCTCATGGCCCTCTATCAGAATTTCGGAAGATTGGAGAAACTTAATTTTTCGCCCCAAAAAAAAAAACGTAAGGGGTACCACTGTCGTTTTTTTTTCGGCCGAATTTTTGAGTTTCGATATCTCAGCTCTGGAAGGGGCTAGAGCCTCCATTTTTGCACTCAGGTCTAAGTCTCATGGCCCTCTATCAGAATTTGGAAGATGGGAGAAACTTAATTTTTCACCCAAAAAAAAAACGTAAGGGGTACCACTGTCGTTTTTTTTTCGGGCCGAATTTTTGAGTTTCGATATCTCAGCTCTGGAAGGGGCTAGAGCCTCCATTTTTGCAATCAGGTCTAAGTCTCATGGCCCTCTATCAGAATTTGGGAAGATTGGAGAAACTTAATTTTTCGCCCCCAAAAAAAAAACGTAACGGGTACCACTGTCGGTTTTTTTTCGGGCCGAATTTTTGAGTTTCGATATCTCAGCTCTGGAAGGGGCTAGAGCCTCCATTTTTGCACTCAGGTATAAGTCTCATTGCCCTCTATCAGAATTTGGGAAGGTTGGAGAAACTTAATTTTTCGCCCAAAAAAAAACGTAAGGGGTACCACTGTCGTTTTTTTTTTTCGGGCCGAATTTTTGAGTTTCGATATCTCAGCTCTGGAAGGGGCTAGAGCCTCCATTTTTGCACTCAGGTCTAAGTCTCATGGCCCTCTATCAGAATTTGGGAAGATTGGAGAAACTTAATTTTTCGCCCAAAAAAAAAACGTAAGGGGTACCACTGTCGTTTTTTTTTTCGGGCCGAATTTTTGAGTTTCGATATCTCAGCTCTGGAAGGGGCTAGAGCCTCCATTTTTGCACTCAGGTCTAAGTCTCATGGCCCTCTATCAGAATTTGGGAAGATTGGAGAAACTTAATTTTTCGCCCAAAAAAAAAAACGTAAGGGGTACCACTGTCGTTTTTTTTCGGGCCGAATTTTTGAGTTTCGATATCTCAGCTCTGAAAGGGGCTAGAGCCTCCATTTTTGCACTCAGGTCTAAGTCTCATGGCCCTCTATCAGAATTTGGGAAGATTGGAGAAACTTAATTTTTCGCCCCAAAAAAAAAAACGTAAGGGGTACCACTGTCGTTTTTTTTTCGGGCCGAATTTTTGAGTTTCGATATCTCAGCTCTGGAAGGGGCTAGAGCCTCCATTTTTGCACTCAGGTCTAAGTCTCATGGCCCTCTATCAGAATTTGGGAAGATTGGAGAAACTTAATTTTTCGCCCCAAAAAAAAAAACGTAAGGGGTACCACTGTCGTTTTTTTTTCGGGCCGAATTTTTGAGTTTCGATATCTCAGCTCTGGAAGGGGCTAGAGCCTCCATTTTTGCACTCAGGTCTAAGTCTCATGGCCCTCTATCAGAATTTGGAAGATGGGAGAAACTTAATTTTTCGCCCAAAAAAAAAACGTAAGGGGTACCACTGTCGTTTTTTTTTCGGGCCGAATTTTTGAGTTTCGATATCTCAGCTCTGGAAGGGGCTAGAGCCTCCATTTTTGCAATCAGGTCTAAGTCTCATGGCCCTCTATCAGAATTTGGGAAGATTGGAGAAACGTAATTTTTCGCCCCAAAAAAAAAACGTAAGGGGTACCACTGTCGGTTTTTTTTCGGGCCGAATTTTTGAGTTTCGATATCTCAGCTCTGGAAGGGGCTAGAGCCTCCATTTTTGCACTCAGGTATAAGTCTCATTGCCCTCTATCAGAATTTGGGAAGATTGGAGAAACTTAATTTTTCGCCCAAAAAAAAACGTAAGGGGTACCACTGTCGTTTTTTTTTTTCGGGCCGAATTTTTGAGTTTCGATATCTCAGCTCTGGAAGGGGCTAGAGCCTCCATTTTTGCACTCAGGTCTAAGTCTCATGGCCCTCTATCAGAATTTGGGAAGATTGGAGAAACTTAATTTTTCGCCCAAAAAAAAAACGTAAGGGGTACCACTGTCGTTTTTTTTTTTTCAGGCCGAATTTTTGAGTTTCGATATCTCAGCTCTGGAAGGGGCTAGAGCCTCCATTTTTGCACTCAGGTCTAAGTCTCATGGCCCTCTATCAGAATTTGGGAAGATTGGAGAAACTTAATTTTTCGCCCAAAAAAAAAACGTAAGGGGTACCACTGTCGTTTTTTTTTTTCGGGCCGAATTTTTGAGTTTCGATATCTCAGCTCTGGAAGGGGCTAGAGCCTCCATTTTTGCACTCAGGTCTAAGTCTTATGGCCCTCTATCAGAATTTGGGAAGATTTGAGAAACTTAATTTTTCGCCCCAAAAAAAAACCGTAAGGGGTACCACTGTCGTTTTTTTTTCGGGCCGAATTTTTGAGTTTCGATATCTCAGCTCTGGAAGGGGCTAGAGCCTCCATTTTTTGCACTCAGGTCTAAGTCTCATGGCCCTCTACCAGAATTTGGGAAGATTGGAGAAAATTAATTTTTCGCCCAAAAAAAAAAACGTAAGGGGTACCACTGTCATTTTTTTTCCGGGGCGAATTTTTGAGTTTCGATATCTCAGCTCTGGAAGGGGCTAGAGCCTCCATTTTTGCACTCAGGTCTAAGTCTCATGGCCCTCTATCAGAATTTGGGAAGATTTGAGAAACTTAATTTTTCGCCCCAAAAAAAAAACGTAAGGGGTACCACTGTCGTTTTTTTTTCGGGCCGAATTTTTGAGTTTCGATATCTCAGCTCTGGAAGGGGCTAGAGCCTCCATTTTTTGCACTCAGGTCTAAGTCTCATGGCCCTCTACCAGAATTTGGGAAGATTGGAGAAACTTAATTTTTCGCCCAAAAAAAAAAACGTAAGGGGTTCCACTGTAGTTTTTTTTCGGGCCGAATTTTTGAGTTTCGATATCTCAGCTCTGGAAGGGGCTAGAGCCTCCATTTTTGCACTCAGGTCTAAGTCTCATGGCCCTCTATCAGAATTTGGGAAGATTGGAGAAACTTAATTTTTCGCCCCAAAAAAAAAAACGTAAGGGGTACCACTGTCGTTTTTTTTTTTCGGGCCGAATTTTTGAGTTTCGATATCTCAGCTCTGGAAGGGGCTAGAGCCTCCATTTTTTGCACTCAGGTCTAAGTCTCATGGCCCTCTATCAGAATTTGGGAAGATTGGAGAAACTTAATTTTTCGCCCAAAAAAAAAAAACGTAAGGGGTACCACTGTCGTTTTTTTTTCGGGCCGAATTTTTGAGTTTCGATATCTCATCTCTGAAAGGGGCTAGAGCCTCCATTTTTGCACTCAGGTCTAAGTCTCATGGCCCTCTATCAGAATTTGGGAAGATTTGAGAAACTTAATTTTTCGCCCCAAAAAAAAAACGTAAGGGGTACCACTGTCGTTTTTTTTCGGGCCGAATTTTTGAGTTTCAATATCTCAGCTCTGGAAGGGGCTAGAGCCTCCATTTTTGCAATCAGGTCTAAGTCTCATGGCCCTCTACCAGAATTTGGGAAGATTGGAGAAACTTAATTTTTCGCCCAAAAAAAAAAACGTAAGGGGTTCCACTGTAGTTTTTTTTCGGGCCGAATTTTTGAGTTTCGATATCTCAGCTCTGGAAGGGGCTAGAGCCTCCATTTTTGCACTCAGGTCTAAGTCTCATGGCCCTCTATCAGAATTTGGGAAGATTGGAGAAACTTAATTTTTCGCCCCAAAAAAAAAAACGTAAGGGGTACCACTGTCGTTTTTTTTTTTCGGGCCGAATTTTTGAGTTTCGATATCTCAGCTCTGGAAGGGGCTAGAGCCTCCATTTTTTGCACTCAGGTCTAAGTCTCATGGCCCTCTATCAGAATTTGGGAAGATTGGAGAAACTTAATTTTTCGCCCAAAAAAAAAAAACGTAAGGGGTACCACTGTCGTTTTTTTTTCGGGCCGAATTTTTGAGTTTCGATATCTCATCTCTGAAAGGGGCTAGAGCCTCAATTTTTGCACTCAGGTCTAAGTCTCATGGCCCTCTATCAGAATTTGGGAAGATTTGAGAAACTTAATTTTTCGCCCCAAAAAAAAAACGTAAGGGGTACCACTGTCGTTTTTTTTTCGGGCCGAATTTTTGAGTTTCGATATCTCAGCTCTGGAAGGGGCTAGAGCCTCCATTTTTTGCACTCAGGTCTAAGTCTCATGGCCCTCTACCAGAATTTAGAAAGATTGGAGAAAATTAATTTTTCGCCCAAAAAAAAAAAAACGTAAGGGGTACCACTGTCATTTTTTTTCCGGGCCGAATTTTTGAGTTTCGATATCTCAGCTCTGGAAGGGGCTAGAGCCTCCATTTTTGCACTCCGGTCTAAGTCTCATAGCCCTCTATCAGAATTTGGGAAGATTTGAATAACTTAATTTTTTGGCCCAAAAAAAAAAACGTAAGGGGTACCACTGTCGTTTTTTTTTTTTTCGGGCCGAATTTTTGAGTTTCGATATCTCAGCTCTGGAAGGGGCTAGAGCCTCCATTTTTTGCACTCAGGTCTAAGTCTCATGGCCCTCTACCAGAATTTGGGAAGATTGGAGAAACTTAATTTTTCGCCCAAAAAAAAAAAACGTAAGGGGTACCACTGTCGTTTTTTTTCGGGCCGAATTTTTGAGTTTCAATATCTCAGCTCTGGAAGGGGCTAGAGCCTCCATTTTTGCAATCAGGTCTAAGTCTCATGGCCCTCTACCAGAATTTGGGAAGATTGGAGAAACTTAATTTTTCGCCCAAAAAAAAAAAACGTAAGGGGTACCACTGTCGTTTTTTTTCGGGCCGAATTTTTGAGTTTCAATATCTCAGCTCTGGAAGGGGCTAGAGCCTCCATTTTTGCACTCAGGTCTAAGTCTCATGGCCCTCTATCAGAATTTGGGAAGATGGGAGAAACTTAATTTTTCGCCCAAAAAAAAAAAACGTAAGGGGTACCACTGTCGTTTTTTTTCGGGCCGAATTTTTGAGTTTCAATATCTCAGCTCTGGAAGGGGCTAGAGCCTCCATTTTTGCACTCAGGTCTAAGTCTCATGGCCCTCTATCAGAATTTGGGAAGATTGGAGAAACTTAATTTTTCGCCCCCCCAAAAAAAACGTAAGGGGTACCACTGTCGTTTTTTTTTTCGGGCCGAATTTTTGAGTTTCGATATCTCAGCTCTGGAAGGGGCTAGAGCCTCCATTTTTGCACTCAGGTCTAAGTCTCATGGCCCTCTATCAGAATTTGGGAAGATGGGAGAAACTTAATTTTTCGCCCAAAAAAAAAACGTAAGGGGTACCACTGTCGTTTTTTTTTCGGGCCGAATTTTTGAGTTTCGATATCTCAGCTCTGGAAGGGGCTAGAGCCTCCATTTTTGCAATCAGGTCTAAGTCTCATGGCCCTCTATCAGAATTTGGGAAGATTGGAGAAACTTAATTTTTCGCCCCCAAAAAAAAAACGTAAGGGGTACCACTGTCGTTTTTTTTTTCGGGCCGAATTTTTGAGTTTCGATATCTCAGCTCTGGAAGGGGCTAGAGCCTCCATTTTTGCACTCAGGTCTAAGTCTCATGGCCCTCTATCAGAATTTGGGAAGATTGGAGAAACTTAATTTTTCGCCCCAAAAAAAAAACGTAAGGGGTACCACTGTCGGTTTTTTTTCGGGCCGAATTTTTGAGTTTCGATATCTCAGCTCTGGAAGGGGCTAGAGCCTCCATTTTTGCACTCAGGACTAAGTCTCATGGCCCTCTATCAGAATTTGGGAAGATTGGAGAAACTTAATTTTTCGCCCAAAAAAAAACGTAAGGGGTACCACTGTCGTTTTTTTTTTCGGGCCGAATTTTTGAGTTTCGATATCTCAGCTCTGGAAGGGGCTAGAGCCTCCATTTTTGCACTCAGGTCTAAGTCTCATGGCCCTCTATCAGAATTTGGGAAGATTGGAGAAACTTAATTTTTCGCCCAAAAAAAAAAACGTAAGGGGTACCACTGTGGTTTTTTTTTTTCGGGCCGAATTTTTGAGTTTCGATATCTCAGCTCTGGAAGGGGCTAGAGCCTCCATTTTTGCACTCAGGTCTACGTCTCATGGCCCTCTATCAGAATTTGGGAAGATTGGAGAAACTTAATTTTTCGCCCAAAAAAAAAAAACGTAAGGGGTACCACTGTCATTTTTTTTCCGGGCCGAATTTTTGAGTTTCGATATCTCAGCTCTGGAAGGGGCTAGAGCCTCCATTTTTGCACTCAGGTCTAAGTCTCATGGCCCTCTATCAGAATTTGGGAAGATTTGAGAAACTTAATTTTTCGCCCCAAAAAAAAAAAAAACGTAAGGGGTACCACAGTCGTTTTTTTTTTTTCGGGCCGAATTTTTGAGTTTCGATATCTCAGCTCTGGAAGGGGCTAGAGCCTCCATTTTTTGCACTCAGGTCTAAGTCGCATGGCCCTCTATCAGAATTTGGGAAGATTGGAGAAACTTAATTTTTCGCCCAAAAAAAAAAAACGTAAGGGGTACCACTGTCGTTTTTTTTTCGGGCCGAATTTTTGAGTTTCGATATCTCAGCTCTGGAAGGGGCTAGAGCCTCCATTTTTGCACTCAGGTCTAAGTCTCATGGCCCTCTATCAGAATTTGGGAAGATTGGAGAAACTTAATTTTTCGCCCAAAAAAAAAACGTAAGGGGTACCACTGTCGTTTTTTTTTCGGGCCGAATTTTTGAGTTTCGATATCTCAGCTCTGGAAGGGGCTAGAGCCTCCATTTTTGCACTCAGGTCTAAGTCTCATGGCCCTCTATCAGAATTTGGGAAGATTGGAGAAACTTATTTTTTCGCCCAAAAAAAAAAAAAAAACGTAAGGGGTACCACTGTCGTTTTTTTTTCGGGCCGAATTTTTGAGTTTCGATATCTCAGCTCTGGAAGGGGCTAGAGCCTCCATTTTTGCACTCAGGTCTAAGTCTCGTGGCCCTCTATCAGAATTTGGGAAGATTGGAGAAACTTAATTTTTCGCCCAAAAAAAAAAAACGTAAGGGGTACCACTGTCGTTTTTTTTTTCGGGCCGAATTTTTGAGTTTTGATATCTCAGCTCTGGAAGGGGCTAAAGCCTCCATTATTTGCACTCAGGTCTAAGTCTCATGGCCCTCTATCAGAATCCAGAGTTTTGGGAAGATTGGAGAAACTTAATTTTTCGCCCAAAAAAAAAAACCGTCAGGGGTACCACTGTCGTTTTTTTTTCGGGCCGAATTTTTGAGTTTCGATATCTCAGCTCTGGAAGGGGCTAGAGCCTCCATTTTTGCACTCAGGTCTAAGTCTCATGGCCCTCTATCAGAATTTGGGAAGATTGGAGAAACTTAATTTTTCGCCCCAAAAAAAAAAACGTAAGGGGTACCACTGTCGTTTTTTTTTTTCGGGCCGAATTTTTGAGTTTCGATATCTCAGCTCTGGAAGGGGCTAGAGCCTCCATTTTTTGCACTCAGGTCTAAGTCTCATGGCCCTCTATCAGAATTTGGGAAGATTGGAGAAACTTAATTTTTCGCCCAAAAAAAAAAAACGTAAGGGGTACCACTGTCGTTTTTTTTTCGGGCCGAATTTTTGAGTTTCGATATCTCATCTCTGAAAGGGGCTAGAGCCTCAATTTTTGCACTCAGGTCTAAGTCTCATGGCCCTCTATCAGAATTTGGGAAGATTTGAGAAACTTAATTTTTCGCCCCAAAAAAAAAACGTAAGGGGTACCACTGTCGTTTTTTTTTCGGGCCGAATTTTTGAGTTTCGATATCTCAGCTCTGGAAGGGGCTAGAGCCTCCATTTTTTGCACTCAGGTCTAAGTCTCATGGCCCTCTACCAGAATTTAGAAAGATTGGAGAAAATTAATTTTTCGCCCAAAAAAAAAAAAACGTAAGGGGTACCACTGTCATTTTTTTTCCGGGCCGAATTTTTGAGTTTCGATATCTCAGCTCTGGAAGGGGCTAGAGCCTCCATTTTTGCACTCCGGTCTAAGTCTCATAGCCCTCTATCAGAATTTGGGAAGATTTGAATAACTTAATTTTTTGGCCCAAAAAAAAAAACGTAAGGGGTACCACTGTCGTTTTTTTTTTTTCGGGCCGAATTTTTGAGTTTCGATATCTCAGCTCTGGAAGGGGCTAGAGCCTCCATTTTTTGCACTCAGGTCTAAGTCTCATGGCCCTCTACCAGAATTTGGGAAGATTGGAGAAACTTAATTTTTCGCCCAAAAAAAAAAAACGTAAGGGGTACCACTGTCGTTTTTTTTCGGGCCGAATTTTTGAGTTTCAATATCTCAGCTCTGGAAGGGGCTAGAGCCTCCATTTTTGCAATCAGGTCTAAGTCTCATGGCCCTCTACCAGAATTTGGGAAGATTGGAGAAACTTAATTTTTCGCCCAAAAAAAAAAAACGTAAGGGGTACCACTGTCGTTTTTTTTCGGGCCGAATTTTTGAGTTTCAATATCTCAGCTCTGGAAGGGGCTAGAGCCTCCATTTTTGCACTCAGGTCTAAGTCTCATGGCCCTCTATCAGAATTTGGGAAGATGGGAGAAACTTAATTTTTCGCCCAAAAAAAAAAAACGTAAGGGGTACCACTGTCGTTTTTTTTCGGGCCGAATTTTTGAGTTTCAATATCTCAGCTCTGGAAGGGGCTAGAGCCTCCATTTTTGCACTCAGGTCTAAGTCTCATGGCCCTCTATCAGAATTTGGGAAGATTGGAGAAACTTAATTTTTCGCCCCCCCAAAAAAAACGTAAGGGGTACCACTGTCGTTTTTTTTTTCGGGCCGAATTTTTGAGTTTCGATATCTCAGCTCTGGAAGGGGCTAGAGCCTCCATTTTTGCACTCAGGTCTAAGTCTCATGGCCCTCTATCAGAATTTGGGAAGATGGGAGAAACTTAATTTTTCGCCCAAAAAAAAAACGTAAGGGGTACCACTGTCGTTTTTTTTTCGGGCCGAATTTTTGAGTTTCGATATCTCAGCTCTGGAAGGGGCTAGAGCCTCCATTTTTGCAATCAGGTCTAAGTCTCATGGCCCTCTATCAGAATTTGGGAAGATTGGAGAAACTTAATTTTTCGCCCCCAAAAAAAAAACGTAAGGGGTACCACTGTCGTTTTTTTTTTCGGGCCGAATTTTTGAGTTTCGATATCTCAGCTCTGGAAGGGGCTAGAGCCTCCATTTTTGCACTCAGGTCTAAGTCTCATGGCCCTCTATCAGAATTTGGGAAGATTGGAGAAACTTAATTTTTCGCCCCAAAAAAAAAACGTAAGGGGTACCACTGTCGGTTTTTTTTCGGGCCGAATTTTTGAGTTTCGATATCTCAGCTCTGGAAGGGGCTAGAGCCTCCATTTTTGCACTCAGGACTAAGTCTCATGGCCCTCTATCAGAATTTGGGAAGATTGGAGAAACTTAATTTTTCGCCCAAAAAAAAACGTAAGGGGTACCACTGTCGTTTTTTTTTTCGGGCCGAATTTTTGAGTTTCGATATCTCAGCTCTGGAAGGGGCTAGAGCCTCCATTTTTGCACTCAGGTCTAAGTCTCATGGCCCTCTATCAGAATTTGGGAAGATTGGAGAAACTTAATTTTTCGCCCAAAAAAAAAAAACGTAAGGGGTACCACTGTGGTTTTTTTTTTTCGGGCCGAATTTTTGAGTTTCGATATCTCAGCTCTGGAAGGGGCTAGAGCCTCCATTTTTGCACTCAGGTCTACGTCTCATGGCCCTCTATCAGAATTTGGGAAGATTGGAGAAACTTAATTTTTCGCCCAAAAAAAAAAAAACGTAAGGGGTACCACTGTCATTTTTTTTCCGGGCCGAATTTTTGAGTTTCGATATCTCAGCTCTGGAAGGGGCTAGAGCCTCCATTTTTGCACTCAGGTCTAAGTCTCATGGCCCTCTATCAGAATTTGGGAAGATTTGAGAAACTTAATTTTTCGCCCCAAAAAAAAAAAAACGTAAGGGGTACCACAGTCGTTTTTTTTTTTTCGGGCCGAATTTTTGAGTTTCGATATCTCAGCTCTGGAAGGGGCTAGAGCCTCCATTTTTTGCACTCAGGTCTAAGTCGCATGGCCCTCTATCAGAATTTGGGAAGATTGGAGAAACTTAATTTTTCGCCCAAAAAAAAAAAACGTAAGGGGTACCACTGTCGTTTTTTTTTCGGGCCGAATTTTTGAGTTTCGATATCTCAGCTCTGGAAGGGGCTAGAGCCTCCATTTTTGCACTCAGGTCTAAGTCTCATGGCCCTCTATCAGAATTTGGGAAGATTGGAGAAACTTAATTTTTCGCCCAAAAAAAAAACGTAAGGGGTACCACTGTCGTTTTTTTTTCGGGCCGAATTTTTGAGTTTCGATATCTCAGCTCTGGAAGGGGCTAGAGCCTCCATTTTTGCACTCAGGTCTAAGTCTCATGGCCCTCTATCAGAATTTGGAAGATGGGAGAAACTTAATTTTTCGCCCAAAAAAAAAACGTAAGGGGTACCACTGTCGTTTTTTTTTCGGGCCGAATTTTTGAGTTTCGATATCTCAGCTCTGGAAGGGGCTAGAGCCTGCATTTTTGCAATCAGGTCTAAGTCTCATGGCCCTCTATCAGAATTTGGGAAGATTGGAGAAACGTAATTTTTCGCCCCAAAAAAAAAACGTAAGGGGTACCACTGTCGGTTTTTTTTCGGGCCGAATTTTTGAGTTTCGATATCTCAGCTCTGGAAGGGGCTAGAGCCTCCATTTTTGCACTCAGGTATAAGTCTCATTGCCCTCTATCAGAATTTGGGAAGATTGGAGAAACTTAATTTTTCGCCCAAAAAAAAACGTAAGGGGTACCACTGTCGTTTTTTTTTTTCGGGCCGAATTTTTGAGTTTCGATATCTCAGCTCTGGAAGGGGCTAGAGCCTCCATTTTTGCACTCAGGTCTAAGTCTCATGGCCCTCTATCAGAATTTGGGAAGATTGGAGAAACTTAATTTTTCGCCCAAAAAAAAAACGTAAGGGGTACCACTGTCGTTTTTTTTTTTTCAGGCCGAATTTTTGAGTTTCGATATCTCAGCTCTGGAAGGGGCTAGAGCCTCCATTTTTGCACTCAGGTCTAAGTCTCATGGCCCTCTATCAGAATTTGGGAAGATTGGAGAAACTTAATTTTTCGCCCAAAAAAAAAACGTAAGGGGTACCACTGTCGTTTTTTTTTTTCGGGCCGAATTTTTGAGTTTCGATATCTCAGCTCTGGAAGGGGCTAGAGCCTCCATTTTTGCACTCAGGTCTAAGTCTTATGGCCCTCTATCAGAATTTGGGAAGATTTGAGAAACTTAATTTTTCGCCCCAAAAAAAAACCGTAAGGGGTACCACTGTCGTTTTTTTTCGGGCCGAATTTTTGAGTTTCGATATCTCAGCTCTGGAAGGGGCTAGAGCCTCCATTTTTTGCACTCAGGTCTAAGTCTCATGGCCCTCTACCAGAATTTGGGAAGATTGGAGAAAATTAATTTTTCGCCCAAAAAAAAAAACGTAAGGGGTACCACTGTCATTTTTTTTCCGGGGCGAATTTTTGAGTTTCGATATCTCAGCTCTGGAAGGGGCTAGAGCCTCCATTTTTGCACTCAGGTCTAAGTCTCATGGCCCTCTATCAGAATTTGGGAAGATTTGAGAAACTTAATTTTTCGCCCCAAAAAAAAAACGTAAGGGGTACCACTGTCGTTTTTTTTTCGGGCCGAATTTTTGAGTTTCGATATCTCAGCTCTGGAAGGGGCTAGAGCCTCCATTTTTTGCACTCAGGTCTAAGTCTCATGGCCCTCTACCAGAATTTGGGAAGATTGGAGAAACTTAATTTTTCGCCCAAAAAAAAAAACGTAAGGGGTTCCACTGTAGTTTTTTTTCGGGCCGAATTTTTGAGTTTCGATATCTCAGCTCTGGAAGGGGCTAGAGCCTCCATTTTTGCACTCAGGTCTAAGTCTCATGGCCCTCTATCAGAATTTGGGAAGATTGGAGAAACTTAATTTTTCGCCCCAAAAAAAAAAACGTAAGGGGTACCACTGTCGTTTTTTTTTTTCGGGCCGAATTTTTGAGTTTCGATATCTCAGCTCTGGAAGGGGCTAGAGCCTCCATTTTTTGCACTCAGGTCTAAGTCTCATGGCCCTCTATCAGAATTTGGGAAGATTGGAGAAACTTAATTTTTCGCCCAAAAAAAAAAAACGTAAGGGGTACCACTGTCGTTTTTTTTTCGGGCCGAATTTTTGAGTTTCGATATCTCATCTCTGAAAGGGGCTAGAGCCTCCATTTTTGCACTCAGGTCTAAGTCTCATGGCCCTCTATCAGAATTTGGGAAGATTTGAGAAACTTAATTTTTCGCCCCAAAAAAAAAACGTAAGGGGTACCACTGTCGTTTTTTTTCGGGCCGAATTTTTGAGTTTCAATATCTCAGCTCTGGAAGGGGCTAGAGCCTCCATTTTTGCAATCAGGTCTAAGTCTCATGGCCCTCTACCAGAATTTGGGAAGATTGGAGAAACTTAATTTTTCGCCCAAAAAAAAAAACGTAAGGGGTTCCACTGTAGTTTTTTTTCGGGCCGAATTTTTGAGTTTCGATATCTCAGCTCTGGAAGGGGCTAGAGCCTCCATTTTTGCACTCAGGTCTAAGTCTCATGGCCCTCTATCAGAATTTGGGAAGATTGGAGAAACTTAATTTTTCGCCCCAAAAAAAAAAACGTAAGGGGTACCACTGTCGTTTTTTTTTTTCGGGCCGAATTTTTGAGTTTCGATATCTCAGCTCTGGAAGGGGCTAGAGCCTCCATTTTTTGCACTCAGGTCTAAGTCTCATGGCCCTCTATCAGAATTTGGGAAGATTGGAGAAACTTAATTTTTCGCCCAAAAAAAAAAAACGTAAGGGGTACCACTGTCGTTTTTTTTTCGGGCCGAATTTTTGAGTTTCGATATCTCATCTCTGAAAGGGGCTAGAGCCTCAATTTTTGCACTCAGGTCTAAGTCTCATGGCCCTCTATCAGAATTTGGGAAGATTTGAGAAACTTAATTTTTCGCCCCAAAAAAAAAACGTAA
Organism: Pimephales promelas; assembly: GCF_988280905.1. Lineage (NCBI taxonomy): Eukaryota > Metazoa > Chordata > Actinopteri > Cypriniformes > Leuciscidae > Pimephales > Pimephales promelas. The sequence goes on from NC_142788.1 coordinate 3,847,339, forward strand.
GGGGTACCACTGTCGTTTTTTTTTCGGGCCGAATTTTTGAGTTTCGATATCTCAGCTCTGGAAGGGGCTAGAGCCTCCATTTTTTGCACTCAGGTCTAAGTCTCATGGCCCTCTACCAGAATTTAGAAAGATTGGAGAAAATTAATTTTTCGCCCAAAAAAAAAAAACGTAAGGGGTACCACTGTCATTTTTTTTCCGGGCCGAATTTTTGAGTTTCGATATCTCAGCTCTGGAAGGGGCTAGAGCCTCCATTTTTGCACTCCGGTCTAAGTCTCATAGCCCTCTATCAGAATTTGGGAAGATTTGAATAACTTAATTTTTTGGCCCAAAAAAAAAAACGTAAGGGGTACCACTGTCGTTTTTTTTTTTTTCGGGCCGAATTTTTGAGTTTCGATATCTCAGCTCTGGAAGGGGCTAGAGCCTCCATTTTTTGCACTCAGGTCTAAGTCTCATGGCCCTCTACCAGAATTTGGGAAGATTGGAGAAACTTAATTTTTCGCCCAAAAAAAAAAAAACGTAAGGGGTACCACTGTCGTTTTTTTTCGGGCCGAATTTTTGAGTTTCAATATCTCAGCTCTGGAAGGGGCTAGAGCCTCCATTTTTGCAATCAGGTCTAAGTCTCATGGCCCTCTACCAGAATTTGGGAAGATTGGAGAAACTTAATTTTTCGCCCAAAAAAAAAAAACGTAAGGGGTACCACTGTCGTTTTTTTTCGGGCCGAATTTTTGAGTTTCAATATCTCAGCTCTGGAAGGGGCTAGAGCCTCCATTTTTGCACTCAGGTCTAAGTCTCATGGCCCTCTATCAGAATTTGGGAAGATGGGAGAAACTTAATTTTTCGCCCAAAAAAAAAAAACGTAAGGGGTACCACTGTCGTTTTTTTTCGGGCCGAATTTTTGAGTTTCAATATCTCAGCTCTGGAAGGGGCTAGAGCCTCCATTTTTGCACTCAGGTCTAAGTCTCATGGCCCTCTATCAGAATTTGGGAAGATTGGAGAAACTTAATTTTTCGCCCCCCCAAAAAAAACGTAAGGGGTACCACTGTCGTTTTTTTTTTCGGGCCGAATTTTTGAGTTTCGATATCTCAGCTCTGGAAGGGGCTAGAGCCTCCATTTTTGCACTCAGGTCTAAGTCTCATGGCCCTCTATCAGAATTTGGGAAGATGGGAGAAACTTAATTTTTCGCCCAAAAAAAAAACGTAAGGGGTACCACTGTCGTTTTTTTTTCGGGCCGAATTTTTGAGTTTCGATATCTCAGCTCTGGAAGGGGCTAGAGCCTCCATTTTTGCAATCAGGTCTAAGTCTCATGGCCCTCTATCAGAATTTGGGAAGATTGGAGAAACTTAATTTTTCGCCCCCAAAAAAAAAACGTAAGGGGTACCAATGTCGTTTTTTTTTTCGGGCCGAATTTTTGAGTTTCGATATCTCAGCTCTGGAAGGGGCTAGAGCCTCCATTTTTGCACTCAGGTCTAAGTCTCATGGCCCTCTATCAGAATTTGGGAAGATTGGAGAAACTTAATTTTTCGCCCCAAAAAAAAAACGTAAGGGGTACCACTGTCGGTTTTTTTTCGGGCCGAATTTTTGAGTTTCGATATCTCAGCTCTGGAAGGGGCTAGAGCCTCCATTTTTGCACTCAGGACTAAGTCTCATGGCCCTCTATCAGAATTTGGGAAGATTGGAGAAACTTAATTTTTCGCCCAAAAAAAAAACGTAAGGGGTACCACTGTCGTTTTTTTTTTCGGGCCGAATTTTTGAGTTTCGATATCTCAGCTCTGGAAGGGGCTAGAGCCTCCATTTTTGCACTCAGGTCTAAGTCTCATGGCCCTCTATCAGAATTTGGGAAGATTGGAGAAACTTAATTTTTCGCCCAAAAAAAAAAACGTAAGGGGTACCACTGTGGTTTTTTTTTTTCGGGCCGAATTTTTGAGTTTCGATATCTCAGCTCTGGAAGGGGCTAGAGCCTCCATTTTTGCACTCAGGTCTACGTCTCATGGCCCTCTATCAGAATTTGGGAAGATTGGAGAAACTTAATTTTTCGCCCAAAAAAAAAAAACGTAAGGGGTACCACTGTCATTTTTTTTCCGGGCCGAATTTTTGAGTTTCGATATCTCAGCTCTGGAAGGGGCTAGAGCCTCCATTTTTGCACTCAGGTCTAAGTCTCATGGCCCTCTATCAGAATTTGGGAAGATTTGAGAAACTTAATTTTTCGCCCCAAAAAAAAAAAAACGTAAGGGGTACCACAGTCGTTTTTTTTTTTTTCGGGCCGAATTTTTGAGTTTCGATATCTCAGCTCTGGAAGGGGCTAGAGCCTCCATTTTTTGCACTCAGGTCTAAGTCGCATGGCCCTCTATCAGAATTTGGGAAGATTGGAGAAACTTAATTTTTCGCCCAAAAAAAAAAAACGTAAGGGGTACCACTGTCGTTTTTTTTTCGGGCCGAATTTTTGAGTTTCGATATCTCAGCTCTGGAAGGGGCTAGAGCCTCCATTTTTGCACTCAGGTCTAAGTCTCATGGCCCTCTATCAGAATTTGGGAAGATTGGAGAAACTTAATTTTTCGCCCAAAAAAAAAACGTAAGGGGTACCACTGTCGTTTTTTTTTCGGGCCGAATTTTTGAGTTTCGATATCTCAGCTCTGGAAGGGGCTAGAGCCTCCATTTTTGCACTCAGGTCTAAGTCTCATGGCCCTCTATCAGAATCCAGCGTTTTGGGAAGATTGGAGAAACTTATTTTTTCGCCCAAAAAAAAAAAAAAAACGTAAGGGGTACCACTGTCGTTTTTTTTTCGGGCCGAATTTTTGAGTTTCGATATCTCAGCTCTGGAAGGGGCTAGAGCCTCCATTTTTGCACTCAGGTCTAAGTCTCGTGGCCCTCTATCAGAATTTGGGAAGATTGGAGAAACTTAATTTTTCGCCCAAAAAAAAAAAACGTAAGGGGTACCACTGTCGTTTTTTTTTTCGGGCCGAATTTTTGAGTTTTGATATCTCAGCTCTGGAAGGGGCTAAAGCCTCCATTTTTTGCACTCAGGTCTAAGTCTCATGGCCCTCTATCAGAATCCAGAGTTTTGGGAAGATTGGAGAAACTTAATTTTTCGCCCAAAAAAAAAAACCGTCAGGGGTACCACTGTCGTTTTTTTTTCGGGCCGAATTTTTGAGTTTCGATATCTCAGCTCTGGAAGGGGCTAGAGCCTCCATTTTTGCACTCAGGTCTAAGTCTCATGGCCCTCTATCAGAATTTGGGAAGATTGGAGAAACTTAATTTTTCGCCCCAAAAAAAAAAACGTAAGGGGTACCACTGTCGTTTTTTTTTTTCGGGCCGAATTTTTGAGTTTCGATATCTCAGCTATGGAAGGGGCTAGAGCCTCCATTTTTTGCACTCAGGTCTAAGTCTCATGGCCCTCTATCAGAATTTGGGAAGATTGGAGAAACTTAATTTTTCGCCCAAAAAAAAAAAACGTAAGGGGTACCACTGTCGTTTTTTTTTCGGGCCGAATTTTTGAGTTTCGATATCTCATCTCTGAAAGGGGCTAGAGCCTCAATTTTTGCACTCAGGTCTAAGTCTCATGGCCCTCTATCAGAATTTGGGAAGATTTGAGAAACTTAATTTTTCGCCCCAAAAAAAAAACGTAAGGGGTACCACTGTCGTTTTTTTTTCGGGCCGAATTTTTGAGTTTCGATATCTCAGCTCTGGAAGGGGCTAGAGCCTCCATTTTTTGCACTCAGGTCTAAGTCTCATGGCCCTCTACCAGAATTTAGAAAGATTGGAGAAAATTAATTTTTCGCCCAAAAAAAAAAAAACGTAAGGGGTACCACTGTCATTTTTTTTCCGGGCCGAATTTTTGAGTTTCGATATCTCAGCTCTGGAAGGGGCTAGAGCCTCCATTTTTGCACTCCGGTCTAAGTCTCATAGCCCTCTATCAGAATTTGGGAAGATTTGAATAACTTAATTTTTTGGCCCAAAAAAAAAAACGTAAGGGGTACCACTGTCGTTTTTTTTTTTTCGGGCCGAATTTTTGAGTTTCGATATCTCAGCTCTGGAAGGGGCTAGAGCCTCCATTTTTTGCACTCAGGTCTAAGTCTCATGGCCCTCTACCAGAATTTGGGAAGATTGGAGAAACTTAATTTTTCGCCCAAAAAAAAAAAACGTAAGGGGTACCACTGTCGTTTTTTTTCGGGCCGAATTTTTGAGTTTCAATATCTCAGCTCTGGAAGGGGCTAGAGCCTCCATTTTTGCAATCAGGTCTAAGTCTCATGGCCCTCTACCAGAATTTGGGAAGATTGGAGAAACTTAATTTTTCGCCCAAAAAAAAAAAACGTAAGGGGTACCACTGTCGTTTTTTTTCGGGCCGAATTTTTGAGTTTCAATATCTCAGCTCTGGAAGGGGCTAGAGCCTCCATTTTTGCACTCAGGTCTAAGTCTCATGGCCCTCTATCAGAATTTGGGAAGATGGGAGAAACTTAATTTTTCGCCCAAAAAAAAAAAACGTAAGGGGTACCACTGTCGTTTTTTTTCGGGCCGAATTTTTGAGTTTCAATATCTCAGCTCTGGAAGGGGCTAGAGCCTCCATTTTTGCACTCAGGTCTAAGTCTCATGGCCCTCTATCAGAATTTGGGAAGATTGGAGAAACTTAATTTTTCGCCCCCCCAAAAAAAACGTAAGGGGTACCACTGTCGTTTTTTTTTTCGGGCCGAATTTTTGAGTTTCGATATCTCAGCTCTGGAAGGGGCTAGAGCCTCCATTTTTGCACTCAGGTCTAAGTCTCATGGCCCTCTATCAGAATTTGGGAAGATGGGAGAAACTTAATTTTTCGCCCAAAAAAAAAACGTAAGGGGTACCACTGTCGTTTTTTTTTCGGGCCGAATTTTTGAGTTTCGATATCTCAGCTCTGGAAGGGGCTAGAGCCTCCATTTTTGCAATCAGGTCTAAGTCTCATGGCCCTCTATCAGAATTTGGGAAGATTGGAGAAACTTAATTTTTCGCCCCCAAAAAAAAAACGTAAGGGGTACCACTGTCGTTTTTTTTTTCGGGCCGAATTTTTGAGTTTCGATATCTCAGCTCTGGAAGGGGCTAGAGCCTCCATTTTTGCACTCAGGTCTAAGTCTCATGGCCCTCTATCAGAATTTGGGAAGATTGGAGAAACTTAATTTTTCGCCCCAAAAAAAAAACGTAAGGGGTACCACTGTCGGTTTTTTTTCGGGCCGAATTTTTGAGTTTCGATATCTCAGCTCTGGAAGGGGCTAGAGCCTCCATTTTTGCACTCAGGACTAAGTCTCATGGCCCTCTATCAGAATTTGGGAAGATTGGAGAAACTTAATTTTTCGCCCAAAAAAAAACGTAAGGGGTACCACTGTCGTTTTTTTTTTTCGGGCCGAATTTTTGAGTTTCGATATCTCAGCTCTCGAAGGGGCTAGAGCCTCCATTTTTGCACTCAGGTCTAAGTCTCATGGCCCTCTATCAGAATTTGGGAAGATTGGAGAAACTTAATTTTTCGCCCAAAAAAAAAAACGTAAGGGGTACCACTGTGGTTTTTTTTTTTCGGGCCGAATTTTTGAGTTTCGATATCTCAGCTCTGGAAGGGGCTAGAGCCTCCATTTTTGCACTCAGGTCTACGTCTCATGGCCCTCTATCAGAATTTGGGAAGATTGGAGAAACTTAATTTTTCGCCCAAAAAAAAAAAACGTAAGGGGTACCACTGTCATTTTTTTTCCGGGCCGAATTTTTGAGTTTCGATATCTCAGCTCTGGAAGGGGCTAGAGCCTCCATTTTTGCACTCAGGTCTAAGTCTCATGGCCCTCTATCAGAATTTGGGAAGATTTGAGAAACTTAATTTTTCGCCCCAAAAAAAAAAAAAACGTAAGGGGTACCACAGTCGTTTTTTTTTTTTCGGGCCGAATTTTTGAGTTTCGATATCTCAGCTCTGGAAGGGGCTAGAGCCTCCATTTTTTGCACTCAGGTCTAAGTCGCATGGCCCTCTATCAGAATTTGGGAAGATTGGAGAAACTTAATTTTTCGCCCAAAAAAAAAAAACGTAAGGGGTACCACTGTCGTTTTTTTTTCGGGCCGAATTTTTGAGTTTCGATATCTCAGCTCTGGAAGGGGCTAGAGCCTCCATTTTTGCACTCAGGTCTAAGTCTCATGGCCCTCTATCAGAATTTGGGAAGATTGGAGAAACTTAATTTTTCGCCCAAAAAAAAAAACGTAAGGGGTACCACTGTCGTTTTTTTTTCGGGCCGAATTTTTGAGTTTCGATATCTCAGCTCTGGAAGGGGCTAGAGCCTCCATTTTTGCACTCAGGTCTAAGTCTCATGGCCCTCTATCAGAATCCAGCGTTTTGGGAAGATTGGAGAAACTTATTTTTTCGCCCAAAAAAAAAAAAAAAACGTAAGGGGTACCACTGTCGTTTTTTTTTTCGGGCCGAATTTTTGAGTTTCGATATCTCAGCTCTGGAAGGGGCTAGAGCCTCCATTTTTGCACTCAGGTCTAAGTCTCGTGGCCCTCTATCAGAATTTGGGAAGATTGGAGAAACTTAATTTTTCGCCCAAAAAAAAAAAACGTAAGGGGTACCACTGTCGTTTTTTTTTTCGGGCCGAATTTTTGAGTTTTGATATCTCAGCTCTGGAAGGGGCTAAAGCCTCCATTTTTTGCACTCAGGTCTAAGTCTCATGGCCCTCTATCAGAATCCAGAGTTTTGGGAAGATTGGAGAAACTTAATTTTTCGCCCAAAAAAAAAAACCGTCAGGGGTACCACTGTCGTTTTTTTTTCGGGCCGAATTTTTGAGTTTCGATATCTCAGCTCTGGAAGGGGCTAGAGCCTCCATTTTTGCACTCAGGTCTAAGTCTCATGGCCCTCTATCAGAATCCAGAGTTTTGGTAACATTGGAGAAACGAAATTTTTCGCGCCAAAAAAAAACGTAAGGGGTACCACTGTCGTTTTTTTTTCGGGCCGAATTTTTGAGTTTCGATATCTCAGCTCTGGAAGGGGCTAGAGCCTCCATTTTTGCACTCAGGTCTAAGTCTCATGGCCCTCTATCAGAATTTGGGAAGATTGGAGAAACTTAATTTTTCGCCCCAAAAAAAAAAACGTAAGCGGTACCACTGTCGTTTTTTTTTCGGGCCGAATTTTTGAGTTTCGATATCTCAGCTCTGGAAGGGGCTAGAGCCTCCATTTTTGCACTCAAGTCTAAGTCTCATGGCCCTCTATCAGAATTTGGGAAGATTGGAGAAACTTAATTTTTCGCCCCCCAAAAAAAAAAGTAAGGGGTACCACTGTCGTTTTTTTTTTCGGGCCGAATTTTTGAGTTTCGATATCTCAGCTCTGGAAGGGGCTAGAGCCTCAATTTTTGCACTCAGGTCTAAGTCTCATGGCCCTCTATCGGAATTTGGGAAGATTGGAGAAACTTAATTTTTCGCCCCAAAAAAAAACGTAAGGGGTACCACTGTCGTTTTTTTTTCGGGCCGAATTTTTGAGTTTCGATATCTCAGCTCTGGAAGGGGCTAGAGCCTCCATTTTTGCACTCAGGTCTAAGTCTCATGGCCCTCTATCAGAATTTGGGAAGATTGGAGAAACTTAATTTTTCGCCCAAAAAAAAAAAACGTAAGGGGTACCACTGTCATTTTTTTTCCGGGCCGAATTTTTGAGTTTCGATATCTCAGCTCTGGAAGGGGCTAGAGCCTCCATTTTTGCACTCAGGTCTAAGTCTCATGGCCCTCTATCAGAATTTGGGAAGATTTGAGAAACTTAATTTTTCGCCCCAAAAAAAAAAAAAACGTAAGGGGTACCACAGTCGTTTTTTTTTTTCGGGCCGAATTTTTGAGTTTCGATATCTCAGCTCTGGAAGGGGCTAGAGCCTCCATTTTTTGCACTCAGGTCTAAGTCGCATGGCCCTCTATCAGAATTTGGGAAGATTGGAGAAACTTAATTTTTCGCCCAAAAAAAAAAAACGTAAGGGGTACCACTGTCGTTTTTTTTTCGGGCCGAATTTTTGAGTTTCGATATCTCAGCTCTGGAAGGGGCTAGAGCCTCCATTTTTGCACTCAGGTCTAAGTCTCATGGCCCTCTATCAGAATTTGGGAAGATTGGAGAAACTTAATTTTTCGCCCAAAAAAAAAAACGTAAGGGGTACCACTGTCGTTTTTTTTTCGGGCCGAATTTTTGAGTTTCGATATCTCAGCTCTGGAAGGGGCTAGAGCCTCCATTTTTGCACTCAGGTCTAAGTCTCATGGCCCTCTATCAGAATCCAGCGTTTTGGGAAGATTGGAGAAACTTATTTTTTCGCCCAAAAAAAAAAAAAAAACGTAAGGGGTACCACTGTCGTTTTTTTTTTCGGGCCGAATTTTTGAGTTTCGATATCTCAGCTCTGGAAGGGGCTAGAGCCTCCATTTTTGCACTCAGGTCTAAGTCTCGTGGCCCTCTATCAGAATTTGGGAAGATTGGAGAAACTTAATTTTTCGCCCAAAAAAAAAAAACGTAAGGGGTACCACTGTCGTTTTTTTTTTCGGGCCGAATTTTTGAGTTTTGATATCTCAGCTCTGGAAGGGGCTAAAGCCTCCATTTTTTGCACTCAGGTCTAAGTCTCATGGCCCTCTATCAGAATCCAGAGTTTTGGGAAGATTGGAGAAACTTAATTTTTCGCCCAAAAAAAAAAACCGTCAGGGGTACCACTGTCGTTTTTTTTTCGGGCCGAATTTTTGAGTTTCGATATCTCAGCTCTGGAAGGGGCTAGAGCCTCCATTTTTGCACTCAGGTCTAAGTCTCATGGCCCTCTATCAGAATCCAGAGTTTTGGTAACATTGGAGAAACGAAATTTTTCGCGCCAAAAAAAAACGTAAGGGGTACCACTGTCGTTTTTTTTTCGGGCCGAATTTTTGAGTTTCGATATCTCAGCTCTGGAAGGGGCTAGAGCCTCCATTTTTGCACTCAGGTCTAAGTCTCATGGCCCTCTATCAGAATTTGGGAAGATTGGAGAAACTTAATTTTTCGCCCCAAAAAAAAAAACGTAAGCGGTACCACTGTCGTTTTTTTTTCGGGCCGAATTTTTGAGTTTCGATATCTCAGCTCTGGAAGGGGCTAGAGCCTCCATTTTTGCACTCAAGTCTAAGTCTCATGGCCCTCTATCAGAATTTGGGAAGATTGGAGAAACTTAATTTTTCGCCCCCCAAAAAAAAAAGTAAGGGGTACCACTGTCGTTTTTTTTTTCGGGCCGAATTTTTGAGTTTCGATATCTCAGCTCTGGAAGGGGCTAGAGCCTCAATTTTTGCACTCAGGTCTAAGTCTCATGGCCCTCTATCGGAATTTGGGAAGATTGGAGAAACTTAATTTTTCGCCCCAAAAAAAAACGTAAGGGGTACCACTGTCGTTTTTTTTTCGGGCCGAATTTTTGAGTTTCGATATCTCAGCTCTGGAAGGGGCTAGAGCCTCCATTTTTGCACTCAGGTCTAAGTCTCATGGCCCTCTATCAGAATTTGGGAAGATTGGAGAAACTTAACTTTTCACCCAAAAAAAAAACGTAAGGGGTACCACTGTCGTTTTTTTTTCGGGCCGAATTTTTGAGTTTCGATATCTCAGCTCTGGAAGGGGCTAGAGCCTCCATTTTTGCACTCAGGTCTAAGTCTCTTGGCCCTCTATCAGAATCCAGAGTTTTGAGAAGATTGGGGATACTTAATTTTTCGCCCCCCCCCCCCCCCCCCCCCCCCCCCCCCCCCCCAAAAAAACGTAAGGGGTAACACTGTCGTTTTTTTTTTCTGGTCGAAATTTTGAATTTCGATATCTCAGCTCTGGAAGGGTCTAGAGCCTCCATTGTTGCACTCAGGTCTAAGTCTCATGGCCTCTATCAGAATCCAGAGTTTTGAGAAAATTGGGGATACCTAATTTTTCGCCCAAAAAAAAAACGTAAGGGGTAACACTGTCATTTTTTTTCGGGTCGAAATTTTGAGTTTCGATATCTCAGCACTGGAAGGGTCTAGAGCCTCCATTGTTGCACTCAGGTCTATGTCTCATGGCCCTCTATAAGATATCCAGATGTATTCGCCTCTGTCATAACGACCTATCGGTTTTCATTAAACCGAGAAAAATGGAATTTTGTTTTTTTTTACGATCACTGAGAAAAGTTCTATTATTTAAAAAGCAAAAAAAAATTTTTTTTTATTATTTTCAAGGTGAAAAGGATTCATTTGCCTGGATCCACGGCGAAGAAAACGTCTAAATGTCACATTTTTAATGAAGCAGCCTAAATATTCCACTTTGGAAAATGTGTAGATGTCAGGTTTTCATTAAACTGAAAAAATGGAATTTTGTTTTATTTACAATCACTGAGAAATGTTCTATTATTTAAAATGCAAAAAAAAAAAACATTTTATTATTTTCAAGGTGAAAAGGATTCTTTTGCCTGGATCCACGCCGAAGAAAACGTCTAAATGTCACATTTTTAATGAAGCAGCCTAATGAGTAAAATGTCTATTTTCTTGGGTGTCCCCCAGCTCCTCGTTTAAGCAAAAGGTACACTAAAACAACGTATTACATCGACGTTAAACCACGTTAACGGTGTTAATGTTAGGGCCATGAGACATAGACCTGAGTGCAACAATGGAGGCTCTAGACCCTTCCAGAGCTGAGATATCGAAATTCAAAATTTCGACCGGAAAAAAAAACGACAGTGTTACCCCTTACGTTTTTTTTTTTTGGGGCGAAAAATTAAGTATCCCCAATCTTCTCAAAACTCTTTATTCTGATAGACGGCCATGAGACATAGACCTGAGTGCAACAATGGAGGCTCTAGACCCTTCCAGTGCTGAGATATCGAAACTCAAAATTTCGCCGCGAAAAAAAAACGACAGTGTTACCCCTTACGTTTTTTTTTTTTGGGCGAAAAATTAAGTATCCCCAATCTTCTCAAAACTCTGGATTCTGATAGAGGGCCGTGAGCCTTAGACCTGAGTGCAAAAATGGAGGCTCTAGACCCTTCCAGAGCTGAGATATCGAAACTCAAAATTTCGACCAAAAAAAAAACGACAGTGGTACCCCTTTCGTTTTTTTTTTTGGGGGCGAAAAATGAAGTTTCTCCAATCTTCTCAAAACTCTGGATTCTGCTAGAGGGCCATGAGACTTCAACCTGAGTGCAAAAATGGAGGCTCTAGACCCTTCCAGAGCTGAGATATCGAAAATCAAAATTTCGACCCGTAAAAAAAACGACAGTGTTACCCCTTACGTTTTTTTTTGGGCGAAAAATTAAGTATCCCTAATCTTCTTAAAACTCTGAATTCTGGTAGAGGGCCATGAGACTTAGACCTGAGTGCAACAATGGAGGCTCTAGACCCTTCTAGTGCTGAGATATCGAAACTCAAAATTTCGACCCGAAAAAAAACGACAGTGTTACCCCTTACGTTTTTTTTTTTTTTGGGTGAAAAATTAAGTATCCCCAATCTTCTCAAAACTCTGGATTCTGATGGAGGGCCATGAGACATAGACCTGAGTGCAACAAAGGCTCTAGACCACTCCAGTGCTGAGATATCGAAACTCAAACTTTCGACCCGAAAAAAAAACGACAGTGTTACCCCTTACGTTTTTTTTTTTTTGGGCGAAAAATTAAGTATCCCCAATCTTCTCAAAACTCTGGATTCTGATAGAGGGCCATGAGACATAGACCTGAGTGCAACAATGGAGGCTCTAGACCCTTCCAGAGCTGAGATATCGAAAATCTAAATTTCGACCCGTAAAAAAAACGTCAGTGTTACCCCTTACGTTTTTTTTGGGGCGAAAAATGAAGTATCCCTAATTTTCTCAAAACTCTGGATTCTGATAGAGGGCCATGAGACTTAGACCCTTCCAGAGCTGAAATATCGAAATTCAAAATTTCGACCAGAAAAAAAAACGACAGTGTTACCCCTTACGTTTTTTTTTTTTGGGCGAAAAATTAAGTATCCCCAATCTTCTCAAAACTCTGGATTCTGCTAGAGGGCCATGAGACTTAAACCTGAGTGCAAAAATGGAGGCTCTAGACCCTTCCAGAGCTGAGATATCGGAAATCAAAATTTCGACCTGAAAAAAAAACGACAGTGTTACCCCTTACGGTTTTTTTTGGGGGCGAAAAATTAAGTATCCCCAATCTTCTCAAAACTCTGGATTCTGATAGAGGGCCATGAGACTTAGACCTGAGTGCAACATTGGAGGCTCTAGACCCTTCCAGAGCTGAGATATCGAAAATCAAAATTTTGACCCGTAAAAAAAAGACAGTGTTACCCCTTACGTTTTTTTTTTGGGCGAAAAATTAAGTGTCCCTAATCTTCTTAAAACTCTGGATTCTGATAGAGGGCCATGAGACTTAGACCTGAGTGCAACAATGGAGGCTCTAGACCCTTCTAGTGCTGAGATATCGAAACTCAAAATTTCGACCCGAAAAAAAAAACGACAGTGTTACCCCTTACGTTTTTTTTTTTGGGGCGAAAAATTAAGTATCCCCAATCTTCTCAAAACTCTGGATTCTGATAGAGGGCCATGAGACATAGACCTGAGTGCAACAAAGGCTCTAGACCACTCCAGTGCTGAGATATCGAAACTCAAACTTTCGACCCGAAAAAAAACCGACAGTGTTACCCCTCACGTTTTTTTTTTTGGGCGAAAAATTAAGTATCCCCAATCTTCTCAAAACTCTGGATTCTGATAGAGGGCCATGAGACATAGACCTGAGTGCAACAATGGAGGCTCTAGACCCTTCCAGAACTGAAATATCGAAATTCAAAATTTCGACCAGAAAAAAAACGACAGTGGTACCCCTTACGGTTTTTTTTTGGGGCGAAAAATTAAGTATCCCCAATCTTCTCAAAACTCTGGATTCTGATAGAGGGCCATGAGACATAGACCTGAGTGCAACAATGGAGGCTCTAGACCCTTCCAGTGCTGAGATATCGAAACTCTAAATTTCGACCCGAAAAAAAAAAAACGACAGTGTTACCCCTTATGTTTTTTTTTTTTTTTTTGGGCGAAAAATTATGTATCCCCAATTTTCTCAAAACTCTGGATTCTGATAGAGGGCCGTGAGCCTTAGACCTGAGTGCAAAAATGGAGGCTCTAGACCCTTCCAGAGCTGAGATATCGAAACTCAAAATTTCGACCCGAAAAAAAAAGACAGTGGTACCCCTTTCGTTTTTTTTTTTTCGGGCGAAAAATGAAGTTTCTCCAATCTTCTCAAAACTCTGGATTCTGATAGAGGGCCATGAGACTTAAAATGTATTATTTAATTAAAATATCTATGTTATATTTTTAATGTGCAACAATTGACGTTGGGAACAAGCTCAACATGTGCTCAACGATAATTTACATAGCCAGTTATGAAAAATGGAGGAGATTTATCAAATCGAAAACTAAAGGAGAAAAACAGACTGCCTATAAATGTGCTTTTTTGCTTTTTTGGATATCCAGGGTGGCAAGAAAATACATGTGACAATATTTCAGGTGGGGATCATCAACATTTGCTTCTTAGACATCCTAAAGACTGTAAAAATACAAAAGTTAGAAAACATATATCAGAAGGGTCCATAGGGAAGGAGTTCCAGTGATCCAATGTCACCATTTTTTGACATTTTTTGGTGTTTATTTGAGTTTTTATGCACTATACATCATCTAATCAAGACAATCCTCATATATATCAATTCCTCATGCAAAGACGAAGAGAAAATGGGGTAGATTGTCTGTCTGTAGGATGTATTGTTCAGATTCTATGTAGGTTTAAAGTTTTCATTTTCCGCAGCCAAAAATCAAGCACGGACACAAAAGATGATACAAAAAATCACATATGGGACAAAAATTTGCGCGGGGAACATCAAAATTCCTTTTCTAGACACCTTAAGGATTACAAAAAAACTAGGTTAAAAAAAATATATCTTTCGGGTGCAGGTGAACCCCCCCTTCCTACCAGACTAATCACTCCTCCATACTAGTCCATAAGCTTCTTGAGGAATTGAAACTTGCCGGCCACAAAAAGTTATTAAAGACATATACTGACAGAATTTTCATTTTTGGGTGAACTATACCTTTCATTTTAAACAACCCATTATATATTCAGTCATCTGATTCCTGGTATATTTCTCAAGAGATATAATACTCGTTCTCAAATATTCCAACATATTCAGTTAAACAGCAAATGTATTATTCAAAATTCAGTAAAAATTGTTGCACACTGACAATTTGCTAGTTTCCCAGCCCTGGTGATGTTGCAGCAACAGAGATTCACATATGGGACTGATCAAGAGTTCTAATAAACAGATGCAACACCTGCCAACTAACACATACACACACACACACACACACACACTCTCTCTCTCTCTCTCTTTCTTTCTCTCTCTCTCTCTCTCTCTCTCTCTCTCTCTCTCTCTCTCACACACACACACACACACACACAACCATGCAGAAACAGATCTATCTATCTATCTATCTATCTATCTCGTCGTTATAGTAAAAACTATTTTACTGTACATCACTCTGAGGAATATTTCTCTGAACGTCACCAGTGCATCTATTTATTTCACTCATTAAAAAAAGAAGAAGGCGGCAAGATGCTTCCCACAAATTCCTAGTTTGTCAGTACACACCCTTTTCTGGGTGTCAACCACAGACTATAATCAGCATAATGATTTTGTTTGGTATTTTTACAATCTTTAATAAAGTTTAAGTATGCTGGAAGAAAGACAAGAAGCAAATCATCATGAGTTAAACAGCATTAGTTAAAAGTGTAGCACATTACATTGAAAGATTAATGCTGATGTTATATTTGAATATTTAAATGTTATTTCAGCAGTATATATTGTGTTAAAATGTGCAGTCAAACAAGATATGCTATGGCATGGAGTGCACCGTATGGACATTCACCAACCAGACATGCTTGTTCAGAAACCCAGCCGTCGCAGAAACCTTTGCAGGGACTTTCACAGATGACGAGTCACATACCAGCATAATGTCAGAGTGGATTTTTCGCCTCACCGCAAGGAGAGGTTAAAGGATTGCTATTCTCTAAAAGAATCCACTGCAATCTGCACTGACTACTAAGAGGACGACAGACGGTGACAATGAAATTAAACCATGTCTTACAACCGCTCGTCATTTCAATGACGCAGTCCAAGCCCTCGTCACAAGCGTGTCACCTTTGAGGAGTACAGACCTCAGCATCCAACCCAGATCATCACAGCCATCATCAGGGAAACTTCCATTAGCTGATGCGGCAGGCCGGATGACAACCACAGAGACCAGCCATCCAGAGACTGAATACTGTCCTTGTTAAATCATCTAAATCGAAAACATGTATATTAGACCCTATACCAACTACTAAGCTAATGAAAGAGATCATTCCAGAGGTCAAAGATCCTCTTCTTAATATCATTAATTCATCTTTGTCATTAGGATACATACCAAAAAGTTTTAAGCTGGCTATGATTAAACCGCTTGTTAAACAAACACATCTTGATCCAACAGAATTAGATTTCATTAGAGTCACAAAGGATTTTCTCTTATCCGATTGTGATTGTATCTCTCTATTAGTGTTACTCGCAGTGGCGCAAAAAGTGGGTATGCGCTCTATGCGGCGCATAGGGGCGCAGCACAATGGGGGGCGCCAAAGCGATGGTAAAAAAAGAAGAACAAAAAATTAAAAATATATATCTAGGCTATATACTGTATAGGCTATTGTATTTCTATATGTAGCTGCTGTTGTGCGTTTCTAAATAATTTCTGCATTCCTTCAAAATTTTAGAGGACTAACAGCCAGGCTAGAGTAGGCGCCCTCATGGAAAAGGGGGGCGGGTAATATCGCGAGCGGGCGGGGGGCGCCGTGAGCGCTGAGCGAGCAGGTACGGGTAGTGAGTTGTCGTCGAAACAAATGGATAAAACAAAATGCTGTGGGGCTAAAAATAGAAAATAAAAGAGAGAAAAGGAGATGGCATGTCAATTGATGCGACAGCAGCTAAATAACTGCATGCATTGCTGAAAGCCAACAGGTAGGATTTAAAATGTGACATCCAGGCATGTAGTAGGCTATATCTATATCTCGGTTGCCATCGGGACTACCGGGAGATTCCCGCTGGGCCGACGTGCTTTTTCGACCGATACATATCGTACTTTTTTATTTATTTGTCTCTTTATTTGTCGTTTGTTTTGTTTTTTGCTTAATTGGCGGCGTTGTGCTGGTGTAATGCATTGGTCACATCATTGGACACATCTGGCCCATGAAACGTCATTATGCGCTTATATCTTTCAAGTATAGAAATTAGTGCAAAACTAATTATGAAAGTTTCCTTTATTTTTCAGTGCATTTGTTTTACAATAGCCTTTATACTATCATGGGATTCATATTATAACTATTATTATGAAGTAGTGTAATGTAGACAGACACTAAGTAAAAGAGGTTCAAATTTTTCTCTGTTTAATTTGCACCCTGAATATGGGTTGGAGCTTTTACTTTTGAACTTTCAAAGTGCACCAGACTGCTGAATTTAACATTACAGAACACACAATTTTCTTACGGGGGAGCAAAACTTGTTGCCGCATACCCCTCTGAAACTGGGTAGTTGCGCCCCTGGTTACTCGATCTTAGTGCTGAATTTGATACGATTGACCACAACATTCTTTTACATATACTCGAAAATCATGTTGGCATGAGTGGAAATGCATTAGCATGGTTTAAATCATATTTTTCTGACCGTTATCAGTTTGTAGCAGTAAATGAAGAGATGTCTTATTGATCACAAGTTCAGTGTGGTGTACCACAAGGCTCAGTACTAGGACAGTTGCTGTTCACTTGTACATGCTATCCAAGGGAGATATCATTAGGAAGCATGGCAGTAATTTTCACTGTTATGCTGATGATACGCAGCTCTATATTTCTTCACACCCTGATGAAACGTACCAATTCACAAAATTAACGGAATGCATTGCTGATATAAAAAAACTGGATGACAAGCAAACTACTATTACTATTTAATATTTACAGTTTTCCTCAGTCGCTTTGTTGCATTTCTCACATCACTATTTACATTTGCACAACAGTTAGTTCAACCTCCACAACATTTAGTCATTTGTGCACATCATAGTAGCAATTTCTCATTCCTTTCAACAAATTGCAAATGGAGGGTGGACGGGACGGGGACAAAACAGGGGAAGAGGAAGAAGAGGCCAAGTACATAGGCGGATCCCTGATGAAATCAGGGCTACAATCGTGGATCATGTTATCAATCACGGCCTTACAATGGCTGAGGCTGGTTGAATTGTACAGCCAAATGTTGGGAGAATCACTGTAAATTCAATTATTCAAACATTTCGCAGTGAGAACAGGTGTGTATGCTGTAAATGGACAGTAATTCAGCACTAAACAAACTTGTCACTGTACATTTTACATTTAGACCTACAGCTTTACTGCATCACACATTTACAGTAGTGTATTGGGTAACACTTTAGAATACGGTTCCTTCGTTAATGAATAACTACACAAGAACTAATGAGTAACACAATATTAACAATCTAGTAACTATTATTAACTAACAAGAAACTCTGATTGACGAACTAGTAAGTAATAGCGCACAGACGAAAGTGGTAGTTCACTATTAAGTAATCAATAACTACTATTTTTTTTAATACTTCCCAGAGAACTACTGAAAAAGTGTATTAATAATCTAGTAACTACTATTAACTAAAATAAACTCTTATTAACGAATTAGTAAGTAACAGCTCACAGATGAAAGTGTTACAGATACTTCTGTGGGAATTACTAATTATTTGGATCCGTATTATAAAGTGAAGATCATTGGAACTAACTAGTAATTACTCAAGTAATTCTCAACTCATTCAATTATTTCAGAACATCTTGGTTAAAACCAGGTTTGGACCTTAAAGGACACCATATTATGCCCCTTTTTACAAGATGTAATATTGTTCTCGGGTGTCCCCAGAATGTATTTGTGAAGTTTCAGCTCAAAATACCCCACAGTTAATTTATTATAACCATTTGAAAATGTCATTTTTGGGGCCTGTTTTAAAATGAGCTGTTTTGGTGTATACAACCTTAAATGTAAATGAGCTGCATATCCCCGCCTTGCTTTTGGATGAGGGCGTAACTTGAAACCTATGGCAGTCGGTCTAAGCAGAAGGGCTGAGAGAGTGAGAGACGCGCTGCTTTGTCTGTCATTCAGCATACGTTTGAATCGGAATATAAATAGCACAAAGAGACTCTGGGAGAATAAACATAAATGAGAATGGACCAGTCTGTCTCAGTATGGTTATTTGATACATTTATGTATTACAGTGTATTACTTGTCATACAGGTGCTTCTGTGGCAAATGTGAGAGAAGATGGCTAACTTACAGAACAAGAACATATATGCGGTTTTTAATACAATATCTTTAAAAATATATATATTTATAAACGTGTGGTTACACACTATACAAACAAGGTTTAAATTATATACACTGACATTCTACGACGACAACAATTTTAGACGCTTTTGTTGTTGAATTGGCTGACATCGACTGAAAAGACTATTTGCTCAAAAATCATAAAACACACTTACTGTTACTGGATGTGACGGTGGATCGCAAACAGTAGATGACGATCCACACTTGAGGATTAACTTTTAAGCCACAACAACAGGATTAACCCACGAGTCGATAAGTTATGTTTCCAAGAGACATTAACGGCTGTCGCTGAAACAATATGGAGGATGATGTGTACAGATCACCGAGGGCGGGGTCTAGGCCACAGCCAAACTGTCAATCAAACCCCTGTCTCACTTTCTACGTCACAAAGAGCTGAATCTCAGAACAGCTCGTTCTGAGGCAGTGCATATGATTTATTGAGATTGTAAAAAAAACACTGGGTGGATTTTTATCATTCTAGGGTGGTTTTGCTCACACACTGCCAACACACATTTATGTTCAAACACCATGTAAAAGTGAATTTTCCATAATAGGTGCCCTTTAAAGCACAACTCATAACCTAACAGTCTTCTATAATATACTGATACTCTAATGACAGTTAGTTGATATAGTTGAAAAGTTACTTATAATTAGTAGAACGTCTAAAGTGACTTTCGAAATAAAGTGTAACCGAACGTTTTATTCTTGCAATGCCATTTCTAACATGCTTGGACTCAAATGTCGTTTAAGTACTTGAGCAAAAGTTACAGATTTCCCCCAATACAGAAAGCAAAAGAACAATCTGTAGGCTTCACAATAAATGTGTAAGTGTGTTTCCTGGCACAAACAACTTCACATGAAACAATCACCAGGTTATACTCGGTCAATGCGTCACAACGCAATGGTGCATCCCCTTACATCATATGTAGACCAGGCCATAGGGTTATAGGGTTTCCTATCGCAGCTTCCCCAAAACACTTTTGAATGTCTATTCAGCAACTGCAAGCCTCGTACATCTTTTTGTTTTGATCATCAATGAATCATTTAATGGTATCTGTAGCTTGTGAAGATGTGTCCATAGCAGGTCCTTAAAGGGTTAGTTCACCCAAAAATGAAAATTCTGTCAGTATTTACTCTCCCTCATGTTGTTCCAAACCTCTATGCGTTTATTTGTTCTGCTGAACACAAAGGAAGATATTTGGAAGAATGTTTTAATCAAACAGATCTCATTCCCCATTGACTACCATAGTAGGAAAAAATACATACTATGGTAGTCAATGGGGATTGAGCCCATATTTTTGGGCGAACGTGAACTGAACGTAGCCTACTGTATTACTGCCTGATGAACGTTACAGTGAACTCGTTCATTCAAGTGGCTGTAAACCGAGGAGCGAGGAGGCGTCGTAAGATCGTAAAAGGGTTTTATGAGGTCGTGAGGATGGGAAAATCTTCCATGTCTGTGCAAACTTTGCCCGTCGATAAAATGATTGTTATCTGTGGTTCTATATGGGCTGTGGCAATAATAATAGCCGGTCCCACTTTATATTAAGTGGCTTTAAGTACTATGTACTTACATTGAACAATAAGTACAATGTATTATTGTGTTCCTGTTGTATTGTAAAACACTTTTGCTGCTATTGAGGTGTGATAGGGGTAAGGTTAGGGACAGGTGTGGTGGTATGGGTCGGTTTAAGGGTAGGTTAAGGTGTGAGGGGAGGGTCAACTGTGTAATTACTAATGTAATTACATAAAGTAATTATGGCTGTAATTACATGCTGGAATTTTAAAATATAAGTACAATGTAAAAACATGTAAGTACACAATAAGTCCATTGTAACAAACTATTAATTTCAATGTAAGTACATAGTAATAAAAGCTACTTAATATAAAGTGGGACCTAATAGCCTAATAATAAAAAAAGAAGCTCGCAGAAACATATGGAAAAAGAACTATGAACTATTTCATTTTTAAAATTTGTGAACTGAACTTTGAGTTAGTTCATGGAATGAACTTGGTCCAACAGGTTGATAAAGGTTTGCTTTGATATGTGAAAAGTCAGCAATTTGCCTGAGACACTATACATGTAGAAAGAATTATTCGTATTTCAAAAGCAGTAAATGTTTTTCTAAGTATAATAAAGGGAAATGTGCCTTTCGGAAAAAAAAAATCCATTCAATATAATAGTGTTGTATAAAGAAAATAAAAAGCAAATATGACTATCATCACAAAGATGTTGTGTAGAAAAAGACAAAGAAAGTTTGTAAAATGAACTTCAACTGTCAGAAGGACAGCTCATGAAGAACCAATCATGTACAGAAAGGAATGTTCAGATTCAGAGAAACAGTTCAGAAGAAACGTTAATAATAAAGATTGAGAAGATTGGATCAGTTGTGCTCCATTTTTTGGAATACTTAAATACATGTTTTTGGTTTTTTTTGAATACTTGATGCGCAGACTCTATCTCCAGCAGCCCCCAGTTAATTTGAGTTTGAGACCCCTGTTTTAATACTATTTGTATGCCTTGTGTTTATTTAGGGTATTGAGTTTTAATTGTTTTAATGTTTTCAAATCATAAAAATAATAATGTTATTGTAATGTTTTCATTTTTATTCTTGCACAATTCTATTTATTGTATTCTATCTTTGTTTTTAAATTACTTTCTTGTCTGAGCTGTTTTAATTTTGCTCATGCTGAGCTGAAGAAAGAAAACAGCTCTCCATGTAACTGTGTATAAAGTCTATGAGAGCGCAGTGAAATCTGACAAAACATACAACAGAATTAGTCAGAAAAATTAGAATTATCCCACAGCTAGAAACAAATGACATAATTAAATAGTCATAATTAGAATAAGTTATTTTTCAAACATCTTAAGATATGAGTGGAAAGTTTTGTTCTTGCATCTGCATTTCTAACATGCTTGGACTCAAATGTAGTTTAATTGCGTATGTCATTTGATGTGCTACTTTAGTACAATTTAAGAACCTCAAGATTGCAGATGACCATTTAATATGCAGCAATTCTTATTATGAAGTTATTTTCCACTGGGCCAAAAGATTCCCCGCTACAGAAAGCAGAAGTAAGATCAGGGGAAGCCTTTACAATGAAGATGTGAGAGTGTGTGTTTGTGTGTTTCCTGGCATTGGAGTATGTGCTTGGCATTGTCAAACATATGAAGCCGCCCACACGGAGCGTTTCCTTCACATTTCTTTTTGGTCCAAAGACACTTAATTACAAAATAAGCTAAAAAAAATTTTAGATTTATACTGTACTTTAAAATAAATAGTTTCATAGTGGGATATATTTCAGTTTTGTGTGCAAGCAATTTAAGGCCTGTCCCATATATAGGCCGGTTCAATTCACCGAGTTTAGTAAACAAAAGCCCGGGCTTTAAAGTTTCAAGGTAGTTACATTTTTCTAAAATCATAAGAAATATTATAAATAGCGGTACCGCCAGAACACGTGTGTTCTGATATAACATTGCTGTAACATTCATTTTTTGGCTGTTTGGTTTGTGCACCTTAACTTTTAAACAAGCTACTCACATTTGTTTACAGACACAAAAAAAGTTATTTAAACATCTACTAAGTAAAAATGTAATTAATGTTTCTGCATATTTCTATTTTGGGACTCTTGCCCCCCAGTAACAAACTACAGTATCTCTATGAGTCAATGCACCCAGGGGCACATTGTCTACAGATCTTATTTGGGTACTGCAAACAGCAATTTTCTGAGCTGAAACAAGCAGACAGACCTATAGAAAAGTGTGGATTTGTGACTCGAGTTGTTAAATGTTTTTCTGTTGCTGTCACTGAGCTTTGATATTAACTTGATTTAATCCAAAGACAATAGGACAAAAATGATATTAAAAGAATTTAAATATAAAATTTTTGTTTTATGACAAAATACCTGCAAAAATAATGACATTAAACCTGCTAAAGGTCAGCATCTTAACATTGTCACTGTTGCTTTCTGTTCCTCCTTTTTTGAGCTCTTGTTAAATCTAGTTTTGCAATTTCAGTTTCAGTTTTGTTTGCAGGATTGTATTTAAGCCTCAGTGGAAGTTGTCTTGCAGTTCAACTGAGAGCACGAAGCAGCATCTCCTATAAACCAAGACACCTCATCAGGTAAGACATCATGTGAGTTTTTTTATGCAAAGAAAATTATAGATGCTTAATGGCATTATTGAAAGTTTACAATACTAAATGGTACAGTATATATCAGTAATTTAGATTTTTAATTGACTGATTTTATTCATTACAGAAATGGATTTTTTTATCTTTTATTTTTTTACTCACGTCATCAACACAATTCTGCTAGTTTACTATTGATGAGCAAATACTTTTTGAGCCAAATGTAACGTATTATAAAATATAATTTGCTGTAAATCTTTTATTCCACAGGCGGTTCCCACAGAGAAAGGTTTTAATAATCTGCTGACATTTCTACATTTTCTTTTGGAGTAAACCCCTGTTCTGAAGACGTCAGGTAGGCAAACACCATTCAGAAGAATAAGTGCATAATTTGCTCTAAGAAATATAGAATATTGTGGACTGATTTTACCTTTTGGTAAATATTTAGTTCATTTCTAACTTCAGTGACTTCAGTGAGCAGCCAGATTTAACTGGATGAAAGAAATGACAATACAATGTTTTTTGTTATACACTGTAATCCATTAAAGGTCAAACTTCTAATGATTAATTAACAAGCCTAAATAAGAGAAAAAGAAATATATTTTTGAGAAGAAACAGGTGAAATGGATCTCCAATCTTAAATGTTATTGGCCTATACTGTAAGTTTCAACATATTGAACTGAAACAACCAGACTTAGTCAATTGTCGCCTCAACCCAACAGCTTTGTATGAAATACAGAACATCAGATGGTCTTAGTTGGACTTCTGTTTGGAACTGGGATGAGACTGACCAACGCATTCTCATCCTTTAACGTCATATAGAACGCTAGTGACAAAACTGGCAACACGTCCTCATACCTAAATGTCAATGTAGATCTAGTGTCCAAAGTCCCAAAACAACATATACGACCATTTTCCCAAAATGATATGAAGATTGGTCTTTATGGTTATATATTTTCTGTCTTTAGATGTCATTTATTTACTCTCCTTAAGGGTATATATTTACTTTGAAGTTGTATCCTGTTACTGTAATATACCGTTAAGTTCAGGGATTGACTTATCGAGACTATTTTAGATGGCTCCTGTCTGTATACGCGAAGTGAACTGCCTTCATAAAGTATCTTCTTATTAAACGGTCTGTACACTTACAAAGTTCTCAATGCTTCGTTTCGCATGTATGGACCCTCATTATGTTACTGTGTTTGTGTGGGGCTATTTTGAGCCTTGTTAGTGGTCTTAACTAGCGATTTCTTTGTACTTAGTCAATGCCCCCATTGCTAGCATTATACGCTAAACAGTTTTTAGAGATAAAAGTCTTTATTCGATTATCATGAAAACAAATCTCAGAGAACGATTGACTAGGTACCGATGTTTTATTAGACCAAAGGTTCGTTGTTCACCGGAGTTGTCCTTTAAATCAGCGCTGCGCAGCGCTACATGAAGTCAAACACACCTATTAGCAGCAGACCCAGCAGTGAAGAAGTGAGCCAGACAGCTAAGCAGCAACATGACAGCAGTGATTTAGAGGGACAGAAAAGGGATGATGTGAGGAAGTGATATTCAGCTTGTTACATTTTTAATGATTACAGCAGTTAAAACAGCTAAACTTCAACATTTTAACTGTAAAATTAAAGTCTTCTGACACTCATGCCAGGCGGCAGGCGTTACTGTTGTTGTCGAGTTTCCATGCGCCGATTGCTTTGGGCCTGGCCTAGTCAAAGTCCAGGGCCGTTTTTTAGTCCCAGTCCGTCCCTGCGCCCCTGTGAAGGTTGGGGTTAGGGGCTATAGGGGATGTCGATGCCTTTAACACTAACATTGTGAGGGCGAGCTGAAAACTGGGCTTTTAAGTCACAGCTAGAGTGCAACATGAAAAGCCTGATTTGAAAGCCTGATTTTTTATGACTCTGACTTTTGCAATAAAATGGTATTTTTGTAACAAAATACTTTTACTATTGAAATATAATTTACTGTCATTTTCTTGCAGCGAGCTTTGCGATCGAAGGGCCAAGCGTCTCCACAAATGTCGAAGCCTCTTTATCGTCTCTCAGTGTCACAGCCTTTGTGAATGCACAAGTCGCCAGTACTTTCCTCGCCATTGGTCCTGTGAAAACTACAGTGGGCATTGCAGCAGATACTGGTGCCAAGATCGGTGTGACAGGTGTAGAGGCAAAGGTGCTGGGAACAGGCTTCTCCATCGGTCGTAAAATGGGCGTTTCTCTGTTTGGCACTGGAATTGAATTTAATTTGTGGTAAACTGTGGCTTTGTGCCAAACACTACTGCCGTGTCTTCTTTTCAAACCAAACAAATAATGTAACCATGTAAAATTTGCAATATGTATAAATGAAAATTGTTCTTGTGTAATAAACAACAGGAATGATGTTTATCTTTTAATGCAGTTACAGGCATTAGTCTCAATCTTAATAAAGAACTATAAAAAACACAAACTATGGTAATGAATGTATAGAGACTGTTACTGTGGCTGAACACTGAATTTTATGAAACAGGAATTTGTCTATGGAAGCCCCGAGAGGCAAATGAGAAAACAAGTTTGATCTAAATTGCTTTCGCTCCTGTGTTAATAACTTAGGAATGTCACGGTACAAACAGGAAGGGAGAACTCAAATGCAAAATCAAGGAGGATTTATTAACAAAAAGAAAACCAAAACACAAAGCAAAAATCCACAAGGGGGAAAACACAATAAATGAACATGACACAACCACTGACTCTGAACATGAAGATATCCACAAAGAACTGGGAAGACATATGACAACGAACCGACAAAGACTGCAAACAAAAGGAGACTTAAATAGGGAACAAATCAAGAGGGAACAGGTGGGAGAACTCAAACAAGTAGCTATGCAGGAAGTAATAGGTAGTACTGCATTAACACCGAACTTAATACTATTAACTAATATGGAAGCAATATTAACTAAGCAGTAAGTAATAGGTCATTTAGTACAAAGGTAGTTCCTTGGTAGGTATTTGATTATTACTAAAGAAAAATATCCTCATTGAGAACTACTTGTGAACTAAGAATTAATAACCAATGAATTACAAATCACAAAAGTAACATGTCTAAAAAGTGAACAATTGTGGGGGTTTTACTCTTAACATGGTCATAACATTTCAGAAGCACATGCCTCAATTGGGTTCTTTGTGGAAACAAGTTTATGAATATTACATCCCCCCAAATACATTAGCTAGGTTGAGATTGTGACCACTACTCTTGCCAGGATGGACTCATGTTCTCTGTTTATTTAAAAATTAAACATAAAATAAACGCAAAACCACATCTTCCAGATTACAGTGTTTGTTAGAATATTAGTGCCTCACAGAACCTGTACAGTATGTGTCAAATATAAAATTAAATAACTTGTATCATTTGTGAAAAACGTGTTAACTCCTCAATAACTACTTAAGCGTTACCTTGTCATCCCGCAGGAACTACTAGTGATGTGGCCCATTATTTTAAAGTGAAAAACATGTTAACTCCTAACTAACTACAAGCGTTACCTTGTCATCCACACAAGGTAACGCTTGTAGTTAGTTTATCTCATAAAGCGAGATGTCGTTACGGAGCTCAGGGACAACATGTGCTGTTCGCGGTTGTATGTATAACCGGACTAAACTAATTCAGTGGCTTAATCGTGATTGTTTTGAACATAAGCTGAAAACGAAATCAGAGTGATCCTGCCAACGACTGTAACGTTAGTTTCCATCACCTCCCAAAAAACGACGAATCTTCCTGTGTACATTTGTTTAAATTCTTAATATTCTCTAAACTCTATCAGCATGTGATTGGCTGTTCGTTACTGATGTTACAGCTAAACTCAGGATCAAAGCCTGTGTTGACAGAATACCAAATGTGCCAGTTAATGTCTTCAAGTAGCACATTCATTTATAATTTTGAATAAACTCCAAAGCTCAATGACTAAGTGTGTATTTTTTGTTTTAATTGTTTGTCAGCTCGCACAACTGTCTGTCACCATGCCTTGATGAGTATTGATTATTAATAATGTTATTATAATACTCCCAATCAACTACTGCGGACAGTAAAGGTACTGTTATTTCACCCTTTTGAATTTCGTTGAGGTTGTGTTCCCACATCGTTAGCTAGTTTGGATCGCTATAACTTGAATGACTGTCAACTGTTGAATGAACGAGTGTCAAGCATGTCAAGTCGCGCTTTGTTTACTTCGAACCGGAAGACGCGCCTCTTGCACTTTTGACGCAAGGCCTCATGGGGGGTAGGAAACTTGTGGATAGAGAAGGACTTATCACGCAGGAGAAAGCGCAATAAAGTTAATATGTGGTAAAGGGCCGAACGAGCTAGCTTCTCTAGCCCGTACTGCAATTCTTCCTTCTATTTCTTATTCCGACATAGACTACGTTTAGATTGTCAGTCCAAAAAGCACATGAAATCCAAATGCAAACCCCTCCATCACTGTCAATGTCAGTGCCGTATATTGCCCGAGAGCTGCATGGACTCACAAATCGGATCTGAACAGTTGCGATAAACAGTGTGGACATTAGACATGTGCCGTTATTCGGTAATGCAATAAATCGCGGTAATGAATATGCACGATATAGACCCCTTTTGCAAAACAAAGTGATAACTGGAGGCGGCCAATGCAAACCAGCACAGATTTGGCTACATAATAAGGAGCTTAAATAATTGTTACTATTATTAAATGTCATCTTGTTGTGTTGTTTGGTGCAAGAATTGATGAAAAATGAATATGCTGTATCTGGAACTTTTATTTCTAGAAAATATTCACATCATTAAAATCGCACTGTAATGACATTCTTTACATTGTCGTGGTCTCGGCGCTGGCTCGGCAGAACTGCGGATCGTACACACAAGTCTTGTACATATAGGCATCTAAAGATTTATATGCCCTCAGTTTCTATTTACGATCGGTTTCTCTATGAGGTAGGTGTAGAAGTCAGACCACTCAACCGAGGTAACGTACGTTAATCCTGTCAGATCGTCCATGCATTGAGTGAGCGTGTTGGCGACTACAGGTCGGCCAATCTGGTTCCGTCCATTAAAATTACTTTTGGAAATAACAATCGCAGTCCTGGACACTGAGTGACCTTACACACAGGGCTCCAGACTAACTTTTTTTACTAGGAGCGCTGTTGCCCCTAACTGAAAATTTTAGGAGCGCAAGCTGAAAATTTAGGGGCACACCTTAAATCAGCTTGCAATGCAATTATTCAAATTTCCCCCAAAATAACTGTAATACTGACAAATTCTTTAATAATAAATAGACTTAACATTATGATATGCTGTTTTGTTTTAAGTTCACAGGGTTTCAGACTCAAAGTTGAGGGCAGCATCACCTCAAATGAGAACTCACAGCGAGTTCTACAAAAAAAATAAAAAATTTGGTAGCACTGGTGCTGACAATAAATCACTAAGCTTAATTTAGGGTGTAGATGAAATTAACTTTAGTTATTATCATTTATAATGTCTTAATATTAATTAATAAAAGTAGTGAAAATATGTATATGGAGCGAAAATAGCCAATACACATCCTACTGTTTACAATGGTATTATTATTTTTTTAAAGTGTTTAAATAAGAGTTTTCCAACATCTCAATTTTTTTCTTTTTAGGACAATCTTTAAAGGATGAACAAAAAATGTGTTGGTAATCACATAAAAAATACAAAAAAATAAAACATTTATATATGATATTATTGAAGTGCTGGGAAAAGATGTGTAGCTGCTAGGCCACTTGTAAGCATTTGACTTTCTTACACATTATCATATTTATGGTTAGAGTTAACTTACTACATTAGCCTAAATCCATGGTTCTGTTAGGCTGATTTGTGGACTGAAAGCCTTCTATAAGTGTTTCTTTCCACGTCAGCGCTGTTTGATCTGATATGGTTTATAAAAGAACTCTGCGCCGAATCGGAGTGTTTCTCACTGGATCTCGTGGTGTTGATGTTATTAATTCTGAGGCGAATTCAATGGATTTCTTCACTGGATCTCCTATTAACAGTGTTGCGTGAGCGAGATCGGCCCGCGACTGGCAAGTTCGCGGCTTTATTTTACCGTCAATGGTTCGGATCGCTGCTGCTGCTCCACGGTCCTATGAGTGACGTATTTTCGTTCCACTTTCATTTTGTTTGCATTCGCTGCTAGGTAACGACTAACGAGTCGATAGATCGCTGATTGCTCAGACGCACATCAGGTTGTGATATTTGTCTCCGTCTCCTTCCCACAGACGTTTACGCGCGCTATTCTTGTCACGGATTCATTGACGCGCCCCTTCCACGCTTTACCATGCGTTTAACGTGCGGCAAATTTACTGGTCGCACATGTGCGACTGGATGTAAAATTCAGTCGCACACTCTCAAATTTTGGTCGCAAAATGCGACCATTTGGTCGCAGTCTGGAGCCCTGACACATTAAGATAATATCTGATTTTATCCAGTCATTGTTCAAAAACAAGCTAACAATCCTTGCTAACTAGCGTTAGTGAAGCGGCCAGAGGGATCTTTCTGCCTCCATCTAAGCTCCGCCCAAAAAAAAAAAACGTCACCATGTTTACCAACTGTAAAAGGGTCTGTTGTTATCGCGGGCTCTTCAAAATACCGTGAAAAATAATAGATTCGAATTTGGACTTTTAGAGCGCGCATTAGCTTATTTTCCATCAACCGCTCAAACACTGCGTATATAATGCGCAAAACACGCGCGCACTCTGATGTAAACAATCCCCACATGTATAAGCACTGTGTGCATGCGGCAGTGCGCACTAGTCTAATGTAAACAATCCTCACATGCAGTAGAAGCATGGAGGAAAGCTCCCGACGATTTATCCCCAGGGCTGCCAACTCTCACACATTCAGCTTGAGACTCAAGCTTGAGACTTTCAGACAGGACGCGGAATATGCGCGCGACGTATCTGAATGGCAACGTTGAACCAATCGGCCAGCGTCGCGCATTCCGCGTCCTGTCTGAAAGGCGTTTAACGTATTTGACACTTTTCACACGCTCTCACACAGAGAAAAATCACAGAGCAAAGAGGACACTGACACCGACAGACTTGACAGAGCAGGTTATTTTTGATATGAAAGTTGTTATTGATAAATAAGCTCTTAGGTTCTGATCACAGATCGTTGCTCCTCAGTTAAAGTAAATCGATCATGTTACTAGTTTTTATTTAAAGATACAGTACAACTTACCGAAAGGTATATTTACTTGTACATAATAACGATCAATCTGTGTTTTCAATCACGGAAAGAGGTCAGTAACACTGCAGGAGAACAGTTGTGTCACAAAACGTTACATTTACCTCAGGAAAGCCATTTAATGACCAGCACATTAGTTGACTAGAAAAAAATAGCAAGAAGTATTTTGCTAAATATTATATTTAATTTCTCTCTGAATGTTTACAGCATTATGTGAGAGATTTTTTTTTTCTTGAGAAACATTAACAGACTGGGGCCTGTATTAATATTTACCTACCTAATTTACCTGGGGCCTAGCTAATATTTATCCAAATGTGTCAATATTGAATTAAGACTGAAATCAAATCCAAGAATTTAATTTAATAATACAAACAGTAACCTACCAGTACCATGTAAACTACATTGTAACATGTTGTCACTAAACTTTAAACAATTCGGTTTAGTTACCATATGTTTTGAAAATCACAATTACACATTGTGATGTAAGTTGGGGTTTTTTTAGAGACCCACAGTGCATCTGTTTTTCTTGAGCATTAAAATATAATTTCATTAAAATATCGTGATTATACCGTATACCGTGATAAAAGCTCAATCAATTAACCGCAGCATGAAAATTTGATACCGGCACCTGCCTATAGTGGACATAATTTTAGATCACATTCCAATCGGATACAAAGATAATCGGATTTGTACTGATAGTGCGAATGTAGTGATAGTTAATACGTTAACATTTTAGCCATAGTCAAAGCTTCATTCACACATGATGTGGCTGAGCTGATGCTGTGCCTCTCTCAACCACAAACAGCTTCTTTCATCATTTTTTTTGCACTCTTCTCTTTAACTTTTGCCAGTCTATAGAACTCAAAAGGTATTTTCCCAATGCGAACGATAAGTATACAGATCAAAACTCGAAAACCCTCTATTGTAATATCAAGTTATATATCAGTCTTTGAAGTCTTATAGTTTTCACTTATGTTAGCCTGGTTTTGTTAATTCTAAAAAATGCAACAACAATAACAACAAAAGTTTACACTTTACAATCAAGTTCATTATGTAACGGGGTATTTAGCCCGTCATGTAGGGAAATGGATTATGGCTGCTCTGGAAGTTTGGACAACGGAAGGATCTTGGTCCTCGCTCCCCAAACGTTTTAGTCTCGTTACACGCTAATGTGTGTGTTTCTTACTTTATTGTGCGAGAAATCTAATGATCGACAAGGGTAGGCTTCAGGTAAGATTATAAAGATAATGTCGCGCGGTGGCTTCCTGAAGAAAGATTGCATATGTTAAAACACAGTGTGTAATGCTCCTCCCTCCCCAGATCTAATAAAGTAAGCGAGACCTCCCCACTCCCTAGCAGCTATCAGTGAAAAGATATACTGTAAACAAGTACAAGGAAAAAAACAATTAAAACAGAATTTATTTTCTTTTGATTGATAATGTCTTTTGTCTAAATAAAGAATAAAATAAAGTAAATTTTCAGTCTTTGTGTTGTCTTTTGAGTTCACACCACAACTCTCAACACTGAAATGTAAAACTCTTTCACTTGTGATATAACAAATCCCTTATGGAACTTCAAAATGAAATAATTTTCAATGGGTCAATTTGTATACCAACAAATTATCACCTTTCTCAAAAGATCACCTTCAATGCTTCAAACAATCACATTTGAACCCAACAAACATAAACATACCATCAAATGTCACCCTTGAATAAGCACTTTTAAATGTTCACTCACAATTCACAGTTTATCAGTTCAGTCACTGGCAAATCAGAAAAATACCAGTTCACAGAACGATGAATTCGTGTGCGTTGTCTGGACGTGGGGTGCGTTGCAATAAACTGACGATCCCGGATTGAAGTGTGCAAGTTCAAGTATGCACTCGACTTGGTATCAACCTTTTCACGAATGAACGGTCTCAAAAATAAAATCAACTTGAAGGTGAATTAAACAGAGATGTCACTTGAAGGGCAGGGTAACAACAATCTTCACTATGGACTCAGCAAAACAGTTATTTCTCTCCATTAAGTGCGTACTGCATACTAACTGCTTCAGCGAGCCCACTCACGTGCTCTGACTCGTGCAGGAAACTCAGTAACACGTGAACCGTCACTTTTAGTCACTAACTCGACGATACTTATCTATCAAAACACGAGAAGTACATAAACACTACAAAAGAACGTGTAACAAGTCTCTGGATGACAAAAATCAAACGGGGCTTGCACTATTTCGTACTCACAGCTATCGTGATCTTCACAATATGTCACTGCGTCATTTCCACAGCCAACATATACCACTGGAACAAATCTGTCTTCCGCACACTCAAACGTAGGTCACTGCTCACACTTTCACTTAGTGCTGTCTGCGGTTGTTCTTTACTCTACTTAAGCCTCGATAATCTTCAATTGAAACGACTTATCGAGCGAGCTTCTGAATCGCGACACTGCACTGCACTGCACTCTCTTCTGCGTCGGTCACACACTCGTCGTCTCACCCGCTCTTAATTTGTCTCTCCGCTCTGCATTCACCGCACACGCAAAAAGTAGACCGTTCGCCAAAATAAGAGTACCCCGTTACATTCCCCCCTTCTAAACCCTGCCACTTCATTGACATCTCTGGCAGATCCATCTCTAAAACACAAAACAACATGTTAGAAAAACATGACATATAGTTTCATAGGCTTCTCAAAGTTATAGAAGACTACTCTTATGAGTGAACTCTTATGTTACAATATAGTCACTCTTATACTTCACAGGTAAAACACCCTTGTTCTGCCTCTGAGAACGTCTAAGCTCAGGAATACTTTCTCTTTCAGCTTCTGAGATATCAGCATCATCTGAGTCATCTTGTACCCTCAACCCTGATTCAGCTATCACATTCTGATTCTCATCACTGTCATTCTGCTCTACTTCCTGTGACTCCCCTTGACCCACTCTTGTGTGTGCATGGTAAGTAGAGTGTTGTTGAATTTCAGGAAAGCATACAAGATCTGACATGTCTCTATCTGTCTCTGTTTTGTCCCTCACACTACTCTGGCGTGTACGCGGTGTTGTGGACGAGGGGAACGAGCAGTGCCTAAGCTGATCTCGGTGTACAACCTTTGTAGGACCCCTCTTTTCTGGCTTGATTGTAAACACAGGTATATCTGCATAGTTTTGTTTCAACACTATGTATGGTGTATCTTCCCATTTATCCTGAATTTTGTTTCTGCCCCTGTGTTTGTGATTACGCAGTAGCACCCGATCTCCAGGCCTCACAAGAGCTCCAAATGACTTGCGGTCATAGATCCTCTTTCTCTTTCTGGAAGCCTCTTGAGATGCTGCATTTGCAATCTCCACTGCTGTTTTCAGCCTCGCATGATGACCTTTCACCCAATCGTCCAGATTATCAACCTCATCTTCTTCTAGATCCCTTTCTCCAAGGACATCCATTGGTAAACGTGCATCTCTTCCGAACATTAGGTAGAATGGGGAATAACCAGTGGATGAATGCACATTGCTGTTGTAAGCCATTACCAGCTCTGGCAGGTGAGTCTTCCAATCTCTCTTTTTCTCTGGTGGCAAGGTTCTTAACAAGTCATGCATGGTACGGTTGAATCTCTCACATTGAGAGTTCCCCTGCGGATGGTATGGGGTGGTACGGCTTTTTCCTATGCCATAGACTTTGCAAAGCTCCTTGATCACGTTGGCTTCAAAACACCTTCCCTGGTCTGAGTGCAAGCGAGCTGGACAGCCGTAATAACCAAACCAGTGCTTAAGCAGCGCTTTTGCTGTTGTGTTTGCAGTCTGATTCTTGGTCGGAACAGCAACGGTGAATCTGGTGAACATATCCGTGAGGACAAGCACGTTTTCATACCCTCCAGAAGACGGCTCAAGCTGCGTATAATCCATGGCCAGGACCTCTAATGGAGCTGAAACATTACTGCAGGTCATAGGAGCTCAAAGTCTGCGAAAAACATCTTTGGCTAGTGTACATCTCTTGCACTGTTTGATCCAGCATGGAACATCTGCAGACATTGTAGGCCAGTAATAATTTCTCCTCATTCGAGTTACTGTACTTCTCTCTCCAAAATGACCTCCGTGTTCATGTTGTCCCTCATACACTTCACGTTGTAGAGGCTCAGGAACAACCATCTGCCATATTTCCTCTCCGTCCCTCGGATCCAAGATGCGTCTGAACAGTACTCCTTGACGCAGCTTCAGACGGTCAAATTCTTTGGCAAGCTTCTTCAGTTTTGGCTCCACATCACTGTGATCCCTTCGACTTGGCCTTTTGTTCTCAGAGACTGCTTTATAAATGGGGCTGATCACAGGATCATTCCTCTGTTGCTTTCTTATCTCATTCCAACAATACCCATTGATTTCTCCTCTTATTGATGCCTGCACCACAGCTTTACCATCAGGTTGCTCTGGGTCGATGCTTTTTCCTGGCCATAAGCATGCTCTCACTTCATCAGCTCCTAGCCGAATAAAGTCCTTCCCATCATCATCCTTCTCTGGTTCCTCCTGAGAGGGAATCCTTGACAGGGCATCGGCATTCGTGTTGTGTCGACCAGGTTTGTAGCACACTTCAAAGTCGTACTCGGCCAATTGTGCTACCCAGCGCTGCTCTACTGCGCCAAGATTAGCTGAACAGAGGTACCTCAGTGGGTTGTGATTGGTAATCACTGTAAACTTTGAATACATAAGGTACTCCTTAAACTTTTCAGTGATCGCCCATTTTAATGCAAGCAGCTCCAACTTGAAAGCACTGTAGTTTTTGTCATTCTTTTCCGAACCTCTTAATCCCCTGCTGGCGTATGCCACAACACGCTCAATCCCTTCCCGTTTCTGGCTGAGGACTGCTCCCAGTCCATGAAGACTTCCATCTGTGGTAAGTATAAAGGGTTCACTGAAGTCGGGATAAGCCAGAACGGGTGGTGACGTCAAACACCTTTTCAACTCATCCAATGCGGACTGACATTCTTGGCTTCAAGTAAACGTTACTGGATTCTTGCTTGTCTTTCCTCCCGTTACGAGTGCATGCAGTGGTTTGGCAATTTGAGCAAACCTTGGGACAAATCTTCGATAATAGCTCATAAATCCAAGCACTTGCCTGACCTCTCTCACATTCTTAGGGACTGGCCACATATCCAGGGCTTTAACTTTCTCATCATTCACTTTTATGCCCTCTGCAGAGATCTGGTGTCCTAAAAACTTTACTTCGGGCTTCAGAAGAAAGCACTTGCTTGGCTTTAACTTCAGACCGTATTGTTTTAGCCGGTTGAAGACCAGTTCTAACCTCTCACAGTGGCTTTCAAAATCTCTGGAGAAGATAATGACATCGTCTAGATAGATAAGAAGAACGTCAAAGGCCAAGTCACCAAGCACCACACCCATAAGGCGCTGAAAGGTGGCCGGAGCATTGCACAGCCTGAACGGCATCCTGGTCCACTCAACAGCCCAAAGGGAGTGGTAACGGCTGTCTTCTCCTGATCCGTTTCACTCACAGCCACCTGGAAATACCCAGCAGTCAAATCCAGTGTAGAGAACAGCTTAGCATTACCCAACGCATCCAAGGACTCACCCACTCGTGGGAGCGGGTATGCATCCTTATACGTTACTTCGTTGAGTTTTCGATAATCACAGCAGAAGCGCACACTGCCATCTTTCTTCATGACAATAACTGCAGGTGATGCCCAGGGGCTACTGCTTTCTTTAAGGACTCCCTGGGACACCATACCCTGGACATGCCTTTTGACCTCTTGAAATATCTGTGGCGGTACTCTACGATGGCGCTGCTTTATTGGTGGCGCTTCACCCGTCGGAATATTGTGCACCACAGCCGTGGTGTAGCCACAGTCTTGGTCATCCTTAGAGAAAACATCTCTGTGCTTTGATAGCAACTCGATGAGCCTTTCACATTGTCCTGGTGTGAGTCCTTCATAATTCACTTCAACAGGAACTGGTAGCGGCGTGAGTGAGTTTGTATCCACTTGAACTTTGTCTTGCACATGGAGCACTCCATCATCTTCCTCAAATTCAAGCATGTCCTTTGTGATTACTTCCTTTGGCTTATAGACAGAAGCAACTCTGAATCTGGCAACAAGTCTAACGGCTTTTCCACTCAAGTTCACTACACGCACAGGAACCTTTCCATCCTCTGTTTTAGCAAGAACATGAGCCACTAGAAGCCCGTTTGGCAAATTTACTCCAGCGACTGGTGCAACCAGCACCTGACTGTTCACCCTAGGCGACACTCCACATCGGCCTTCCAGCACCTCCTCACAGCGGGGAGGAATAGTGACAGCCTGTTTCCCAGCAACCTTGACATATCCAATTCTTCCATCAGGTCCTAAATGTCCAGCTTCTTTCTCTACTTTAGCAAGCACTCTCCGGACCTGAGCCTCATCTCGCCTGTTATACTTATCCATCTTCTCCATCCTCTCAGCTGAGATAAATAAAGACTGAACTTCACTGAGCACATTCATCCCGATGATTCCAGACACCCCTTTCATTTCTTTCACATCAGGGCTTGTGTCAGCCAGAACGAATATGCACTTTCCAGGAAATACTTTCCCCAGGCATTCCACATCCGCCTGCAAGCATCCCAAGACAGGAATGTCCAATCCATTGGCCGCTGTAAGCTTAACCCAGCACGCCGAGGATAACTTCAACTTCTGCTCCTCAAAGTGCTGTCGGAAGTGTGACTCGGATATGGTGGACACCTCTGACCCTGTATCTAAGAGGCACTTAGTTTTGACACCTGCTATCTTCACCTCGATGGCCAAGCAATCCCCAAAAGCACCGTCCTTCAGTTTGTCAGCAGTCTCATCAGTCAACCGTTCCGCTGTGTGGCATCTAATTAATGACGGCCCTGGGCCTCTTTGCACTGCACCTCCAGTGTCTGTCTCGGTAGCCTCAACTGACTCCACTGTATGCTGTGGTGGAACCGGTCCCCTTCTTACCTTGGCACCTTGTGGACAATAACGACTGGTATGTCCGGGTTCACCACATGAATAACAAATATAACGTCCTTCACTGTCTTTTAAAGGTTGACTCTTTGGACGGCTTTGCTGTGGTTTATTTCCCTCTTTCCCATAGACTGCTTGGTATAATTCCTCTTGACGAGCAGCTATTTTCTGGATCGCCTCATGCAATTTCTCTAAAGACAGAGTGGAGGGAGCATCCTGTGCTGCAGCATTCACTACACCTCTGGCACGAGTACTGGGCCTGGCATTACAAGACGGCTGTGCTTCCTCCTCTTCTGACCAGGTTATTGCCGCTTGCATCAACTCCACGAAACTCAGTTCTGGCTCAGCCTTAATTCTGCGCTTCATCTCTCGACGCAAGAAGTCATCCTTTAGGCCTAACACCAGTTGCTCCTTCAGGACATTTTCAGCATCTGCTACTCTAGCCGGCTCTCGGCGCTGAACACGACTTAGTCTTTCCCGAAGGTCATATGCATAGGAGCGTATTGTTTCTCCTTCATGCTGAGCACGGTCGTAGAAGTCTTTCAGCCTGGTACCAATGGGCACTTTATCCCCATAAGTGTCAAGGAGAATGGTGAAGATGTTATCAACAGACTCCTCTTTCCCATCCATCATGAACTTCACTGTGGCTTTGGCCTCATCCTTTAGGTGTTGTTTCACCAGCTCTACCCGATCCTCAGTGGGCACTCTCATGACTTGAAATGCAGACTTCATCGATGCAACCCATTCTTCAACACTCAGCTCTCCAGGTTTCGCCATTCAACCAGTGAAATCAGGGAGCTTCCGTTCTCGAGGGATATAAATGGCAGCTGGGGTCGTTTGTGCGGAGGTTTGGCCCTCAATTACCACCTTTGCTAAGGATAGGGCTTCTCTCTGCTCTGCCCTGGCTTGATCAAGTGCCTCTGCCTGCTCAGCAAACCTCCTCTGCATCTCCGCCATCTCTCTTTTTAGTTCCTCCAGCTCAGACATCTTCTTGCTTGACCAGACTACCTATGGGCCTGGAGACGTGTGACTACTTAAATGTGCCTAATCCTATCCTGTTCGTGATGCCACTTTTGTAACGGGGTATTTAGCCCGTCATGTAGGGAAATGGATTATGGCTGCT
This sequence comes from Pimephales promelas, assembly GCF_988280905.1. NCBI lineage: Eukaryota > Metazoa > Chordata > Actinopteri > Cypriniformes > Leuciscidae > Pimephales > Pimephales promelas. Next base: position 3,885,134 of record NC_142788.1, read on the forward strand.
CTGGAAGTTTGGACAACGGAAGGATCTTGGTCCTCGCTCCCCAAACGTTTTAGTCTCGTTACACGCTAATGTGTGTGTTTCTTACTTTATTGTGCGAGAAATCTAAAGATCGACAAGGGTAGGCTTCAGGTAAGATTATAAAGATAATGTCGCGCGGTGGCTTCCTGAAGAAAGATTGCATATGTTAAAACACAGTGTGTAATGCTCCTCCCTCCCCAGATCTAATAAAGTAAGCGACACCTCCCCACTCCCTAGCAGCTATCAGTGAAAAGATATACTGTAAACAAGTACAAGGAAAAAAACAATTAAAACATAATTTATTTTCCTTTTGATTGATAATGTCTTTTGTCTAAATAAATAATAAAATAAAGTATTTTACAGTCTTTGTGTTGTCTTTTGAGTTCACACCACAACTCTCAACACTGAAATGTAAAACTCTTTCACTTGTGATATAACAAATCCCTTATGGAACTTCAAAATGAAATAATTTTCAATGGGTCAATTTGTATACCAACAAATTATCACCTTTCTCAAAAGATCACCTTCAATGCTTCAAACAATCACATTTGAACCCAACAAACATAAACATACCATCAAATGTCACCCTTGAATAAGCACTTTTAAATGTTCACTCACAATTCACAGTTTATCAGTTCAGTCACTGGCAAATCAGAAAAATACCAGTTCACAGAACGATGAATTCGTGTGCGTTGTCTGGACGTGGGGTGCGTTGCAATAAACGGACGATCCCGGATTGAAGTGTGCAAGTTCAAGTATGCACTCGACTTGGTATCAACCTTTTCACGAATGAACGGTCTCAAAAATAAAATCAACTTGAAGGTGAATTAAACAGAGATGTCACTTGAAGGGCAGGGTAACAACAATCTTCACTATGGACTCAGCGAAACAGTTATTTCTCTCCATTAAGTGCGTACTGCATACTAACTGCTTCAGCGAGCTCACTCACGTGCTCTGACTCGTGCAGGAAACTCAATAACACGTGAACCGTCACTTTTAGTCACTAACTCGACGATACTTATCTATCAAAACACGAGAAGTGCATAAAAACTGCAAAAGAACGTGTAACAAGTCTCTGGATGACAAAAATCAAACGGGGCTTGCACTATTTCGTACTCACAGCTATCGTGATCTTCACAATATGTCACTGCGTCATTTCCACAGCCAACACCACTGGAACAAATCTGTCTTCCGCACACTCAAACGTAGGTCACTGCTCACACTTTCACTTAGTGCTGTCTGCGGTTGTTCTTTACTCTACTTAAGCCTCAATAATCCTCAATTGAAACGACTTATCGAGCGAGCTTCTGAATCGCGACACTGCACTGCACTGGACTCTCTTCTGCGTCGGTCACACACTCGTCGTCTCACCCGCTCTTAATTTGTCTCTCCGCTCTGCATTCACCGCACACGCAAAAAGTAGACCGCTCGCCAAAATAAGAGTACCCCGTTACAATTAGTTAACTTTTGTGAATGTATTAACTAACATGAACTAACCACGAGGGATACATTTGTTACTGTATTTGTTCATCTTTGTTCATCAAACATTGGCCCGATTATCTTGTGGCGTGTGTGTGCCTTTAGCTGTGTCTCATTTCGAAGTGGTGATGTCATGGGGGCTGTTTGTTTTTAAAAATAGCCATAAAATACAGAACAATATGTAGGGTTTGATGTGTTGCCGGTGCAACGGCATTTCACAAAGATTCCAGGATACCTGCCGCTTGTAGGAAGGGTCAGCTCAGCACTGGTTGGATGAGGGATTATGTTTGTTAAACTACAAATCAACATTTTTTGTCAAATACACATTCGTTCCATGCATAACCTGAGATGTTTTTTTACACTAAACCCCATTCTCTGAACCAAATTCTCAATAGCCTAAACCAATTTGTCGAATAAATCACTCTTTCTGCAAAATATTAAACACGTTCAGGTGGTTAAAACACTGTTTGCAAATCTCATCATGCACTCTTTTTTCAAAACTCTACACATTCTCACTCACTAAAACACATTTCACACTGTGATGCACTTATGTTTCTATATGCTGCTAAACGCAGGCAGGCGAAAGGTAAACACAACTACAACACATTTGTCACCGTTTACACACAACGACTCAAAATTGTTCACACTTATTTCCAATGATGTGACCAAACCAACTGTACATAATACAAGACAGTTCAGAGTCCCACAATTTGCTCAAAATGTTGCACTGAATGTTGATTCCAACAATGGATGGAAACAATATAAGAGGGAGAGAATGAAGAGTATGTGTGTAAGAGGTGTTGAACAAGGAGGACGAGGAAGAGCAGGTGTGTATAGTGTTGTCAATGCTGACTATGCTTTAGGGTTTTCCCCTTTCCCTCAGACTCAGAGATGACAGTGTGTGTGATGTGAAGAAACTCCTCTGGCCGGACCAACATGAACACATGATGCTGAAGCAGAGTCAGTCTCTCTTACTGACCACGATTCTGCAGTTTGAACTCTTCCGACTGTACTTTACTGTTACATGCTTTTCATTGAGAGTTTTTTACTGTAACCTTTTTGGCTGTTGTAGTTGGATTGCTCTATTTTCACAGTATACTGTATACAGACATTTGATAGGCCTACTATTCAATATTCGGTGCAATACTATACTTGCAGTGGATACAGTATACAATTTATTCTTCACCTTATTATTGTATTGTCATTTGTTTATTTAGTTACAATATACTTTTTTTCTGAAACTGCATGCTTTGAATTCTGTGTTCTCCTTTTTTTTTTTTTTTTTTTTTGCTGTAAAAAATGAATGATCTGTAGTGTTTATGTATAATTTTGACTCGTGTGTGATCTGAGAGCGTTGTGTGATTTTGAGCACAGGTAAAATGGTTTTGAGGTAATTGTTTTATTTTGCCAGAAGAGTTAGAGGTTCTGTGAATGTGGTGTGAAAGTGTGGTTTTGATTTAAGGTTTTGAGAAAGTGAGTGATGGTTTCAAGGAATGTGCTTTAGCAATTCAGAAAAATTGTAATATATACATTCATTCCTTTGAGTTTTTATGGCCTTGTTTCAACTGGGCTGTCTAGTTTTTCCGGTTGACAAAGGTCAGAATGCTGTTGTTGATCCTTCTGGGTAGAGGGTGGCATGATGCTTCAGAGCAATCCAGGTCTAGCTCTAATAATTGGCACCATTTGAATAATAATAATATTAAAGCTGCAAGCAGCGATGAAAAGGGCCCTCGCACACGTGCTATTCCCACCCGGTGGCTTTAGGAAGACAGAGCACGGTGGGCAATGTGCTTTTAATTTGGTAAATATTGGTGTAATATGTAGTATATGACACTTATAAAACATGTCATGTCATGTCAACATGGCCTGACAATGGCAAAAACTGCACAAAAATTGGAGAGAAAGTTCAAAATGGCTGACTTCCTGTTGTATTTAGGGATACGCTCCAAGATACTTTTTTGTAGGTCTTGGGTCAATACATGCATGTACAGAATTTCATACACGTACGTGAAACGTAGCAGGAGGTGCACTCCGTTTAACTTTTATAGGTGGCGCTATCGACCCATTTTGCCCCGCCCAATTCTGAAACACATATCAGATGTAAACCAGTTCTGATGTGTGTGCAAATTTTCGTGAGTTTGCATGTTTAGGCCCTCAAAAATGCAATTCATTTTGGAGAATAATAATAATAATAATAATAAACAGAGCAATTCCAAGAGGGTCCTCTCACCATCTGTGCATGGGCCCTAAATATGTCATATAGGAATATTGATGTATAATATCTTTCACTATTCAGTTGTTGTGTCTCCCAGAATGCCTGATAAACATGCTTTAGGCCCAAGTCCTGGGGCCTCATTTATAACCGTTGCGTACGCACACCACTTCCGACGCATAAGTTGTAATTTATAAAAACAAACTTGACGGGAAAAATTGCACACCTGCACGGAAACTCTGACCCATGCGTACGAACGTTTTGGAGATGGAGCAGTTTGGCGACACCGATGGTGAGCTGGAGTTAAATGTCTTTTTGGTCACTTTTAGACAGAGAATCTAAAGAAAATTATAGATCTACAGAAAGACAATACAAATATAATTTCACAAACCAATCATCACTTGAAGCAAAAATTTATCCCTTCTTAAATGTCTGTGCCATGAGCGCGTTGGACCGTTTAGTGAAACTGACGATATGACGCAATCTTTATTATGAGCCCTAATCATAAATACAGTGCATGTTCACAATAACAGTTTAAATAACTATTTTTGGCCTTAGGGTGCATGTACACTTTTAGTAAGATATAAATGAGGAGGCCCCTGGTGTCCGACATGTAGGCCTACGACATCAATGCCCTGTTCTGTAACATATTCATAATCATATTTTGATTTGAAACCCCGTAACATATTCCTGATGTTAGTTTATGAAATACAATTTGAAAAGTAGTCCGATTTAATTTACAACATATTATCATATTTCCATTAGAGTGCAACATTTGATCTCTAAATGAATGTCAGTCATTTTAAAAGACCAATGAGGAGGAGTTGTTTTCATGGTGAAACCCCCAAACATGTGGTATATCTTGAAAGCCCTGACGGTGTTCTTCACAGTACACCCGGACTTAAATCTGGCGACGTGTCAGAGACATTCACAAAAAAAAAACAAAAAAAAAACGATTCCTGGGTCCCAGGAGGATATGGTTCAATGTTGTTTTAGCAAACAATTGTTTAACAGTTTTCCACTGAAACCACTTAATTTACTGAAGAATCCTGTGAGTTTAAGCTCGTTTTTATCCAAAACCAAAACACCAAAGGCAGTGCTTTTTTGTAGAATTTTATTTTTGAAATTATTTTATAAAATCATCGCTTTAATTAATTTATATAATTATAGGATTATACTTTTACTGACACACACCCTGACCCATCCAGCCACTTCGCCCCACCACGGCCAGAGAGAGATCTCACCAATGCTTGATGAAAAGCAGGAAACCGAGGAGTACGTGTGTGTGTGCGTGTCAGGGTGAATTCACTCATCATCAGTTCATCTCCAGTGAAATAACCACACAAACAGATCAACAGGTCAGGATGACGTGTGTGAGAGAATGTCATCCATCCCTCAAGGTTAAAACACACTTAAATGGCTCAGTTACTGTGCACATAAGCAGTAAAGGTGTGGGTCTATCTTCACAGCCTGTGGGTGTTTGGCACATAGCAGTTTGGACTGGTTAATCATGCTGTCATTTGAGTGGAAAATCCAATCACATAACTATTGGCTGCTGTATTGTACTGGAAACAACTGCAGAAGTTTTAAGGAGGAAGCAGTTTTGTTCAACAGGGAGACAACGAGTCGCATCCACTAACACGCATTTCACTAAATCAAAAACACATACTGAAGTTACTTTGTCAGAACACGCCGTCTTCATGTCTTGTGCTAGATTATGTTTCCCTGTCGAGTTTTTTGTTTTTTTGGCCCTCGCTTTATGCTGCGTACAGACATTAAGCATCGAGTCCTGCATTGTGTGCAGCCTTCAGGTTACCTAAGGCAGCAAGGAGGAGAGCAGGCTGAAAGGTCTCTGAAATTAAACAGATATATCCAGAATGATATACTGACTCTACTGTTCGTACAGGCGAAAAAAAAAAAAAAAAAAATATATATATATATATACATACACACACACACACACACACACACACATACACTGATCGGGAAAAAATAAATAAATAAAAAATATTTGGTGTTAAAAAAATGTTTGGATTTAAATAGGCAAATGCTTAGTCTATGATCTATGACTGGATTATTATTGCACTGATTATGTTTCTATCATGTTATATGTTTGGCAACAGTTCTTCTAACCCTAATTGATGGAGTGAGTAGCTTTTAATTTCTTTAACAACCATGTAGGAAGACACATCATGGCCATATTGATGGAATAACATCACAACATGTATTTCCATCAAGAGGTGCATTCATTTTTAGTCAAGATATTGTATTGTCAATGCAAGAGTCCAGCACTGTGTTCTTACAGAGTTTGAGCCTGATGAATCTTCACATTGTCATCCTGGAATATGACCATCTTCCTACATGGCTGTTTAAGAAATGAAAAGCTACTCACTCCGTCAATTAGCATACAACATTATAATCACCGCAATAATGATTCAATTATAGACCCTTTAGCGTTTGCCTGTTTAAATCTGTTTAAACGTTTACTTACACACACACACACACACACACACACACACACACACACACACACATATGTATATATATACAGTCGTGCCCAGAATTAATCATATCCCTGCTAAATATGATAAAAAAAATTATAAAATAAATGTTTTTCTCCAAAACACGTTGGCCACAATTATTCATACCCCTAGAATTTTTTTTATGAATAAAATGTCCATGAAGTATATTCCCATTAATATTTACCTTTTTTTTTTTAGCACACTAGGGTGACTAGGAACATGAAATTGTCCAGTCATGACTTCTTGTTTCACAGGAGTTTAAATATGAAGAAGCACAAAGGCCAAATTTCCAGAATCATCATCACATCATCACAATGAATAAAACCAAAGAACATGGTTCTGATGTGCATCAAAAGATTGTTGAGCTTCACAAAATAGAAAGTGGATGTAAGAAAATAGCTAAAGAACTGAAAATTCCCATTTTGACCATCAGGACAATAAACTAAAGATGTTACGATTCTGCCAGGAAGAGGATGCGAGTCTATGTTTTCTTAATGGACGGTGAAGATGAAAGTTTGAGTGGCCAAAGACTTTTCAAGGATCACAGATGGAGAATTGCAGAGATTAGTTGAGTCTTGGGGGTCAGAAAGCCTAAAAAAAAAAATCTAACAATCCCTACATCCCCACATGTTGTTTGAGAGGGTTTCAAGAAAAATGCTCCTCGCTCCTCCAAAAACAAACTCTAGCATATTCAGTGGTCAGACACGACTGAATCTTCAAATGGCACAGGGTTCTGTGGTCAAATGAGACTAAAAAAAAAGGGCTTTTAGGCAGTAAGCATTCTAGATGGGTTTGGTGGACATGAGGATAAAAAGTACCACATGTGTACAATTTAATATACCATTGGATCTTTAATGTTGGGGGCCTATTTTTCTGCAGGAGGTCCTGGACTTCTTATTTAGATACATGGCATTGTGGATTCTATCAAATATCAACAGATAAAAAATCAAAACCTGACGGCTTCTGATAGAAATCATATGATGGGCCGTGGTTGGATCTTCCATTAGGACAACGATCCAAAACAAACATCAAAATCAACAAAAAAATGTGTTCGGGAGCACAAAATGAAGCTTCCGCCATGAGCTTCCCAGACCCTGACCTGAACCATATAGAAAATTAGTGGTCTGAACTGAAGAGAAGAAGCACCAGCATGGATCTGGGAATCTGAAGGATCTGGAGAGAGTCTGTTTGGAGGAATGGTCTCTGATCTCTTGTCAGGTGTTCTCCAAACTTATCAGGCATTATAGAAGACTAAGAGCAGTTATCTTGGCAAAAGGAGATTGCAAAAAGGTATTTAATAAAAGGCTATGAATAATTGTGGCCAACGTGTTTTGGAGAAACACATTTATTTTATAATGTGATTTCCCCCCTACTTTCAATTCTTTTACTTAAACGAAAAGTTAGGATTTTGCCAATTTTTTGAATGAAAGATCAAGAGGATAAACAATGCGGATTATTTTTTACAGCCATTTTTTTATCATATTTACCAGGGGAATGATTAATTCTGGGCACGACTGTATATATATATATATATATATATATATATATTAGTGCTGGGCAACGAATAATCGCACAATAAAATAAGTTTGTGTTTAAATAATATACCTGTCTGTAGTGTATATACATATTTTGTATATATAAATACACACTCATGCATGTATATATTTAAGAAAAATGTTAATATAATCAAATATTTCACTTATAATCAAACATCACTTAATATATCAAATATTTATGTTTATATATAATATTAATTCTGTATAAATATACATAAACTATATGCATGCAAATATTTCTTAAATATATACATGCATTGGGTGTGTATTTATATATACAAAATAGTAATAAATTATGTAAACACAAACTTTTATTTTGGATGTGATTAATCGTTGCCTAGTCCTGATATATATACATATATATATATATATATATATAATACTAATTAGTGTTAACTTCATGGAATAATATAAATCAGGCAAACTTTGGAAAATTGTGCTAATACAAAGCTTCTACAAATTTCTTATTAGGGTGAATTTCACAAAAACAAGTCATATTTTACTCCAGAATAAAAACGAAACAAACAACTAAATAAAAAGAAATACGATTCTGCATAAAGAAAATTAAGCCTATGCTGGCTGGCCCATTTCTTTGCAGTATTATTTTCTTAACAATTAAGTACAATTCCCCCCTAAAATACACCTCTAATTCTCATAACCGTTACCATAATTCTCCACCATAAGTGAAAACAACACTTGTAAAATACTACTGTACGAATGCGGTGGTTCAGAAAAAAATCATTTGAGACCAAAAAAGGATGATTTTCAATGCTGTATTTTTTTTTTCAGTGCAATAATGAGAATCTTATTTTCTCGAAGCGTAATATAATGTCTCATTTGGATTTTGGGGTGAAATATGACCCATTCAATCCTTTGTGACATTCACCCAGTAGTAACACTTTAGTTTGGCCATGGTATGTGTACTGTACACACCATCATACATTTCATGTACAATGAATTAACAAAAATAAATCAAAACCATTTCTAATGACTGTCAGCGTAGCAAAATATTAAATAATTCTCCATTTCAAATGAATTAAAAACTTAACAGGTTACAATAATGTAAAGGAAACCTGGACAGAGGAAAAAATATATACACAAACATAATCATACAGTATGTGCATGAACTTTGCCAAGTAGAGATTCATGGTTCTTGCAAAACATGTTGAAGCCAGGAGTGCCCTCTCCTGGTTTTACTTTCAACAGCAGCATTTTTGAACAGCGTAGGCTGACTTCTTAGGGGTAAACCCACAAGGCATTTCCTGTCAGAGGACTCAATATAGGGACTTAACAGCGACTAGAAGTTCTGATACAAATTCACAACTTAAAACCCATTCAACTGGAAAAGTCTTACATAGATCTATAGTTTCACAATTCAAAATATATACTATTTACGTCCAGTGTAACATTTTTTTTTTCTTCATTTGTTCAAGTTTGAGAAGTTCCAACTTACTCAATTCAATTCCAGAGTGAAGTCTCTGCTAAACTTTCACAGTTCACGCTGCATGGTTATTTTAAAGTTAACAAACATTGATACTGAATGGATTTCTCTGGTTAAACACCTTTTTTTTTCTGTCCTTGATAAAGTAGAGCTACTGAGGGATAAGAAATGCACTGCAACATCACATGACCAAAACAAGTGCCAACTGAGAGAGGAAGTAGGAAACGTTAAACAAAATAAATCAAGGGTGAAAAAGAAGCAGAGATAGAAGGAGCAATAGAGGTGTAGTGCAAAACTGAAGCACGGCCGTGTTCCTGGTCTATCGATACACGAGGTGGGATATGGTGCTGGATTTGAAATTGAGCTGATGATTGGGCACAAAGTTATGATGAGGATTTTTGCGGGTGCACACATCACTGCCGTAAAGGCTCATGCACATGTCACATGACACCTTGGAGCAGTTCACACAGGTGTGGGAGGCCCCGGGCTTGTTGCAAAAGCCGCAGCGGGAGCCGCCCAAACTCATCCGCTCCCCACCGACGCTGCCGCCGCCACTGTTGACGGAGCCGACCGCCGATCCCACGGGTTTACTGGGAAACAGCTTGCCGCTCATCACGGCTTTGTCCAGCAACAGCGAGTGGGACTGAGCATGGGGGAGTGGGTGAGGGTGAGTGTGGGAGTGGGCGTTGGAGTAGACGGACAGCTTCTCCTTGATGGGCATGTATCCGTCCAGAGGGCGGGAAGTTTTAGTGTAATCCTGGAAGCCGCAACAGGGCGTCGGTTCCACCGCGTGGCAGGACGAACACAAGATCATGTCGCACCGTTGGCAGGAGGAGAGCGAAGGGCAGCCCAATCCGCAGCCCTGGCACTTCATCATGTGCCCCTTCAGAACCCAACTGTCCCGGGCTTCTCGCGGCTCCCGGCTCGGCGGTCTGGAAGGGGTCTGGAGGCCACCCAAACCTCGCTCAGTGTACAAGTCCACCTCATCGAGGGAGGACAAGTGGTAGGAGTATGGCTCGGACGGGGGCGACTGGATGGGAAAGAAGTCCGCCACTGGGCTGTACGAGGGCGGAGCCGCCACGGGGTAAAGCGAGGGACTCGGTCGGAGGATTTCATCCTTCATGTCTTCCTCCGTGTCGACGAATAACGGCTCTTTGCGGAGGCTGAGCGAAGCCTTTAACACGGGCTTGCTGGCTTGGTGCCAGTGTCCAGCGCTGTCCGTTACATCCACTGATTTGGAGGGTCGACCGCTTCGCCTAAGATGGGCACGGTCGATATCCAAGGGCCGCACCGACAGGCGGGACAAGTCTCCGGTGAGGCTGTCCCGTCGGCGGAGGGCGTCAGCACACCCTGCTGCATCTTCTCTGGTGTTCCTCCTCACATCCACGGCCTCCAGCTCCGAGGCGAAGCCCCGGGACATGGACACCACCTCGCTGAGTAACCGGCATTCAGCCTGTGCGAGAAGCAGCTCAAAGGAAAGCTGCCGAAGGTGGGAGGCTCCGCCCGGATGGTCCCGTACGTGGTACTGCGATTCTTGGTCTCTTGTATAGCCCATGGAGCGCAGAAGTGAACGCAAGTCCGCGTCGCATATCACCGACTGCAACTGGTACACGTATGGCCCTGTGAAGGTCTGTAAAGGTGAAAGAAAGGTCATTAAATGGTCAAAGGGAATTATGACATTCAAACTGTCTGATTTCTTTCACGTACACAACCAAGAAAATGTTAAGGTAAGGTATTAACAAAAGGCTCAATAATAACCCTACAACCATATCTCCTCACACAACTCATTTCATCTGATATATGGTAGTTCACCCAAAAAGAAACATCTTTCCTTTTGTGCCCCACAGAACTCAAGAACTGCAAAATTAGTTGGGGATTTTTTGGCCTTTTTTGGAGAATCCTTCGTTCTCTCGACTCACCTTAATGCAACGGAACTCCTTCTTCCACGGAAAGAGCAACAAGTTGGTACAGATGGTTTCCAGCGTCGCAAAGGCTGTCTCCAATGTCCGCAAGCTTGCGCCTCTCTGAGTTCTCAGTGAGTTCTCCGCTACGTCGTAGAACCGAACCATGCGAAAACGCTGCCCGGGGTCAGGCTGGTATGAGCCTAGCAGTGCCGTTGCAGTGGAAATCAGTGCTTCCTCAGTCTTAGCCCCTGGCTTATCTCCTCCTTCACCAGATCCCTCCTCGAGCCGGTTCTCCAGAGATGCCACATACCTGCGGAACAGATCTTCACGCAACTTGGCATCCATTGGTGGCAGTGGGTTGCGTAGCTGGCACCCGCTTATCCCACAATCCAGGAGTTTCTTTAAATGGGACCCCTTGCCATCTCAAGGTCTCTCTCCCACTGGACACCGAAAGACCTGGGACAACGGTGCAGTACAGTGGGGAAAATCAGCAAGTTGCGATCATCCTCCAAAGGAGTGATATGGAATAATGAAAGTGAAGAGGTGTGCGGTTTAATTTGGGCGTACACCTTGCCCAGGGCTCTTTCCTGCGGTTATAGGCATCTCTGGGTGCCTCATGAACCAAAACACCTCAAAGGAAGCAACATGACATGAGAAGGTGGTTGAACTGGGGGCTGAATGGAGACTCCTCACCTTTTTAAGCCCTAACGGTCAGGTTTTCCCTCTGCAGTAGGATGAAGGTCAGGGCTTGCAGAGAGGAGAATACGTTAAAAAACACCATGTCCAAAGCTGCAATGAGAGAAGAACAAATCCGTTTGAATAACACCACTCTGTGTAATAAGCGGAGACTTGCCTCAGTCTATTGACCTGCAATCACAGAGCTAATTAAAAATGCATGCATGCATCACAGAAAGGCCAAAGCAGACCATGAGAATGAACATTACATATTTGTGATGTGGTCTAAATTATAGTAGACTCTAAGCTGTTTTTAAAAATTTTCTGAGCTTTTGAGAATGGAAATGTGTGTAATTATGTTGAATGAATTTAAATTTGGGTTAGCCTAAACGGAGTAAAATGTTTGAAAGTTAGCATGGGCAGTTAGCTTCTGGAAGCTCCATGGTAGATGCCATAACACCATTTTAGGTACACAAATAATCCTCCTACTCTAAAAGACATTAAAATGTAGTCTTTTTAGTTTTGGTTTTTTTTGCAGGCAACATATACACTACAAATATTCCATTATAATAGTGCCACTGTTTTTTGGAATGGCATTTAAATGAAATGAAATGCCCTTTCACATGTACAATGAGATTAAAAGCAACTTCTTTTCCAGTATCAACATGTAGAGAAAGACAACAACATAGAATTAAATAACCACCTAAATTCAAATAATCAAACAGTAGTGCAAAAGGAGAGGTAGATGTTATCAATATTATGAAAATATAAAATATTAAAATAAAATGTATTAACGCAAAATGGACTAAACTTTTGCCTTTGTTATATCAGCTCATGTAACCAACAGAACCAGAAGTGAAGGGTTTCGGACTGTGGTTCCATCAGCCAATCAGCATTTACAGCTCAGGTGATTGACTCATAAACGTCTGTGTCCAAGGATAGCAGCATGCAGAATACTTCCTGAGTTTATTGAGAATCTGAGATGAATGGGAATTCAAATGGAGAGCTTTCTCAAGGTAATATATAGATCCTGAAATCTTCAGCAAATTAGTTGTGGTTTTTTTTTTTTTTTTTTTAGAAACAAACTGGTCAGAACAGGGGACAATTTTTGAATTGTCAATATTGTGAATGACAGGAATTTGGAACTTTCCACAAAGCTCCGTGTATATAATCATGTATATACAGGATCTCAAACTACTATCTTTCTAGTTATGATTGTGGACTGTGTACAATAAGGCCACACAAACCACTTCACTCCTCACATAGAATTCCCAGCATTTACCTTCAATGAAAACTAACGAGACTGTCATTCAAGCTACCTAGTACATACAGTACACTTAACAGTAAGTTATCTAATCTATCTATCTTTAGCATGTGTCATCACTACCATCAGGATATTATCCTAACATAATCACATCATACTGAACATAGAAAACGTAACAAAAACAAACAACGGGTTACAGAGAACATTGAAGTATCCACAAATGATTATTTCTGCCTACATTGCATTGCTACAGTGATAAACAGTGACGTGTGTTAGCAACACAGCTAATATGAGTCTCGTTTACTTAGTAAATCAATCTGTCAAAGCACCAGACAGTTCGATCTGATCTCTGAACAAGTGTTTATTACAGGAATAGACGTTAATATTGTCGTTACTGTACACTTAACTCGTTTCTATAGCTGATATCAGATGCAGTTAGCACACCACTGCTAACATTAGCGCAGTTGCAGGGCCCTGTAAACCCACAGACCACACAATTTAACCACACACCATCCTTCATTTACTTTTAAATTACCTCAATATGAACAAAACTTGATTGTAAACATGCCCATTGAGTGTCGTGCGGTGCTGGGCACCATTAATGAGCAGCCCTCCTCCCCATCATCCAGCGCCTCTTACCTTCATGTTCCGCTGGAAATCCCCATCGCCAGACTGCGCATGCGCTACACTGCCTCCTCTGCGCGCTCCCGAGGTTGCAGGCTGCAGATAGGAATAGCGTTGGAATCTCCGATTCATTCAGCGAGTCGGTTCGGCTATATGATTCAGTTCATTGGAGTCGTCGCTCAAAATCCCACTAGTCCCTGCGCTGCATTCAACGTTTTTATTTTGTACTTTAATGTTTGCTGAAACACCGAGTCATTTTCATTTAGCGTATGATTGTAATTGTACAAATATTTATGTGTTCCTGTCATTAAAGTTGGCACATTTTTCTGTCAAATGTCACGTTGTTTACGTTTTTCACCCATCAGTTTCACTCTAAAAAGTTTCAACCGTAGGCGTAGACATAAAAAATACGTATGCATTATTGTCTATGGCAGTGTTTCTGGAGGCACAACAACACTACTAACTCTTTCTAATCGATCACACACCTAAAACAACTCATCAGCTCGTTAGTAGAGACTCCAAGACCAGAAATATGGGTCAGAAAAGGGAGATATCCAAACTGTGCACTGTTGGTGTGACAAGGAGCAGGGAAACACTGGTCTGGATTCAACTAACGTTACGTCCTCGAGTAGAAAAATTCATGATTTTCATATTCACGCCTTCCGAATCAATTAAAAGAACCGGTTCAGGTGAGTTGTTTATGAATCGGATGCCACTAGCAGCAATATCACGCGTCATAACTCGTGATTAAAAGAGGACACACGCGCACACTACATTATAAACCATCTTTCACTCATTTGGGTAACCTCTGCGGCTTTTTCAAACCTGTCACTAGTCAAACAGGTCTGTATTATTTCTCATGCGTGTGCATGAGATCAGCTGAGTTTGTGCTCCTCCCACCCGACAGTGAATCTCACCGGACTGGAGTTCTAGAACACGGAAACAGGGCAGCAGACATGGCAATGCTCAAAACATTCACTGAAACTGATGTGAACGATGCTGAAGATAATGAATTCACATGTCCTGTGTGTTTGGAGATATTTATCAGTCCGATGACCACACAGTGCGGACATACGTGAGTATCCATGAGGTCTAGTTCCTTACCGCAGGAACTTCTCGATTGACATGTGTAACTAATGTTCATTTCGTTATCACGTCAAACCGACACACAGCCTTCTTGTCATGTTGTTGAAATTTAATATGATTGTGCCCAATAATGATCAATAAATGTAGTTGTGATATGAGTTTCCCAGAAGACAGAAATTGGTTACTTTCAGTTTTGTTTCTTGTGCAGAAAACTTTGCACTGCAGTGTGGGATTGTGGGACTTGTAGTGCTATTTTAATTATGGTTTGATCAAACTACAACACCCCACAGTGACCTATGAAACGGGGTCTTTTCTGTTTTGATGAGGTTTAAAGGTGCCATCTGGGATAAATAAATCAAATCATACACCATATTCCATACCAGATGGCGGCAGTATACCTCGGACACAACACGGGCGAGCGGGTCTCCCTCGCGCATATTAATCAGTAAAACTAATAGTAAAAGGTTGGAAGACCGCAGTTTCACGTGGACCATTTGGAGATTTTCAGAGATTAGAGACTAAACGAACAACATCTCAATACTAAATTATGAAGGCCGTCTCATAGACAAGCCGGTGCATTTCGACGATATGGAAAAATTAAAGCCCAGGCATTTTTAGTTTATGGTATTCGTTTTGTTCATGTTACATTTTTATCATTAGTTTGAATTTGACAGACAGCATTCCCTGATGTGGACCAAGCTAGCGTCTTTCAGAGCTGCCAACTCTCACAAATTGACCGTGAGACACACAACTTTTCACACACTCTCACGCCACATCCATTTTGTCATGCACAGAAAAGGACACAGAGACCGATCTCAGCTCTCAGATTCTGTTCATTTTATTACGCAATTCAAACAATAAATGCAGTTTTGGCGCTTGCAAATGTTAGACGACAGATCCCTAGCGCACGTGAACCGATTATCTCTACTAGCTAATGGTAAAAGAACACGAACACTGTTGAAAGATATGTTACAACTTACCAGAATGTATTCCTCATGCATAATATCGACCAATCATAACTCATCCCTGAACTGAAATTTAGTAGCGGGCTGTATTTCCACACGACATCACGACATGACATCAGGTTCAAGTACACAGAAGCCGGCGCGAGCGCGACTTACTCGTGTTACTGCAGTTTGGCTGGTGGTAACGTTGCCCGTCCGCATACCGCCTCCCATGGCCGAAACTGGTATTACGACACCTGCCGGGCCGGGGCTAATAATTTAGCATGCTAATTTAGGTTATATCTCGGCAGCACTATAACTTGCCAGTTTTTTAATGACATCATTGCACTTATTTCTTCTCATTCTTTTGATGTGTGTAGCTCATTTTTTTGATATTTTTACCTCAATTATTCCATATGGCACCTTTAAAAAAAAGTACTTTTCATTTAAGGGTCATACATTACCGACAATCATAACAAAACACCAGCAAAAGGGATAAAATTACACTCCCTCAATTACAAATATATAGGGAGAATTAAGGTTGATTGGGATAGTTTTTTCATTTTCTGGCTTGTGTAAGGTTTCTTACCGTCAATTAAAACATCAGCCCAACACATGATACATTTCTGTAATCTGAAGATGTTAACTATCCATTTGAACTGGAAACGGGTTTATATTATAGATGCATGAAGTTACATTTCTTTTACATGTTTTAAATACACCGTATCCCTTTGGTCTGGTCAGATTCTGCGAGAGCTGTCTCCGGGAGTGCTTGCGGCCTCAGAAACCTGTGTGTGCAGTCTGCAGGTCTGATCTGCACAAGTGGGATAAAGCAGAGCGTTTACAAGACTTGATGCAGAGATCGGTCGGGAGGTGCAAAGGCTGTACAAAAGATGTGAGTTAAACGTTTAGATGGCATTACTAATTCAGTTATAAGTGCTTATTCTGGACAAAAAACACCCACTTCCTCAGGACGACATTGTTAAACACAGTATAGGGGCATGTTTATCTGAAATAGATTATAGTGCTATAGTTGACTAATAGATAATAGGAAAAAAAGGCATTGAATGGTTAGTGAAAAACAAGTTAGTGACCACAAGTAGGGTTGCAATATTGACAACACATATATCTTGTTGTGCATTTTTCTTTAATTAAATGAAAAATGTAGCTGAGTGTGTTTTTGTGCGAGTGCCTGTTGTGGACCGCTGAAGATTTACATAGCAATTTACACGAGTTGCTATCTTGAGGCCACGAGTTGCTATCTTGAGGCCACGAGTTGCTATCTTGAGGCCACAAAATAGTTTTTTTTTTTTTTTTTTTTTGCCAAAGTGGGATTAGGGGGGCTCCGTACAAAAGTGCATTTTCGTTTTTCGGCCGAAAGACTTATCACCGAAACAATACGGCCGAAATGTTGTGATGACGCAAACAGAAACCGTGACCTGCACGTGCTTGTCTGAAGCAACATGTCTACGGTGTCGACGTATTTCAGTTAATCTGAACCAGCGAGGAGACGAAAGCCTTGTTTATCCACCTATATCTGCTCTAAACAATGCGCGCCGCCATGACGACGACTCCAGATGTGAGCGGGTCAAGTATAAACTGTCTGTGGAGACTCGCACTGCGGAGGCAGGCGAAAGTATGCACGAGTCTCCACAGACAGCGCGCGCACCGCTCCAAACGGTCGAGGCTTTTATACTTGACCCACTCGCCGTTGTACTATTCCTTGAAACGACAAGGGACGATTCAAGTAACTGTCCTCAACACATTAGAAAAGGAGTGGGAAGAATGAATTAATTCAACATCAATGCATCTCTCTGTGTGCACGCACACACACACACACACACACACACACGACATAACTTACCAATGGCAAGATGTAACCTATGCCCAAAACATTGGAGTCTCATCCATTCATTAAGCCGCGCAGCCAGCACCATATTGTCCGTCGTGATGCAGACGTGATTCTCCTTGTGGGCGACGTGATTCTCCCAGCAGGCAAGCCCTTCTCTCAGGCCGGCTGCAATATTTTCCCCTGTGTGGTCGTCTAGGAAGTAGGTAGTTTGTAGGCAGCGAGCTCTGAGGTTGAAATCTTTATCGATAAAATGGACTGTAAGACTCTAGTAAGGCTCAGCTGTGCGGCTTGACCACATATCAGTAGTGCTAGCAAAAAACTCAACCGCTTTAAGCTCCGCGGCGACTTTATCTTCGCACTTTTTGCACATCTCCGGTATGGCAGTCTGACTAAAGTGTGTATGGGAGGGTATACTGTACCGTTTATCAAGCGTATTTATCAATGACGCGTACCCAGGGTTGGTCACTGTGCTGATAGGCATCATATCTTTGGCAATGAACTCGGTAATTGCCCGTGTAATTTCCCCTTGCCGTTTTGAATTACGTTCGTACGGAGTGACACTTTCGAACAATTCGGTCAGCCTACCTGTCTTGAGGTAGGCTTGTCTGGCGCTCTGCATTTTGGACATACAACTGTCATGTATTGATTTGTGGTATTTTTTTAAAATGCTGGAACAAGTTTGTAGTGTTACCCCGTGAAGTAGCAACGGGAGCACGGCATGCTCTGCACAACACCTGACGTTGCGCAACATCATCTTTTTTGAAACCAAAATAGTTCCACACCACCGACGTACTGCTCCTCTTTGAGATTAAAGTCTCAGCTGTGTCCGTTTCTGACCGTTCCGTCGAGCTAGACGCCATTGCTGAACAGGGTAAAGGGCAGCACGAGCACGAAAAGTTCAGGCAGCCGAGTTCTACACGCTTAAGCTCGCGTCACCGTGTAATCGCGCAAGTTGCGATTAGAATCGTGTTTTCTCGTATCGCGATATTATCGCAAATGCAATTAATCGTTCAGCCCTAGTTCCCAGTTCCTGCGGTGCAAAGACGGCATAAAGTGTGTACTTTTCCGTTATTAGTTTTAGGAACTATGAAAAGGTTCCTCCGGTCGAAAGCCCGTAATGTTTCGGTGAGTGTAGCCCACAAACACAACATGAGGTGTACATCACACAGGCAGTGTTAGCTAGGACGACCCTGGCTAACTGGTTGAAACACACTAGGGTCTGTGTGAGAGTCTTAGAAGAGGGCCAGTTCAAATCAAAGGTAATTTCCCAGTTAAAGTCCCCCCGTACTCAATCATTTTATCACGTTTTTATTTATTTTTTATTTTATACCTTAAAACACGTCTTTGATCGCCAAAATGACAAACATGTTTCTTCTTGCCTTGAAATATCTTGAATGTAACTCGACACCCTTGCCTCATTTAGTATATGCGGTGCTATGAATATGCAAATGAGCCCCGCCTTCACTCACTCACTCACTCAGAGATCCACTGGTTGATGATCACACGTTGATCTGATTGGTTACAAGGTCGTTTGTGATGTCAGAAACACCAGCGATTTCAAACCGTGTTTTTGGTTCACTGCAGTTTTAAGGAGAAAATCTCGACTTATGAATTTACACATGATTTGATTTAAAGACTTTTAAAAACACCACATAGACACATAAACAACATTAAAAGCTGTATTTCCACCACATGGGGTTTTTAACAGTGGCCGTCGATTCGCACACAGCACTGACTTCGTAAATATGAAAAACAGTGAAAAGGTCCTCCGACCCGGCTCTACAGGGGTGTTGGAGAAACTGTAATAATAGCATTTGCCTTATTGGTAGCCAATCGCTGACATATCTGTTGATGTCTTCAATGACATAAGGTTTATTCAGCTTCAGACGTTAGTCAGGATCCAGAGTCTTTTTTCATTTCTAAGTTTTCATATATTATTAAGTTAACCCAGTACCTTTTAAGCACGTTTGGATTGGTGTCGGGCTGATCGAAACTTCTGCACCCTGATTTGTGTACATGCAATCTGATGTGAGCTTTCGATTTCCACCAGTGTTCAGTTCAGTGCATCTGTGTGTGTAAAGCCAGGCTGTGGACAGACTGTGTGGTTGACCGTCAGCTTGCTGTGTGAATCCAAGATGTTACTAGTTAAAATGTGTTTCTACTATCCAGGTTCTTTTGTCTGACATGAGAAGCCACACAGGAATTTGCTCCAAATATCAAGACTATATCAAGGATGGTATGAAGTCCATTTCAAAGACCCAGCCCTCCATTGTCAGGTAATATAACATTCTTCAGCATTTCGTACTGTATGTGTTTTTGTTGTTGTTGTTTTTTCAATTAGGATATAATATATGTATGTATGCATGTACACTCACCCAAAAGATTATTAGGAACACCAGTTTAATTTCACATTAAGGCAATTATCTAATCAACCAATCAGTGTTGTAGTCGAGACCACCTCACTCGAGTCCGAGTCGACACCGAGACCAGAGACAGTCGAGTCCGAGTCGAGACCGAGACCAGTGAGGGTTAATTACCTAATTTACTTTTATTTACTTAGAGAAATCCTTTTTTTTTTTGTTTTTTACTGAATTTACTTAGAGTTTAAAAAATATGATCAGTTTAGGGTAAAACGGACACATAGTAGGTGGTGTTAAAAGTAATTTTATTACAATTTGTCATGCGCAGTTGCGCACTAGAAAATCACCAATCACTGGGCGTGTCAATCAATTTCATCAAATAAAGGCTTAAGCCTTGAACAATACAAAAATGTGTGAAAAACAGTCTCTCTCTGGAAACAAAAGGGACATTCTTTGCCAACATCTGGATTGAAAACAGAAATAAAAGCATTTACAGCAATAATGCCATGCAAAATCCCCCATTGTAGATCTCCATCTCTTTTAGCTAACGGTGGCTTGTACAACGCTCTCCACTCTGGCCTGACTCTGTCATTCATCTGAAACACAGTACGCCATGGCGTGTCAACTCTTTCATGTAGTCCTTTTTTGCTAAAAACCTTTACACAAGCTTTATACAATTTTTTCCCTTTACTTTCATGCAACTCCATGTCTAGCTTTTAAGATTCTAAAAACACTCCTGTACATTCACCTAACTTTGGTGAAAGAAGCAAATTCGGAAATGTGTCTCTCCTATCAGAGATAAACTCTCCTTTACAATAACCTTGAAGCATTTTTGCTTCTTCCGTTGTAAAAGCAGATTGTAGTTTATGTAATACTTGTGCAACAATTCGCATGGACCTAACTCCCAACAAAACAGCTAAATCTTCAACTTTTTCAAAACCTGAGCCAACCACATTGATTCAACACCCAAGTGTTGTGATCTTAGATTTGATAAAATTTGCAGACATTGTCCCACATGCTTCTAAAATGTCCAAACGTGACCCATAAATCAGAGGTTCTTTCAACAGCCAAAACAAGGAGGAAGTAGACTCAATTCTTTTAACATGAAAAACGTCCCACACTTTAAAAAGATTCTTGTAGAACTCCGGCATTCTGGATGTGTTGAGTTTACTGGGATTTAACAAGAACAACGACTTGTCCAAACACAGTCCTTCAGCAGTCTTTAGAATCGTACTGGCCACAGGTCTCCAGCTTAAGTCCTCTGGACCAGTGAGAAATCGCTGCACAAATTGTAGCCGAAAAGCTGCAATCCTACTCTGCAAGTGTACAAGTCCTTGTCCTCCTTCTTCTTTTGGTACATATAAAACATTATGAGGTATCCAATGCATTTTTTCCCAAAAGAAATCTACCAAAAGAGACTGCATTTTTTGCAAGTAACCCTGCAGGTGGATCAATACAAGCCAGTCGATGCCATAGGGAAGAGGCCACCAAATTATTAATAATCAAAGTACGTCCCCTATATGATAAACTTTTTACAATCCATTTCCATTTCAACAGACGACCTTTCATTTTTTCAATTATTGCCTCCCAGTTTTTTTGAACAATCGTTTCATCTCCTAAAAACACTCCTAAATATCTCAAGCCATCTTTTTTCCAACTTAACCCATTTGGGAGTGTTGGTACCCCTCTTTCCCATTTTCCTATTAACACTGCTTCACTTTTTCCCCAATTAATTCTTGCTGAAGAAATGGTTCCAAAATCTCTCAATGTTTTTACTAATAAATCCACATCATTTTGTTTGTTAAGTATAATGACAACATCATCAGCGTATGCTGATAAACAAAGTGCTGTTACAGGCTTGTAAAGATACCCCTTCTAAAACTCTTCTCAATTTATTTAAAAGTGGTTCTATAGACCCCTTTTGCGCCGACGTCACAGGTACGTCACGGCGCTAGCTGGAGGCAAAACAAGTGAAAACTGGAGGCGGCCAATGCAAAACAGCAAAGATTCGGCTACATAATAAGGAGCTTAAAATTATTGTTACTATTATTAAATGTCATCTTGTTGTGTTGTTTGGTGTAAGAATTGATGAAAAATGAATATGCTGTATCTGGAACTTTTATTTCTAGAAAATATTCACATCATTAAAATCGCACTGTAATTTCACTCTTTACATTGTCGTGGTCTCGGCGCTGGCTCGGCAGAATTGCGGATCATACACACAAGTCTTGTACAGGACCATATAGGCATCTAAAGATTTATATGCCTCAGTTTCTCTTTACGATCGTTTTCTCTATAAGGTAGGTGTAGAAGTCAGACCACTCAACCGAGGTAACGTACGTTAATCCTGTCAGATCGTCCATGAGTGAGCGTGTAGGCGGCTACAGGTCGGCCAATCTGGTTCCGTCCGTTAAAAATAACTTTTGGAAATAACAATCGCGGTCCTGGACACTGAGTAACCTTACACATTAAGATAATATCGGATTTTCTCCAGTCATTGTTAAAAAACAAGCTAACAATCCTTGCTAACTAGCGTTAGTGAAGTGGCCAGATGGAACTTTTTGCCTCCACCTAAGCTCCGCCCACAAAAAAACGTCACCATGTTTACCAACTGTAAAAGGGTCTATTGCCAACGTGTACAGTATTCCTGACAGAGAACACCCCTGTCTTACTCCACGACACACTCTAAAAGGAGCGCATAAGCCACCGTTAACTTTCAGTAGACTCTCAATGTCATTGTAAAGAATTTTAATATAACCTATAAAATCAGAACTAAAACCAAATGCTTGCAAAGTTTTCCACAGATAGGCGTGTTCTAGATGATCGAACGCTTTTTCCTGATCTAAGGAAATCAAACCCATATCTACACCCACTATTTTTGAAACATCAAATACATCTCTCATTAAATGGATATTATCAAAAATGTATCTTCCTGGTACACAATAGGACTGACCAGAGTGGATTACCTCCTCCAAAACTTTTCCCAGTCCAGTAGCTAAAACTTTTGAGAGCAATTTATAGTCATAGAACAACAAGGATACAGGTCGCCAGTTCTTTATGTCTCTCACATCACCTTTTTTCGGCAGAAGAGTAAGGACCGCTCTTCTAGACTGCCACTGAGAACCGCCAGCAGATCCTCCCCTATCTCAGGCCAAAAGGCTTTATAGACCAACGCCACTTTTGCGTTATCGAAGGGTAACGCCCCCTTTTGGGGGAAAACACCTCTATACTGTCTATGGTAAAACAAACGGATTCCCATGAGAACAGAACTCGCACTAGATCTGCAAAGTTTCTTGATAGCAAAAATGGCACAAACTTAAAGAAGCTAACGTTACTGAATACGGGGTTACAGAGGTGTCCCTTTGAAATGGTCGAAAACTGGATTAATGACCCCACACAGCGGCCAAATATGGACTATTCAGACATCTAACGTTACCACTATCTCGTGGAATCGCCAAGTAAGTAGCCTTTTTATTTATTTAACACTCACAGTATGACAAACTAGACGATGAATGGATCATATTTAACTTGATTTAAGCTATTGACATAGTCTAATAAGGTAACGTTAGCTGCTAACAGCTTAGTCTTTCTAATAGCTAGTCGACAACAAAACTCTCAATAGCTTAAATCAAGTTAAATATGATCCAAGTGACATGGCCTCATCGTCTAGTAGTTTGTCATAGGCTACTGTGAGTGTGTAAATGATAAATAAATACATAAAAAAGGCTACTTACTTGGTGATTCCACGAGATAGTGGTATCGTTAGATGTCTGAATAGTCCATATTTGGCCGCTGTGTGGGGTCATTAATCCAGTTTTCGACCATTTCAAAGGGACACCTCTGTAATAGGGATGCACCGAATATTCGGCCGCCGAAAATTTTCGGCCGAAAATGGCCCAAAAGTGCATTTTCGGTCTTCGGCCGAAAGACTTTTATCACCGAAACAATACGGCCGAAATGTTGTGATGACGCAAACAGAAACCGCGACCTGCACGTGCTTGTCTGAAGCAACATGTCTGTGGTGTAGGCGTATTTCAGTGTATCTGAACCCGCGATGAGACGGAAACCTTGTTTATCCACCTATATCTGCTCTAAACAATGCGCGCCGGCATGACGACGACTCCGGTTGCGAGCGGGTCAAGAGCTGTGCGCGCGCTGTCTGTGGAGACTCTCGCTGCGGAGGCAGGCGAAAGTATAAACAAGGCAGCGCGAGTCTCCACAGACAGCGCGCGCACCGCTCTTGACCCGCTCGCAACCGGAGTCGTCATGGCGGCGCGCATTGTTTAGAGCAGATATAGGTGGATGAAACAATTGAAAATTATAAATAAGACTCGCGCTGCGGAGGCAGGCGGAAGTAAACAAGGCAGCGTGAGTCTCCACATACAGCGCGTGCACCGCTCCAAACGGTCGAGGCGTTTATATACTTGACGCGCTCTGCGTTATACTATTCCTTGAAACGACAGTGGACGACTCAAGTAACTGTCCTCTAACCATCAGGAATCGGTGAGAAGAAGACGGATAAATACATGACAATGTTTATTTTTTAGTATTCCACCATCAATACAAAAATAATCATGTAAAACCCAGTAAACCCTGAGATTATTACTTGTGACATTACAAAAAAAATATGTATATGGGAACATGTATAGAACTAAATTAATGCTCTCTTAAATATTTTCTACATTCACTAAACATGTTTCATTAAGTTTCATGTACATTTTAAACATGGACCATTGTTCATTTAAAAAGGCTTTTAATGCTATTGTATGCTAATTTTTTTAAAATGTAACTAATTTAGACATGCAAACTGGGTGCTAATGTGATGAGAAGTTTGCGCTCGGCTTTGTTTTTGAGAGAACATTTAATTTTAAAACCTTTCTGCAGGCCAGTAGATTATTATTTAGTGTACACATGAGTGGGGTCAAGTTAAACATTTTAGTTTGAATTTTATTTTATACTGTGCATTGTGCTAAATAAATATTTGCATAATTTGTAATTGATTTATTCTTTGAAAATGTTATATTAATTTATGCAATTGCAATGCCTTGATTTTAGTAAAGTTTGTACACATTCATAGCCATAAATGCAATGATACTAATAATTGTTATAATTAACTAATAATAATTACTAATAATAATTTCTTTCGGTGTTTCGGTTTTCGGCCTTGGTTTCCTCTTTTTCGGTTTTCAGTTTCGGCCAAGAATTTTCATTTCGGTGCATCCCTACTCTGTAACCCCGTATTCAGTAACGTTAGCTTCTTTAAGTTTGTGCCATTTTTGCTATCAAGAAACTTTGCAGATCTAGTGCGAGTTCTGTTCTCATGGGAATCCGTATGTTTTCCCATAGACAGTATAGAGGTGTTTTCCCCCAAAAGGGGGCGTTACCCTTCGATGACGCAAAAGTGGCGTTGGTCTATAGAACTCCACTGGGATTCCATCGATCCCAGGAGCCTTGCCGTTCTCCATGCTCTGGAGTGCTTCGTGCAGTTCTCCCAGGCTTATAGCTCTCTTGAGCTCGGCATTGGTCTCTTCAGAGACCTTTGGTAGCCCTTCATAAAAACACTGCTCAACAACCCGATCTTCTCTGTGCTCACAACTATAAAGCTTTTCATAAAAATTGTTTGCTCTTTTCCGAATTTCAATAGGATCTGATTCAAGAAAACCGGTCTCAGAAAATAAAGAATGTATAAAACGTTTCTGACCGTTCTTTTTTTCTAGACTAAAGAAAAATTTGGACGGTACATCCATCTGGTCTATATCTCTGAAACGTGACCGAACAAGCGCCCCCTGTGCCTTCACTTTTTGTATATCGGACGAAACAGATTTCTTTAAAAAAAAGGGATTCAATATGTATTTGATTTCCACTTGACTCTGCCACATCTTGAAATTTCAAAATTTCATCTTCTAAAACTTTTATAGAATTGATTATATCTTTTGTGACATTGTGAGTGTACTGTTGACATAGTTGTTTGATTTGTACTTTACCAAACTCCCACCATTTTTCTAAAGACTGAAAATCTGTTTTTTCCTTCTTAAAGTTTTCCCAAAAAAATGTAAATGTTTTTCTAAAATGTGCATCTCTTAATAAATTTGTGTTAAATGCCAGTAAGCACTTCTCGGCTTGACAGAGTGTAAAGTTACTGTGCATATAACAATACTATGATCTGAAAACCCAACTGGGCTTATAAAACAATTTTTAAAAGTACTAAGATAATGTTTAAAAACACAGAATCTATCTAGTTTTGCCCATGACAACCTATTATCACGGGCATGTACCCATGTGTACTGCTTTACATTCCCATTTAAACTCCTCCAGACATCACATAAATCATTTGTTTTGATCAACTGGATGAGTCGCTTACGAGAAAGCAAATGTGGCTCTACATGATTTCTATCCATGTCACTTTCTACACAGTTGAAGTCTCCACCTAAAAATAAATGCTCCTCGCTATTACATTTATCCAGTGTCTCACAAAGAGTATGTAAAAACACCATTCTTTCAGCAGGTAGAGTTGGAGCATATACACATATAAAAATAAAAATATGGTTCTCTCAACATGGGCTCGAATCTTTAACAATCTACCGTTCACAACCTCTTCAGTCTCAATAGTAGAGGGAGTAAAACTATAGACGAATCCGGCGAAACTACCGGAAGTAAGCGGGCGCCATTACTGAGCTGTTGCTGGGTAGCGTTGCGCCATTGCCTCCTATTGTTTTAGTTGCAACTTGCGTCCACTGGAATAAACAGCCCGCGATTTACGACTGTCACTAACGTTACAACGTTATCCCTTGAATAATGTCGAGTGGGTAAACAGTTTCCGTTATAAATTGTTTCAATGGTGGCAGTAAAATTTCAATTTTGAAGAGAAAACACTGTGAATACCCCGGGTCGACTGCCCCTGTCTGGTGCCGTAAGGTTTACAGATTTCCTGGCCGAGTACAAGACGTGGACATTCGCGTATAATAACAATTATTTAATGACATAAGTAAAAAAAATATAATAAATATGTGATATAGTGATCAGCAAAATCTCCTCTCTTGCTATTTATTCTATTAAATTAACATGCTATGGTCATTAAATGGCTTTCCTGAGCTAAATGTAACGTTATGTGACATAATTGTTCTCCCGCTGTTATATTGACCTCTTTCCATGGTTTAAAAACACTAATTGGTCGATATTATGTATACTTTCTAGCTGTAACGTTACCTTAACCTTGCCTGTTGCAATGTGAAAATGAGATAAATAATGGACACAAATGAAAAACATGAATTTGTTTATTTGATTTCATTCATTTATTTATTTATTGTTGCCAAATGGACAGATCTTTTTATAGTTTCCTCGTTAGCAAACGTTAGCCTAGCTAGCTTGCCAAGCTATTTTCATAAATAACGTTAATCTGTAAGATCGTTTGTACCTTCATCTGTGACTGGAGGCCACTGCAGTCACAGATCAAACCAACAAGTCATTCTGCCTGGCTGTAGCTGTCATCGAGGGTGAGTTCGCGTTATCACCGAGGTTTGTTTACATACCGGTGCATATGTCTATATGCCTGTGTAACAGCTCAGTAATGGCGTCGCCACAAGATGGCAGCCTACACAGAACGCTCGTCGGATTCGTCTATTGGCAAATAAAATAGCCACACCACCACTAATTGAGGATTTGTGACTAAAAAAGGAAAGACCTTTAAATTCTTTTGCCCATTCATCAGCATTTGTCTGATCACTATGTGTTTCTTGCAAAAATAACACATCAATTTTTTTCTGATTCATAGTGTTATTTATTTGTGCCCGCTTTATGCATTCTCTTGCTCCATTCACGTTTAAGGATGCAACACGAAAGTCACCCATGTGAAAGTTATGAAAAAATAAACTTAAGCCATAAAGAAGAAAAAAGCCAAGAAGGGCCAAAAAAATAGTCAAATTTCCTGCCATTAATTATTCAACTGTTGTTGGAGTTTTGTCACAAACATTTTCAACCTGTAAACTTCTTTATTAGTAAAACATCCCTCAGCCATGAAAGCCCTCGTATTTTCCACAAAACGCTTTATGTCTGGAAAATAATCAGCAACCTGTACACCCCTCAAGCTTTTTGACATTTTCAAGAACTTCTTCATTTCGTCAGCATCATAGTCTCGACACGTCCACTCATTCTGGGAACAACTAGAAGCACCAGAATCAGAGAGATCGCTCTCATTTCCTACATCATCATCAGACTCCTTTTCATTTTCTGTTTTTTTTAGCTTGTTTTGATTCAGAAACCTTGTCATTCTTTTTCCTCTTTAACGGTGTTTTAAAAACTACTGTATCTAAATCCATCATTAAATCATCACCTGAGTTGCAAGAGACTTTGCTTCAGATACTACAGTTGTGACATCCGAACTATCCATGCTCTCATCAGCCTTGGGGTCACCTTTGTCAACTACAACTACATCAGCTAAAGCATTCTCCTCGTTATTCCCAGCTATGGCTTGATTCTCATGAAAAGTTGTTTCAGTTAGACCACTAGTGGATGGTCTGGGATCAGTTTGGGTTAAATCAGGAACATTATCTACTGTATTCCTGACCTGCACATCAGCTTCGCCTGAGACACCTTGTGTGCCTGTACCATTACTGTCCGCAGTGGTGGAATGTAACGAAGTACAAATACTTCGTTACTTTACTTAAGTACATTTTTTCACGTATCTTTACTTAAGTAGAATAAATAGTGCATACTTTTTACTTTTACTTCGTTACATTTTGCAGCAATTATTATACTTTCTACTCCACTACATTTCTACAACTTCTGTTACATTTTCGTTACATTTCCTGATCAGTTTTTCCCCTGCCAAAACGTAATCTCGTTCGTTGCACGTTTGTCTCACCAGTGACGTTTGGTTGCCATAGATACAGTATATCCAACCCGATCTCACGACCAAGTCGTACGAATTCGACGAATGATTAAAAGGTGGCTAATTCGTAACAATTCATACGACCTCACACGTACGAATTAATACGATTTTGCAAAATCGTACATATTTTACGAATTGGCCAATTCGTATGAATTCGTACGAATGACCTACCCCTGACCCCGCCCCTAAACCTAACCATCACGTGGGTTTAGACAAATCGTAGAAATTAGTACGAGTGAGGTCGTACGAATTAGACACTTTTTAATCATGCGTCAAATTCGTACGAATTGGTCGTGAGATAGTGTTGGTATATCAACCCGGTCACACTAAATGCGTCTCACACGCAGTGTGTTTATCATGCAACTCATACGCGAAAATTTGTTTATACGAGCATAGGAAACACACCGTGTGTAATATATGTTTGGTTTGGTTAGGATTATGGCAAGCCAAGAGGTTTAGAATTACACCATAAATGAATCGCGTTTACTGCCAATAGTAAGGATAAGCATGATATTGTCTAATTGCAAGCTTGTTTCAGAAATGGTGACATTTTTTTCCATCATTATTGAACATCATTATAGGAGTAGGCTATTAGGTTGAATGAGTTAGAATTAAATGTTTTATTAAGCATTAGAAAATAGACATTAAGATAATAAATTGTTATGCAAGTACTTTTACTTTTAATACTTAAAGTACATTTAAAATAAAGTACTTTTTACTTTTTACTTAAGTATGGTTGTCATTGTGTTACTTCTACTTTTACTAAAGTAAATATTTATCTGGGTATTTGTACTTTTACTTAAGTACTGAGATTCAGTACTTCCTCCACCACAGTCTGTCCGGACAAGCACGCACTAAATGCCCTGTTTTTCCACAGCCAAAACACTTCATCACATCGGTGCTCACAAAGACGGTGTAATCAAAGTCATCAACTCTGAGTTTCAAATTCAGATTAAGCTCAGTTCGATTATCCTTCAAGATCATATAAGTAAATCTCCTGAAAGATACCACATGTTTGATCATGTCTGCTACCCAGAGCGATCTTTTTCATGGGACTGACTACTTTTCCGAACCGTGACAGTTCTTTTATTAGCATCTCATCTTTTATGAACGGCGGTACGTTAGACAGAGTGACTTTTTCCGCGGGTGTAGAAAGGGGAAGCACTGGAGTGAACAAACCACTAATCACTACACCTTTTTCCACTACTTCATTCGCTCTCTCCACAGAATTTAAAAACAAAACCATTGCATTGTTCATCCTAGATGCCGCTAAAATACACTCATGGCCAACAACATTTCCAACGGCAAGAATGCACTCCTCTACATTCACTGAGGTCACCACTTTCACTCCGTGACGCCGCGTGAGAGAGTCTAAACAGGTGTTGGAGTTTTGGGCTGCCATGCTTCCCAGTGACACACACTGGGTGCTGACACCCGAAAACCTTAATCCAACACCCGATACACTATAAACAACGCAACTCAAACTCAAAGAGATTGAAAGAAGAAAACCACAGCGGGCATAACCCACACGCACTCACCAAACGCACCTCACACTCGCTCAACGGACGCTCACGCATGCGCAGAGAGAGAGAAAGAGAGAGAGAGAGAGAGAGAGAGCATCTTTACATCTACTGTCATGAACTCAAAATTGGTGATTCTTATTTTTTTATGGAATATTGCAGTTCTTATTATAAATAAATAATTTGTACACATCATTTTTTTAACAACCTCTCGATCACAGCAATATCAAACCTTGATGTTACAGACTTCATAGCGCGCACATTTCTTCATAGAGACAGCATTTCTCACTGCTTAAAGAAATGGTTCACTTCAAAATGAAATTCCTGTCATTATTTACTCGCCCTAAAATTGTCTCAATCTTTTTGAGTTTCTTTCTTCTGTTGAACACAATGACAGGATTTTCATTTTGAAGTGAACTCTTCCTTTAAGCAGCGAGAAATGCTGTCGGACATGTTTGCTCTCTATGCAGTCATGCAGGTCAGGCATAAATAAAACGTACGTAATGGATGCGGTTTAAAGACATGCTACTGGTCCTTTGGAGTCACGTTGGGAACGTTTCTGTCGCTTCTACTGGGCGCCACATAACAATGCTTACCGCACATATAAGCTTGTGAGCTACTGGACCCAGAATGAGGCGTACTGTGCCGCTAAAAGGAGAAACGCAATCCACTTGAAGGATTGTTGTATAAAATTAAATATTAGTTTGAAAATTAGTTAATTAATTTGTTGTCTTGTCAATCAGTTATTGTAACCTCAGTTTGTCAAATCCATCAGATGAAGGTTTCTGTTCATTTTGAAAGAATTATTGTTAGTCTTTTTACTAATTAATTGTGTTAAAATATTAAAACATCAACCAAACTAAATGATATCATGTCTGATTTACCAAAAAAAAAAAAAAAAATTGGTTATATATGTTTAATATTAAAAAGAAGGGTAGATAATTAAGGAATTTAGGAACTGGAGTGTTCATCAAAAAATGAGAGAATGTATTTGTTTACTTGCCGTTACTGAATACCATTATGACATTGTTCAAGTGTTTACAGTGTCATGTCTTTATTTTAAGACAAAAAAAAGTTTAATGTTTCAAAAAATCTGAAACTTTCACACGTTCCTTACATCTGTGCTGAGCTAATGTCAAAAGTGCCCCTGATTGAAAGATCACCCATGTGTTGTTAACCCTTCATCTGTACTGACACACACTGCTTGGTTCCCTGTTCCTGTAGCTCAGTGCCGAACCGGCACACGTTCACCTGTCCCTTCTGTAAGCAGCAGAACCTGGACCAGGACGGGCTGGTGGAGCACTGCACCTCACGCCACGCACACGACCTGCGCCAAGTGGTGAGGCTTTAATCTGTTTAACCCTTTAACTGTCACTATATTTTATTGAGAGGAGTACCTAACTTAACTCAAACTGATTGAGTCATCTCTATCATCTGGTTGAGGTATATTATGCAAAAAAAAAAAAAAATCCACTAGATGTCATAGTGTCAATCAACAGCACTTGTTTACAACACTTCTTCTAACATGGATGTCAGAAACACATAAATCACCCCAGCCATGTGAACTGGTTTTGGTGAAATTTTGCAAGCCAAGGATATTTTTTACATATTACACTGTAAGAGCCTTAACTTTACAAAATGATGTTACTTGGTGCCATGAAAAAAAAAAAAGTGTATTTTTAATAATTTTTCAAAAACATGCTCAACCAAACGGTTGATTTGGACATTACAATGCACTATTGAAACTTGGTTGTAATACAAGTATACTTTGTAATAAAGACCTAAGTTCAGTTTTGTTTAAAAAAAAAAACACTCGGCAGATTATTGCTGAAGTAAAAGCACTTCAAAAAATAAAAGTATGAAAACGTTATAAATTTAATTAAATCAAAAATACTGTACTAAATATTTTTTCTTTTATATAAAATATATATTTTACAAAAAACCAACCAAGTTGTGTTCCAAATTTGTAGTTGATATCACAAAAATTGAAGTTCCCATGAGATTTTGTTTAGGCGTAATACCAAAAATGACATAAATTCCATTGAATTTAATTGTGTGCATTCTGCTGTAACAAATTAATAAATTTCTGTCCAAATATCATTTCTGTCACAAAATATGGGACTTTGAGACTCAGACCTTTCTGAAAATGTGTTTTGTGAAGACTAGAGAAAAAAAAAGGTTTTGATCATAAATTATGATGGGCAATGAAAATATATGGAAAGTATGTATATGAATTCCGGTACCATTTATTACCATTAAGTGACATCTCAACCATTGGGTAGAGGCATATTATTATGGGATGTGTTGAAAAAAACAAATACATTTGAGTGTGGTTACTAGTGACATAAGATAAATGCAAACAAAAATTTTCTTCAAAGGGTTCAAAGGGTTAAAGTCAAATATTGTTTGGCCCTTTAGTCTTGAGACAAATGAACCTAAGCACATTTCGTTGTAGTTAGTCACATGGAAATTGTGGGCTTTTTTTGACATTTGTACAAGCAAGACTCTTTGAAACAGTGCATATCAATAAAGTTGAAATACTTGAACAAACCCACAAGGAAATTTCACTTTTTTTAATCATGTATTTAACAAAAATATCAATAAATGTTATTTTCCTCTGTGGAAAAAGTACATCCTTGGACTCTGTATTTACAGCTATACTTATTATCATATACTGTGTATCAATTTCATTAATAGGCATTGTTTAAAATAGGATCAATCTTTTGCTGGGGTGCAAATATGTCAAAAAGCCAACAATTTCCATGGGATGTTCTTGTTTTCACAAGTCAGAGATGGGCATAAATACATGGCAATGTAAAATAAGAGTCGATGAATGAAACCACTACCCTGATAAAGAGGTTGGCTGGCGAAAGTATTTTGAAAATACAAAAATCCTCCTCCTTAAATTAAAAAATTACATTAGATTTTTTCCAAAGCTTCAAAACACAAAATAGTGTTTTGTATTTCAAATACGTATTTTAAGTACATGTATCTGAAATACTGCTCATCCCTGCCATGAGTTTAGGAGACTAAACACTGCTGGAGGAGAGGCTGCTTGCATAAAATGCTTAGACTAGACTTACACATTGTTTTTCCTTGAGAGTGGTCATAACCTCTTAAAGAGTCAGGTACATAAAGGAAGTATGGTCTAAATGTAATCTGAAAAGTAGGACTGGTGACCCCTGACTAACTGCTAGTTGAATGGTCTAGTCTTAAAGTTTAACAGATCATCTCCTCACAGGTCAAAATGACCCAGAGCTTAAACATTACACACATTTTCCTGGCCATAAATCTTGTAAATACCAGTCTTTTTTTTTTTTTTTGGTTTTTGTTTTATTTACTTCTATATTCTTGAACTGCATTATTTTAATTGAAAAAGCTTCTTCTTTTAGTACATTATTTCACAAAAACAACAACATAAAGAGATCCCGGTCCAATTCTAATGAAAACATCATATTAGAGTCATTGACTTGCATGTTATGGTTATGGCCACTAGAGGGCATGCTTTAATATTGAGCAGATAAACGGAAATAAAAATTTGAAATAAAATTGTACTTAAGTTCGTTTTGTATGCATTCAGATATATTTCGACATTTAAAAAAAACTAATCTTTTATAAAAAGTATTTAAAAATCATAATTTGTGAGTTTGTATGGATTGGTATTAAAAAATAAAATAAAGAAGAGGATTAAGTACTTTTTTTTTTGTGTATACCCACAAAAACTTGAAGCTAGTGTGTGTTTGTGTTTCCTCTTTCAGATGAACACCTGGGCCTGTATTCATAAAAGAGTCGCTCCTAGTGACAAAATTCTTGACAAAATGTGGGCGTTTACTCATAAAATTAAAGAAAAAAGTAATCCAGAAAGTATCTTCACCCTTAAAAGAGCTCTTAAGGTCACAATTGTTAGGAGTACAGATGAGGACTTTTAAGAGGCTTAATAGTTTCTTTAGCAGAGGAGAAAATGGCAGAAAGATGAAGAGGGAGAAGAAATGTGTTGCAGACAATTACAGTGAGTTAATAAAACGCTATAGATTGACACCGTGCCCAAAAGTTTCTTAAATGATGGCCTTGTGTTCATCCACTAAACACTGTTCCTCTGTGCGGTCGGGCTTTCTCGTCCTTCTTGGTTTTGAATCCATGTTTGATGCATTAAAACCAACATTTAAACCACCACTTAAAGGAGTAGTTTTCAAAAAACTTTTGCTGATAATTTACAATTTAAGATGTCCATGTCATTCTTTCTTCAGTCGAAAAGAAATTTAGGTTTTTGATGAAAACATTCCAGAATTTTTCTCCATATAATGGACTTCAATGGGAACCAAACGGTTCAAGGTCCAAAAGACACTTTCAGTACAAACTGCAAACTGTTCAAAGGGCTTTAAACGATTCCAGACGATGAATAAGGGTCTTATCAAGGGAAACGATCATTTTAAAAGTAAATAAAGTTTAAGTTTTATAAGCTCAAATGCTCGCCTTGCTCTGTTCTGTGATGCACGTTCGTGACTCTCTTGTTCGAATTTGTTCATCTTTTTTCGAATCATTTTGTTCATTCAATGAACGAAACGTACGAATTGACTCGGAAAAAGATTCGTTCATTTTGATGAACGAGTTTGAACGGGAGAGTCACGAACGCACATCGCAGAACAGAGCAAGACGACCATTTGAGCTTATAAAACTTAAAATTTGTTATTTATTTATTAAGTGAGTGATCGTTTCGCTTGATAAGACCCTTATTCATCATCTGGAATCATTTAAAGACCTTTGAACTGTCTTTGTCTTTTGGACCTTGAACCATTTGGTTCCCATTGAAGTCCATTATATGGAGAAAATCCTGGAATGTTTTCATCAAAAACCTTAATTTCTTTTCGACTGAAGAAAGAATGACATGGACATCTTGGATGACATGGGGGTGAGTAAATTATCAGCAAAATTTGTTTGTTTTTTTTTAAAGTGAACTACTCCTTTAAGTTGTTTATACAGTACATCAGTTTTGAAAGGGTCATCTCTAAGGTTCTTGGTGGCTCTCCATTGCGTGAGCCTTTACCTTTAAATAGATAAGACTCTGAGAAGTGGCAAAGAGTATGTTCTTCTACATGTATATTGAGCATCATTAATATCAGGATGTACAGTTGGAGTCTCTGGAGGTGAGTGTTGGTCTCTAACCCGTGTCCCTCCTGCAGGTGTGCCCGATCTGTGCCTCCATGCCCTGGGGCGACCCCAATTACAAGAGCTCAGACTTCTTTCAGCACCTCAAAATAAGACATGCTTTTTCTTACGACACATTTGTGGTAAGTAGCTTATAACAGTTCAATGCCCTGCTTTTCCACTGTTAAAAGAACAGTCAATCCGATCAATTTTCAGTGATTTTTGCTAACTTTGTAGATTACCTTTGGTATATACAGTATACACTCCCCTAAAGGATTATTAGGAACACCTGTTCAATTATCTAATCAACCAATCACATGGCAGTTGCTTCAATGCATTTAGGGGTCAAGACAATCTCCTGAACTCCAAACTGAATGTCAGAATGGGAAAGCAAGGTGATTTAAGCAATTTTGAGCGTGGCATGGTTGTTGGTGTCTGAGTATTTCACAATCTGCTCAGTTACTGGGATTTTCACACACAACCATTTCTAGGGTTTACAAAGAATGGAGTAAAAAGGGAAAAACATCCAGTATGCGTCAGTCCTGTGGGCCAAAATGCCTTGTTGATGCTGGAGGTCAGAGGAGAATGGGCCGACTGATTCAAGCTGATAGAAGAGCAACTTTGACTGAAATAACCACTCGTTACAACCGAGGTATGCAGCAAAGACACAACACACACAACCTTGAGGCGGATGGGCTACAACAGCAGAAGACCCCACCGGGTACCACTCATCTCCACTACAAATAGGAAAAAAAGGCCACAATTGGCAAGAGCTCACCCAAACTGGACAGTTGAAGACTGGAGAAATGTTGCCTGGTCTGATGAGTCTCGATTTCTGAGTCAGAATTTGGCGTAAACAGAATGAAAACATGGATCCATCATGCCTTGTTCCCACTGTGCAGGCTGGTGGTGGTGGTGTAATGGTGTGGGGGATGTTTTCTTGGCACACTTTAGGCCTCTTAGTGCCAATTGGGCATCGTTTAAATGCCACGGCCTACCTGAGCATTGTTTCTGACCATGTCCATCCCTTTATGGCCACCATGTCCCCATCCTCTGATGGCTACTTCCAGCAGGATCATGTTTCTTGAACATGTCAATGAGTTGACTGTACTAAAATGGCCGCCACAGTCACCAGATCTCAACCCAATAGAGCATCTTTGGGATGTGGTGGAACGGGAGCTTCGTGCCCTGGATGTGCATCCCACAAATCTCCATCAACTGCAAGATGCGATCCTATCAATATGGGCCAACATTTCTAAAGAATGCTTTCAGCACCTTGTTGAATCAATGCCACGTAGAATTAAGGCAGTTCTGAAGGCGAAAGGGGGTCAAACACAGTATTAGTATGGTGTTCCTAATAATCCTTTAGGTGAGTGTAGTTAGTCAAATTGAAGTTAAGCTGGGCATTAAGTGTGTCTTACTGATATAAAGCCTTTCAGTTTAGCAGAGCTTTTATGTTGTCTGGTGTCGGGGAGTTGTGCAAACTTATGAAACCGTAAATAATTACCTGAACAAGTCGAGTATACTTATTATTGAAACTGGAATAACTTGAAGGTAAAGTTCATCCAAAAATGTTCCCAAGTTGTTCTAAACCTGTACGGGTTTCTTTGTTCTGTTGAAATCAAACAATATTGTGGACAATCATCAGTTGGACCCCATTGACTTCCATTGCATGGGAGAAAATGACCAGAAACTGTTTGCTAACCATCCATTCTGCAAAATATCAATATTTCTATAACAAATATTTCCACATCTCTGTAAATAACCAAAAAACATGGCGCTCATATTGCTCATCCTTAATAAATTTTATTTAATTAAAGATCATACTTTTATAACCTAAAGTATGAAAGCAATCATGGTAGTAATTATGATTGGGGGAAATTATTCTGCTCTGAATGACTTCCACCATCACTGAACAAAGTTTTTGCCGTTTAATATTTTAAGTTGCTTTGACTAAATTACCTAAAAATGTGCATCCAATGTCAACTTTTTCCAAGACTAAATAGTTCAGTCAATCTCTAAGTGAATGAAACTGCTGGCGGTCTGTGATCTGAGTTGAGGCGGCTTGTAACCAATCTTAAATGGATCTGTTTTTTCTCTTTTCATCAGGATTATGCAACAGATGAGCAAGCCATGATCCAGGAGGCTCTACAGCGCTCCATGCTGGAGAACTGACATGGACCGCAACCAAAAACTACTGACTGTGCTTAAAGAATCCACAAACTACAAGGAGATTCAGGGCTATTCTGATGTATTGTTATACATAAACTAATTTTGGTAATGCCAAAGTTCCCATTGGTGTAATAAACTTAAAAGCATATGGATCAAACATATTCATATAGAAGACATTACGATATACAATTTATAGCTGTCAAAATATATTCTGCCAATCTATAATTATTGCAGCTTATAACAGATTTGTGTTTATGTAGTTAAGTTTGTATAGCAGGTTGTCGGATTTTGTGGCGCTGGAATAAATTGGCCCGTTTAATTTTTTTCTCTTTCCTTTTATGGGTTATTTTGAAACCTCAGCTCTTACTGATATTGATCCCGAGATTGTGATTTTTGGTTTATTTTGCAGTTTAACACTTGAGATATGTATTCAAACCAATAGGGGGCAGTGCTGTATCATTAATCCACTGTAGACATGGCTCGCTATGACTTATGGAAAGGTTTGTACTGATCTGCCCTTAAAGGGATAGTTCACCCAAAATGTTTAAATTCTGTAGTCGTTCCACACCCAAATGAATATCCAAGTCCTGAACGTGCCGACTTTCATTGTGAGGACAAAAACAGTTCTTTAAACCGCGGAGAAAGTGTCATTCAGGTTTGGAGCAATATGAAGATGTGTAAATGATTTTTTTTAGGACATTTTTAAGCTCAAAGGCCATACATATAACCCTGTAGAGGCTGTTTGCACTTTTGTCATGTTTATATAGCAGTCACACTGTAGATAGCAGTTTTATAAGGTGTACTGTAATACATTTAGTCTGATTGATAAATTGAACGGCCTATAAAGTGGAACTTGTGAAAGTTGTTCGATGCAGATACGTCATATCCTCCGCTTGCTTTCTTTATGTGTTTCTTCATTATTATTAGTGCATAATTCTACCTATTTTGTTAACCTGCAAGTTTCTTGGGTGAATTGCTTGTGTATAGTTAATAAACTTTTTTTTTTCTTCAAAGGCCTTTAAATGTTTCAAATGAAGCTTCTTTTCTCATTAATTGATTATGTTATTGAAAGCATGTTCAAAAAAAACAGCCTTTATTACTTCGCCGCTTCACATATTGCTTTCCCCCTTCTGTTTAATGCATGTGCATTCAATCTGGTTAACGTGTGAATCTCTCCCCCCCGTCCGTCCGCTGTAACTCCATTACTGTTGCTCATTTTCTGTCCCACAGCGACTGTCGGCTCTCATGTCTGAAGGTGCTAAATCCTGATAAATTAAAGCTCTTTAATTATTTAAACACTGGACCCTGAAATCACCGTGAGTGATTTATACCGCTGTGTTAGACATGCTGGGCCAGAAACAACACCCACCTCTCTGATGGATGGCTAAATGGAGGGGGGCGAAAACACGCTATTACAGTAACGGGCCCTTTCCCTGAAACCTTCACAAAAACTGCTCATCATTCAAGTCTCCGAAAAGGATCCCACAGCCTGATGATATAAAAGGAAATTCCTAAATTCTGAATGATAGATGAAACGGGAACCATGTTCAGTTCCTCGTCCACTTGTTTAGTTTCTTGTAGTGAATTGTCCTTCAGATCACAAACCGAGCAACAGTGCTGCAATACTCATGAAACGTCATGATCCTAACTTTACTGAAATCTCTGCTGGACAGACAGTGATTCATGTTGCAGCCCAGAGACTTTGGCGAATGAGTATAATGCTCATAAACGGCTGTTGACGTATCATTCTGGTTTCAATCAGAGAGAAACAGTCCTGGTTCCAGGTATCGACGACAGTAGTTCACTTTTTAAAAAAACTTTTGCTGATAATTTACTCATCCAAGATGTCCATGTCTTTCTTTCTTCAGTCGAAAAGAAATTAAGGTTTTTGATGAAAACATTACAGGATTTTTCTCCATATAATGGACTTCAATGGGAACCAAACGGTTCAAGGTCCAAAAGACATTTTCAGTACAAACTGTTCAAAGGGCTTTAAACGATTCCAGACGATGAATAAGGGTCTTGTCAAGCGAAACGAGCGCTCATTTAATAAATAAAAAATAACAAAGTTTAAGTTTTATAAGCTGAAATGCTCGGCTTGCTCTGTTCTGTGATGAGCGTTCGTGACTCTCCTGCTCGAACTCGTTCATCAAAATGAACAAATCTTTTTTCGTGTCATTTGGTTCATTCAACGAACAAAATGAACGAGTTGACTCAGGAAAAGATGTGTTCATTTTGAACTTTTGGACATTGAACCGTTTGGTTCCCATTGAAGTCCATTATATGGAGAAAATCCTGGAATGTTTTCATTAAAAACCTTCATTTTTTTTTCGACTCAAGAAAGAAAGACATGGACATCTTGGATGACAAAGTGAACTACTACTGCGTCGAGTGGGCGACGGCGTCCACAATTCAGTTCTCTTGGCTCTTATGGTCTTAAACATTTTGTTCAGATTAAAACGAACCCTGGTGCGATTGCTCTATTAGTGCGGATCATTTGAATAAGTGTGAACGCTGCCGTCTGAACCCTGGTGCCACCAAACAATCGGACCGAGAGCAATAAAAAGATGAGACTCGATCCACTTCCAAACAAACTCTGTTGTGATTCGACTCAAACTCAACACACACCAAAAACA
The DNA here is from genome assembly GCF_988280905.1 of Pimephales promelas. Lineage (NCBI taxonomy): Eukaryota > Metazoa > Chordata > Actinopteri > Cypriniformes > Leuciscidae > Pimephales > Pimephales promelas. The sequence continues at coordinate 3,925,431 of NC_142788.1, forward strand.
GGACTTGATATCACAGACGCGAGCCTAAAATTTTTTTCTCGTCATAGTCGTGATGTTGCCCATCACAGTTCAGTACCGGATCAGAACCGGGTCTCCTCACAGCAGATCTTCATGCGTGTGACGGAGGGATTCCTGACGCTGTTTCGACTCATTTACACATTATATAAGCTCTTCTTGATTCTCAGCTGCTCAAAACACCATCAGCTACACACATACAAGAGTGCTTTTAGTAAGTAAGTAAGTAAAGTTTATTTAGGGCCGGTTCACATATCGCGTCTTTTGCGCGCTCAAGTTCGTTATTTCAAATGTAGGCGCGCGGTATGCGCGCTCATAATGGAAGCGACGCGCTCGTTTTTTCCAGGCGCGTCCGCGCCGCATCGAGATAAAAACATCTCAACTTTTCAGAATGCGGCAAGCGCACCGTAGGTCACGTGACACGAATCAACCAATCAGCTTCCTCGCCATTTTTGTTACCTCTTCTTAAAATATAATCAAACTGGTCCTTGTCCACTCTGAAATAGGCTTTGAACCTCCCATTGTCCAGGCGGAGTTCCTGAATCAGCTGGTGAAATTCCCCATGGTTCTTGCGTTTTTGTAGTATGAGGTGCACCCAAACACTGCGGCGTTTTTTAACTTTTCTGAGTAAATAAATCTTGTAACAGAGTTACAGCAAGGGTTTTTCGGTGGTGGAAATCCATTGCTGAAATTTCCTTCATGTAATGGAGAGCGCAGCTGATGGTTGCTTAGCAACGACAGAGGCCTCCGGAGTGCAACCGCCCTAGCGCTTCTTTGGAAAAAGGAGAACGCGTGCGCCTAGCGTTTTCTACGCGTTTTTAGGCGCGATATGTAAACGGCCCCTTATAGAGCACTTTTCACAGATAAAAATCACAAAGTGCTTTACAAAGTGAAGCCACAAAATAAAACAGTATCCACAAGTTTCCTACGCCCCATGAGGCCTTGCGTCAAAAGTGGGCGCGACTTCCGTTTGGAAGTAAACAAAGCGCGACTTGACATGCTTGACACTCGTTCATTCAACGGTTGACAGTCATTCAAGTTATAGCGATCCAAACTAGCTAACGATGTGGGAACACAACCTCAACGAAATTCAAAAGGGTGAAATAACAGTACCTTTACCCTCCGCAGTCGTTGATTGGGAGTATTATAATAACATTAATAATCAATACTCATCAAGACAAGGCATGGTGACAGACAGTTGTGCGAGCTGACAAACAATTAAAATAAAAAAAAATACACTTAGTCATTGTGCTTTGGAGTTTATTCAAAATTATAAATGAATGTGCTACTTGAATACATTACTGGCACATTTGGTATTCTGTCAACACAGGCTTTGATCCTGAGTTTAGGTGTAACATCAGTAGCGAACAGTATCATATGCTGATAGAGTTTATATAATATTACGAATTTAAACAAATGTACACAGGAAGATTCGTCGTCTTTTGGGAGGTGATGGAAACTACAGTCGTTGGCAGGATCACTCTGATTTCGTTTTCAGCTTATGTTCAAAACAATCACGTTTAAGCCACTGAATTAGTTTAGTCCGGTTATACATACAACCGCGAACAGCACATGTTGTCCCTGAGCTCCGTAACGACATCTCTCATAAAGATTTGCGTCTTTAAATAGTAAAATAATTCTCCGAAAAACAGCTAGCCTCTTCGCTAACTAACACACAAAATACCATTGGAATGCTACTTCCGCCGCGTCACCGGAAGTTTCACCCACTTTATTTTTTACAGGAGCGCCCCTCGGAAACTTGTGGATATAATCAGTAAAATTTCAACATTTCAAACATTTAAAAAGCCCAAAATAAAACCCAGTTAACTAAATGCTTGTCTAAATAAAAGTGCCTTAAGATGCCTTTTAAAATAATCGATCGAGTCGGTCACACGGAGGGGCAAAGGCAACGCGTTCCACAAACTGGGGGCTACAACCTGAAAGGACAGGTCTCCCCTGGTTTTATAGCGAGTCTTTGGAACCATTAACAGACTCTGGCCTGAGGAACGAAGTGCACGGCCTGGGGAGTATGTGCATAACATATCAGCAATGTAATGAGGGGTCTGGCCGTGTAAAGCTCTAAAAGTTAAGACTAATATTTTAAAATCAATACGTAATTTGATGGGGAGTCAGTGTAAGGAGGACAAAATGGGTGTAATGCGTGTCCTCCTGCCAGATCTTGTTAGGAGCCTTGCCGCGGCATTTTGAACCATTTGAAGGCGATTTAAAGTAGATTTGTTACAAAAAGTAAAAAGAGAGTTACAGTAATCTAACCGTGAAGAAATAAAAGCATGGATAACCACTTCGAGGTCAGAGTCTGATAAAATTGCCCTCAGTTTCGCAATATTTCTTAAAACAGTTTCTGACCAAAAGTCTAGAATGGCAATCCAAAGACATTGACTGGTCAAACCAGACACCCAGGTTTCTGATGCTCGACTGGACAGAGGAGCTCAGAGAACCAAGGTTTTGAAGAATGGATGGTATTTTATTGTTTGGGGCAACAATTAGGGTTTCAGTCTTTTCTGAATTTAATTGAAGACAGTTTCTAGCCAGCCACGATTTAACTTCAGAAAAACATTCCAATAAAGGGATATTTTTTATTTTTTAGCCGAGAATGCAGCATTGTTCTGGATGTTTGGTAAAAAATATACATAATATAAGCCGACTGAACACACAGTATCCCTATGCCTTAAGGTTCGGTATCTTTAGGTTATGAATGTTAGGGTGTTTCCACACCTGAAAGTCCGCACCAAGTTTTGATACATTTTATACGTTCAGAAAGTTTTGGTTTCACACTGCGATAATGCGAGCGCACTGAAGAACTTGCGTCCTGTCGTCATCATCTAGGTGGGCTGCATCTTGACATTGATTGGTTTAGTAAATGGACGTCAGCGTGTTGTCAATTCGCCGTGTAACTTTGACAACATGAACGAACTGACGCATATCGTTGCAACTATATTGTTATTTTTATGGCATAATTACCGGCAGCACCAACTATACACAAGGCTAGCTCAAATTCGCCAAATGAACGTCCTCGTCGTGTGAACATTTTATCGTCGCCGGCAGGAAAGGAGGAGAAGACTGAAAGTTGACTTATTATTATGTCATCAGACCATACTTCAATGAACACCTCGTCTCCTCATCTCCCCGTGTGCTACACGGCTCATTCCTCCTGCAACCTTCTGTTTTTTAGGCTTTTTGGGAACCACCAGAACTTCCTGTAAAAGGTCTGAAAGTCAAAACCATACAGAAATGCTTTCACACTAGAAACGAACCAAATCTTTGTTCAGTTTGATCCGGACCGACACTACCTCTTTTCGTCAGACCAAATTTCATCTGTTTGGTCCGGACCGTGGCCCGTGGGAGGTTTCACACCTGTAATTTTGATTCGGACCAAACTGAAAAGTCCGAAAGTACGGACCAAACAAGGTGTGAAAGGGCCCTTAAAATGCCCAGGACTAAGTGTTTTGGTCCAGACCAAGTGAACCAAACTACAAGTGTGAACAAACCCTAGCGTTCACATTGTCATTTTTAAAACCTAACCCGAACCGCACCAGAGTTCGTTTGGAAGTGGATTGACTCTCATCTTTACAGTCTTGTTTGGTTCAGACGGCAGCGTTCACAAATAATGAACACTGTCGGATGCAGTGTTCATTTACTTCACTTCTAGGAGAACATTGTTTTTGTCGAGCTTCGGCCAAAGTTTAGTATGATACCACTGGAGAACACTTTCAAATCATGTAGGATGCATATATAGGATATGAAACCAGGAGATCCTTGAAAGCTCTATTTGATACACAGTAGCTAAACTAAGAACAAAAAATAAAAGAAGTAAAGAAAAACGTTTCTTGAGATTAAACCTATACGGTGATGTGTAGAAGCGTACTTTTAAGAGGAGCTCTCGCTATGCCTCAATATTGCTTTTTAAACCCATTTATTTGGGGTTTGTGCAGATAAATTGTTAATTGCACTTCTTTGTGAGTGACAGGGGAATTTATGATGAAACTCTTCCTGGCAATCAGTGGCGAACGGCAAGTTTATTTACACCGTCCGCAGGGACAGAAGATGCTTCCACAACGTGTGTTGTCTTTCCTTCCCACACACTGTTTCAGTAATTAGTTTCCAGGTCTCCATCAGGCCCCTGCCTCCACACATGCTTTTCTTTTTTAAAGATGACTTCTTTCTTCTTTCCTCGCGTTTATTATTTTATTATTATTATTATTTTGCTCCTGGCAGCTGTAGAAGTTCTCCGAGTTTGATCTAACAAGTTACAGTAGGGCTTCCAGGCAGGAAGGAAACGGTCCTGCAAAACACTGTCTCTCGCTCTCACCGTCTCCTCGTCTCCCTCCCTTTTTGGTGGCAGTTGTTTTAAGGGAAGATAGAGGTAGGAAAAAAAAGATCTACCGAATGAAAATTTCATAAAGTTGAGCATGTGGTTTCTTTGATGAGGGAATGTGAAACGTGTTAAGTCTCAAGGCTGTGTAAAAGCGGTTATTAGCGCCACATGTTCCTCCTGGAGGCTTGTGCCGTGAGAGAGACGAGGGTTTCGCTTTCCTCTGATGTGCCTCCTTTTCTCATGTTCCCTTCTTCAGTCGCCCATGTAGTCTCCGAACTCATCACCTGTTAGAAGTGAACTTGACGAGCGAATCTCTGGCAGTGAGGTTGTTATCCATATCCAATCGACTGAACAGGCATTTTGACTAGGCCCACTTACGAATAATCTGCAGAACCTGAATGGCCGTCTTTCACAAATTCATACACTTACATTCTTCCTTTTATTTTTTGCTTATGTTATACTGATTTCAGATACCAAAAATAGAATCAGACAGAGCTTTACTGCCAAGTGCAAAGAATTCACTGTAAACCTTAAAAGAATTGGTTCACTTTTCAAAAAACGTTTGCTGATAATTTACTCTCCTCTATGTCATCCAAGATGTCCACGTCTTTCTTTCTTCAGTCGAAAAGAAATTAAGGTTTTTTGATGAAAACATTCCAGGATTTTTCTCCATATAATGGACTTCAATGGGAACCAAACGGTTCAAGGTCCAAATGAGAGTTTCAGTGCAAACTGTTCAAAGGGCTTTAAACGACACCGGACGATGAATGAAAGTGGACTATCAAAATAAAGTGGAACCAGTAATTGTGTTAGCATGTTAGCATTTATTGAATTAGCTGGTTAAAGCTAGCCAAGTTTCCATTTTCCACTTCTGAAAATATTTCAAATGAGATTGCGTGATAATTTTAAGTTTAATGCAGGGGCGGAATGGGACAAAAAAATCTACCGAGAAATTTCGTAGACCACCGGCCCTCGTCGCCGGCACGATTTTAAAGGGTTAGTTCACCCAAAAATGAAAATTAAGTCATTAATTACTCACCCCCATGCTGTACCAACCCCGTAAGACCTTCGTTCGTCTTCGGAACACAAATGAAGATATTTTTGATTAAATTTGAGAGCTGTATAACTACCACATAGGCTCCTAAGGGACTGCCTCTTGACGGCCCAAAAAGTCAATGAAGAAAATGTTTAAATATCCCAAGTGACTACCGTGGCTCAACTATATGTTTATCAAGCGACGCGAATACTTTTTGTGCGAAAAAACAAACAAAAATAACGAGTTTATTCGACTATTCCTTTTCTTCCTTGTAGGCCAGAAACGAGACTTCCTTAGATTTCCACGACGCATGCGCGAGAACTGAACTGAAGTAGTGTAAGCAGATCGCAATTCTCGCGCATGCGTCGTGGAAATCTAAGGAAGTCTCGTTTCTGGCCTACAAGGAAGAAAAGAAATAGTCGAATAAACTCGTTATTTTTGTTTGTTTTTTCGCACAAAAAGTATTCGCGTCGCTTGATAAACATATAGTTGAGCCGCTGTAGTCACTTGGGATATTTAAACATTTTCTTCATTGACTTTCTGGGCCGTCAAGAGGCAGTCCCTTAGGAGCCAATGTGGTAGTGATACAGCTCTCAAATTTAATCAAAAATATCTTCATTTGTGTTCCGAAGACGAACGAAGGTTTTACGGGGTTAGTACAGCATGGGGGTGAGTAATTAATGACTTAATTTTCATTTTTGGGTGAACTAACCCTTTAATAGCCAATAGCATTTACCGTTTTACTGATTTAAAAGGAAGTTTGTTGGACTAGTATGCTGGAGTAAAGTTCATAAATGGTCGTTCTTTCCCATAATAATTTCTAAAACTATGTTGGGAGGACTCTGTGCCTCTAGGGGGGTTCGGGGGAAATTTTTGGACATTTTAAGGTTAAATGCATCAATCTCGTGCTCTCTGAGAGATCACAATTAAGAGCTTCAACCCATGAACTGCTCGTTAAACAAAGAAAAAACATTAATTTGTACCAGGACAATAAAGAGGGCTCAAACTTATTTTTAGTTATGAGAGTCTCAGTCTACTACATTATCAATGGTGTTTTAGGATGCCGAACAATTATTATAATAATGTAATAATGATTTATAATTATTCCTATGACGTACTGTAAAATCCATTAGCCCTTTAAGTACTATGTAAATGAAAATGAGTATTTCAAAAGTATATTTTAACCTACATTACACTATAATATAGGAAAATTAAAATACTTTTGTCCTAATTTCTTCACTTGCAAGAAATAAACCCTTGAGCTTTTATTTAGGAGAAAACACCAGACCATGATGATCGCGTGCCACTGTAAAAAAATATTGTTGGTTTAACTTAAAAAAGTAAGTAACCTGGTTGCCTTAAAATTTTAAGTTGATTGAACTGGAAAAAGTGAGTTAATATAATGAAGGAGATTAATTTAACCACCAGAAACTCAAAATAAGAAGTTATCTCAACTAAATAAATTATTATAAAGTTGATTTGACAAAAGAAAATATGTTGTGATAACAAATCTTGAAAATATTTTTTTTCACAGTGTAATCACGCAGCACAAACTGGATGCTATTCTAATGTCAGTTATTATAATGGCGCAACGCCATATCATGGTTTCAATTTTAGTTCGTTGGCAAAATATAACGCTAGAGATCTTAATGTTAGGTTTTACATTTTACATCTTTACATATCTGTGTTGGGAAAAGGGAGAAGAGAGAGTTCGGCAAAAGGCGGATTCGAACTCGCGTTCAGCGCATCAAAAAGCTGCTTTCAAGTAACGTTACTTCACGCCCTACGACATACGCCACTGAGGCTGTTTCAAGACGGGTGTCGTTTTGCTCTAAAGACAGGCACTTAGTGCAAATATATGCTCCGTTATAGAAAATGTAAAAAAAAAATAATAATAATTTTTTTCTTCTCTTAGCTTGGGCCAAGGCGAACTTCTAATAAATACATTTTATCAGACCGGGCCACTACGAAACACTACCGGCCCACCGGGAAAACTCCCGACTCTCCCGATTGCCACTCCGCTACTGGTTAAATGTATGAATTAGCTTACTCAAATATTTCAAGTAAGGCAATTCAAATGTATCAAGTAAAATCAAGTTCGACTTACTTTAACTTGACATTTGATAACTGATTACCTCATTTTTTTTTTAGTTTTGCCAACTTATTCGGGTTTACAGTGTGGTATTGAACCTTCCAGTACACACACATACATATAACAAGACACATAACATCACAACACATATTTACAATTAGAATTTAGAATAAACACTTACAGAGAACGAATATATTTACAGTATTGTGAATAATAATACGAATAAATAGGACTAAATTAATTTACAAGGGTATTGCATCCTCATAGAAGTTCTAGACTAACTGTCCGTTGTTGTATCCTGATGTCTGAACCAGAAGAACACATTGATTTCCATCGTAGTTTTTATTCTACAATGGAAGTCAATGGGGTCCATCGACTGCCTGGTGACGGACATTCTTCAAAATATCTTCTTTTGTGTTTCATACAGGATTTTCATTTTGAAGTGAATTATTCCTTTAACCTTTTTAGCAGCACTCAACGGACATTCGATTTTTGTATTTCCTTTTACCTGATGTGATACGTAGAACAACCAAAATAATACAAGCATCTGTTTTGGGTTAAACCTGACACACTTTTAGCGCCAACCACTGGAAATTTCGCTTCGAAAAATGGCGCAAAACGTGCAAGAAGCAATGGGGCAATGTTATATTGCCAAGGGTTGACCTTCTGGCATTGGGATGGCGAGTTTTCGCATTTTCTTCACAAAATCTAAAACATCTTGTCTTGAAAAGGTGTATTAAACATTAGAGGAAAACGTCAATTTCCACTGCCCATTGAACTCTTTATCACATCTTAATATGCGCTCCCATTAACATGATATTCACCCGCGGCTGTGTACTGTTTATCTTCTTATATTTGTGCCTGGAAAGTGTAAGGTTTCTCTCCTTCATATTTTTGCTGATCCAGGTATATATGTGCGTTTTGATCATAGCGTGGGGAGTCCGCTCACCGCCCCAAAATTCCTCAACGTCAGGAGAAACAGGAAGCCCAAAACAGGAATCCCGCCACATGCCCCGGCGATGTGCGCGCGGCACGGCAGGTTAATCCTTTCAAATGTTTGAACAGAAACGGCCACCGGGCATCCCCGACTTCAAGACCCAAATCTGCACGACTCTTCCGCTGCTAAACTCCTGCCGTCCGACTTGCAGTTCTTCCTGTGCGGCTGCCTGTGTGTGGGAAGCGGCCGGGACTTTGATTTTTATAACGCCTGAAACCAACCTGGCACTGAATCAGCTCCTAACACTCACCAGGCTTTCCAGGCGCACTCTCGTTAACTTCCTGCGCTCCACGCCAGTCGTAAAGAGAGAAAGAGGAAGGAAAGAAGAGAGAGATTTGGTATATTGTGGACCCATGACATCTCTACTCAACCTGATAATCATGAAATGACCTCCAATCATGAAGGAACTCTATAAGACATTACTAATGAGATCTCTGGAATATCTCTAATGTTTGTTTGCGGTCTCTAGAGGGAGGAGAGATTAAATGGAGTCGTTTGATTATATTTTTTTGTGTGCGTTCTACTGAAAAGAAATCGGGCTCAGAGCGACTTAAGGTTGCGTAAAACTTTTTCAGAGAAAGACCGAAGGATCTCACGTGTTGCCCCTCTCAATCGTGTCACATCGTGGTCTGAGATTAGCCAAGATGCCAAAGACACAGTTTCTCATCACATTTTTGAAGCTATCTTTGATCGTTTTATTTCTATATGAATTAATTAAAAAATGTTTGAATAGCCTGCCTTATTGGCAGATGCTATTCAGGGATAGATCACTTTGTAATTCATTTTTGCTATGTTTTATCTTACCTCAAGGGCATCCAAGATGTAGGTGTCTTTGTTTCCACAGTATTTTCAATTTTGATATTTTTAGGTCAAACCGTTCTTGTCTGTCAGTCATATAATGGAAGTCTATGGTCACCACCTCAAAGAGCATGCACAGAGAAGTCCGAATTAAACATGATTTAATGACTCGTAAATGTAAGTACACATTGATGGCCTAAGACACGAAACGAGCGGTTTGTGTGAGAAAACGAACAATATTTATATCGTTATTATTTACCTCGTGTAACCACAGCCACAAAGCGCCTGCGGCCTCAGATCACTTGGACGTGTCTGTGGTTACAAGAGGTAAAAATGATATAAATACTGTTCGTTTTCTCACACAAACCGCTCGTTTCGTGTCTTAGGCCATCAATGTGTGCTTACATTTACGAGTCATTAAATCATGTTTAATTTGGACTTCTCTGTGCATGCTTTTTGAGGTGGTGACCATAGACCTCCATTATATCACTGACTGACAAGAACGGTTTGACCTAAAAATATCAAAATTGAAAATACTGTGGAAACAAAGACACCTACATCTTGGATGCCCTTGAGGTAAGTTAAAGCCTTGCTCTGTTCTGTGATGCACGTTTGTGACTCTTCTGTTCAAACTCGAACTTCGAATCTTTTTCCGAGTCATTTGGTTGATAAAAACGAACGAAACAAACGAATTGACTCGGAAAAAAAAATTCGTTCATTTTGATGAACGAGTTCGAACAGGAGAGTCACGAAGGCTCATCACAGAACAGAGCAAGATGACCATTTGAGCTTATAAAACTTAAACTTTGTTATTTATTTATTAAATGAGCGATCGTTTCGCTTGATAAGACCCTTATTCATCGTCTGGAATCGTTTAAAGCCCTTTAAACAGTTTGCACTGAAAGTGTCTTTTGGACCTTGAACCATTTGGTTCCCATTGAAGTCCATAATATTATGGAGAAAATCCTGGAATGTTTTCTTCAAAAACCTTAATTTCTTTTCGACTGAAGAAAGAAAGACGTGGACATCTTGGATGACATGGGGGTGAGTAAATTAACAGCAAAAGTTTTTTGAAAAGCGAACTTCAATTCTCTTATCTTGTGATTTTGCCTCTCAAGTAAGTTATATT